>NC_142096.1:32382268-32686851 GCF_054644295.1 Miniopterus natalensis | reverse complement strand
TAAATACCACCACATATATATCAAGTGGGAAAAGGGAAACTGAGGCAGGTGGTTTGACAAATAGGGCCAAACAAGTGGAGGGATTTGCAGCCTTGCAACCGGCTAGTAAATCACAAGATCTCATCTTCCCTAAACCAAGGACACCTGAGAGTAAATAGTCTACGCCTCTCCTCCCCAACCAGAGCGTAAATAGCTAACTCACCCTGGTCAGGGAGCTAGATAACAGAGACCCAGTTAGTGCCATTAGTGCCAGCTGAACCCAAGGACGGATAAAGTCAGAGGAATAAATAACAAAAAAACCAATAGAGTCAAAGAAATCCAAAATAGAAGCAAAGGTGACCAGGAAATCACCCTGGTCCCTCTATGCACTCCTTTTGGTACATCAACATACGAGAGAGCACACCTGGAACACTGATGAATATTCTCTGAAACCCTCCCCTGAGACCTCCCCTAGGGTTCCCGCCCACAAAAGAGAGATAAAGGCCCTCAAGACAAAGGATGCCAGCTCCGGGCTCTCTCTGGAACATGCCCACAGCTTATCTCAGGCATGAACTCTTAATTTTCTTATTCCTAAACTCTCATTGTCCCCCTCTTTAATAAATACATTCTTAAAATCACCTGGACTTGAGTTGTGAAATCTTTTCTGCACAAAGTCAAGAACCCACACAGTACAGCAACCTGAGATAGATTTGGGCCGGGTCCCTGTCTGGAGACACTGGTGTCTCTGATGGCTGGGCCATGGGCTCCATTTGAGAGGGATGGAAAATTGAACTGAAACCAACCACAGCTCCTGGGACCTCCGGCTGCCAGAAGTCTGCAGAAATGTCACTGGGGTTGTGTTGATAGAAACAAAAAATAGAACATCAGAGTAAAGATATGAACGCAGTTAGGGAATGAGCCGGCCATTAGCAGATCAATTGGGAAGTTGTAACAATCTTCTGGGCGTGATGATGGGGACTTGTGGGGGGTGGTGGTGGTGGCAAGAAGTAGCAGGATTTGGGATGTATCTCTAAGTTAGAGTTAACAGAATTTACTGATGGATTGAATTTGAAAAAACTGAACAAGAGTTAGGGTGATCTAAAACGTTTTGGTCTTAGATCTTAGATGCATGTCATCATTAAGTGATATCATGTCTAAACTATGCCAAAACAATTGTCTGATTTTATAAATTCACTGAAAAATGAATCAGAGCAAGGCAGAACCAACTAAACGGATCCCCAAAAGCAGCTCATTTATTTATTGAGGAAACATTACAGACCTCCCTTTCTGGCCAAGGTGGAGTAGCAGGAACCAGATTTACCTCCCAACTGAAACAATAGAAAAATGGCCAAATTACGTGCAAGAATGGTTTTTAAGACACAGGAGCTCAGGGAAATATATAAGGGGTCCCTGAGAGAAGGGGACTGATGAGGCGAGCCCGGTCGTTGGCAGTCTGTCCTGTACTCAGAGGGGCACCCGCACCTGCTCAGCATCACGCCCTCTCCTCCCTCAGGAGCCAGTCCAAGCTCCGGGGATGCCTCCTCCACAACTTTAAAATTAGAAAACCCCTTTCCCTTTGCTTCTGCAGCCACAGGGAAGTAGCTGAATTCTGCTGTTACCTCTGTGTAACTTTCTCAGTTCTCTAATACCAGTTTCAACAATTCCTCATGCTAAAATCTCTGTGCTGTGTGGTTTCTACTTGTCCCGACTGGCACGGAGCGCCTACTGTGTCAAGCAATGTACTGGGTCATTTACACTTAAGCCTTAGAGAAGCTAAATACCCCCCATCCCCACCCCCCAGGTTACCGAGATGCTAATGGCACATCCAGGACCCAAGTCTGTCTCTTCATAAAGATGCTGCTCTCAGTCACTAACACTGTAGCTGGATAAAGGGCTTTGAAAGAAAACTTAAGACTTCCAGCATTACTCCTGAAATTAGGGCTAAAGCCAGGATTATTTCTATTTATGTTACTTTTTATTTCAAAAGATATTGAAGGCCAGAGAAGGCTAAATGTCTGGGAGAATAATTTGATCTCAGGAATTCTATAAATATTACTTCAGCATCTATAATAAAGAATCAGCATTTTCTGTTTGTTTTTGGTTGTGGTATTTGTGGTGACTCTCGAGCACCAAGCACATGCTTATCAAAAGTGGAGCATAGGCGCTCTTAACGTAAGACAGAACATCTTGTGTTTGGCAATCTTTATTTGGTCTGTTCCCTTGAGGAGAGTCTAAAATGAGTTTCAGATGAATAAAATCCTGATAGGCTCCCAACTTGCAAGCACTCAGCTGACTTAGAATAGCTCAGGTCAGGATAATTCTGAATCTAGATTCCAGTTCCCCTCTTTCCTTGCAGTACTAGCCTTGTTTTTGTTTGCTTGTTTGTTTCCTAGAGAGTTATTATTTCCTGTACAAATATGGAAGTATAGAGAGTGAGCATGGGTGTATTGATGGGTATCGACATCTCTTCCCAGCTCTCTATTCCCAGCTCTGACCTCCAGCCCACTACGTAAGGACTGGCAAAGGGAAGAAGCTATGCCCTCTCTCATAGTAGCACCTCAAATACATGTTCTGAAAAAACAACGTCATAAAAATGGAGGGTAAGCATTACTGAAAGGCACTTGTGTTCACACTATATGGCATGTACAGCTGAGATAAAAAGGAAATTTGGGACTTTGCTTCTAGCCAGGCCAGTGACAATAAATGCACCACAAATGGCTAGAATAATGGGAAAAGTACACGAAGCAGAAATTTTCAGATATTGGGGTACAGGAAATACAGGACCAGGATGCCTTAGAGAAGGGGAACGCTCGAGGTGAGCTCCCACCATCATCCCAGTCTTCTGCCTGGGGTCATGTCCCCCGTGAGTGTGCAGGGAGGGATCTGGAGGAGAGCACAGTGGCCGTGCTGAGTTGAGGAGACCAATTGCAGTGTAAGGGCTTTGAGGCCACAGGGAGATGTGGGGCAGAGTTTTAGAGAGGAAGGATCTGCAGAAAAAAGAGCTCTAGAAATCTGTATTAAAGGTCTCCCTTATTCTTGGCAAAATCTTTAGCTGCACATGCAGAGTGAAACTTTAGCAGCCATGGAGAGGGTGGCCAGAGGGCTAAAGATGGAACAGCTCACAGAGTTCACACAGGGCAGGGAACTGCATAAGCTCCTGCCCGCCAGAACGGACATCACTCAACCAGGACATTCAGAAGAGACCCCAGGAGGGTCCTGATTTGGAACTAAAGCTAAACTATCCCTAGAGTAAAGGTGAGGTTAACCTACCTTAACAAAAGTTATACACAAGCCTTTGAAGGGTTAAGCTGATCTGCCAGTAACTTAAGTTTCTGTAAGAACAAACCCCAATCCTCTTTAAGGAAGGCGAGATGCAGGCACTCAACAATGCTGCCCTCACAAGGTGCATTCATTCAATCAAACATTATTAATCATGCCCAGCTGGTGTGACTCAGTGGTTGGGCATCGACCCTGGAACCAGGAGGTCATGATTCGATTCCTGGTCAGGGCACCTGCCCAGGTTTCAGGCTCAATCCCCAGTAGGTGGTGTGCAGGAGGCAGCCGATCAATGACTCTCTCATTACTGATGTTTCTCTCTCTCTCTTCTCCTCCCTTACTCTCTCTGACATCAATAAAAACACATTTTAAAAAGAAGTGCACAAAATTATTAAGCATGACAAGAAAAACAGATGAAAAATGGGATCTCTAATAAGGGGCAGGGGGAGAGGAGGAATCTATCAATTGAAACAGACCCAGAAATGACAGAATTAGCAGAGACTTTAAGTTTGCTTTAAAGCATAAATATGCTGAAATGGTCAAGGATTTAATGAAAAGCTGAGCATAATAAGGAGCTAAATGGAAGATCAAACTTCTAGAAATTAAAAGTACAACATCTGAAATGCACACTTGCTGGATAAGGTTAAGAGTGGATTAGAAACTGCAGAAGCAAAGAGCAGCGAACTTGAAGACGTAGCAATAGCATCTATCCAAGCTGAAACACCGAGAGGAATGAAGACTGGAAATGGCTTTTGGCTACAGAGAGCTCCCTTGCCCAAGTTTAAACACCTCCCAGGAGGGAGAGGCAGCCACAACCCAATGACAATTTGATATGGGCACCACCATTCCAGATGGGGGTCACAGCTGTGAGTCTTCAGAAACCTACACTCCTGCAGCCGGGGTGGATGCAGCTTCAGTCCCGAATAAAGGGATAAGGTATACTTAAAAAACACACACAAAATCTCAGAATTGACTATGGAGTGGTACCAAAGAACTCTGACTTATGCAAATTCCTTCTGAGAAAAACAATTTAAAAAGAAAAATTCACAGTGTTCTTTTATGTTTATTTTCCATACAAAGTCTTCCTCTAAATTCTTACAATATTTTTTAAAGTTTACAAAATAAGTGGACATATAAACATGTTACTTAATAACAAAGCTGCTTTCCCCCCCCATAAATAAGCTCTAACAGGGAGGGGATGTTGTTGTTGTTGTGTTTGGTTCAGGGTTGCATCCCAATCCTTTTTTAGGAAGGAGAATTCTAGTAAACTTCCCAGAAAAACAATGCCGCTGGGTAGAACCTTTTGATTTTTGCTAGTTATTTGCTAACTCGTGGCCACTGGAATATTTCTCACGTCGCTTTCTTAGCTCCCTGTTTGTTCCTTGGTCCCCACCCTTTCCTGCTTTCCTTTCCCACAGAGCAAACTCTAGAACAAACACTCAAACAGTATCAGGGAGATGGTCAAGAAAACTTACTATAGCATCATATAAGCATAATTTGCAGGTGCAAGTTTTGTTAATATTCAGTTATTCAGCAATTATGAAAAAGTTAATGGTGGGCCACTGCAAAGCACTGGCCTTTTGGGGAGATTTATGAGGCTCCTTTCTGCCTGCCACCCTGTTTGTCTTGAATGCGGAGTAGAGCACTGTGCATGGAGGGGCAGGCGACCCACCAGCTCATCCGAAGAGTGCTGGTGCTCAGCTCTGGGCCGCCCCTGGCATCCCTCGCCTCCATCCGACTTCTCTGAGCAATCGCCTATTTGGGAGATTTGTTTTCTCTTTCCAGCTTCCTATCTGAATACCACAAAGTTCAAAAGTTTGTTTAAAATAAGAGAAAAACAGGTAAATTAAGACAGACAAATCAGAGACCTTAAGGTTGACAACGAGGTATGTCTAAGGTGAGCTCTATCACGCCTTATCTTGGGCTTGAATTTCTTACTTTCTGTCTCCTAAGCTCTAAGGGTTCCCACAAAACATGCAACCAAGGCAATAACGGACAGTGGATCCCATCCTGGGCTAACCCCCCTGAACCTGTCCCAAGGCCCCTTTTCTCTGACTCTCCAGTGAGCTGGCAGCAGCCCTGCCTTGGCTCACTTCTTTCCCAAAACATTTCTAGAGCCGAAGCAACCCCACCTAGGCGCTCTCCTGTTGCTTCTGTCCTAGGCCCTTGCTTAGTTCACTGTCCCGGCTTTAATAAACATACTCTCAAAGTTAAAAAAAGAGAAAAAAAAGAGAGAGAGATAATATTTAAGCATTGTCTTGTCCCAGTGTTAAGAGTAGAGCGAATTGTTTATCAATCCTGCATTACGAGGGCTTAGGATATAATTCAGCAGACGGGCCGCATTTCAATGGAGGTGCATTTTAGAAGGCCGTCGAATACCACCTGCTTCAGTGTCCAAATCCAACTTACTGTTCCCGTTCATTTGGGGGTCCGGGGGAGGGCTGGCTTGCTGATTACCTGCCTCTTTTCACTTAACTTTCAGGCATGTTTATGTCCTTTGTAAGCCACAGACGTGTTCTTTCAACTTAGCATTTTTGTTGTTATTTAATTAAAATCTCCTTGTTTTTAGGAAACACTTTATACGCTTCCTGAATTGAGATGCCTAGAGAGCTGGACACTAGAGAGCTATCTACATTTAGCAAATAAAAACCAAATTTCTGAGGTCAAATCTATTAGAGGCTAAGTTTGAATTCTCTGCGTGGAAGACTTTTCGGAGAATCTATTTCTCAATCACTGAACATGAACGTTAAAGTGATTGTAAAATTATTTTGAAACAGTGGTTGGCGTAGAATTGGTCAACATCATTGCCATCAACAAGAACAGTTCCTACCCTCAAGGAAGGAGTTACAAGGCAGACTTTAGAAAGGTTGTCACCACAAAAATGTGACTTCCACGCGTCAAATCAGCGCTGGGCCCACAAACGCTCTAGATTCAGAGAAGAGAGGGGAGTGAGCCCGGGGTGGGAGGGGCTGGGAACAGCTTCCCGGAGGGGATGGATCATAAATGAGAGAAAGGGTTGGAGAAGCATTTTGGGGGAAGGCAGTCGTGTAACATAGGGAAGCGGGAATGAATCATCACTAATGATTGATGAGAAAAACAGGGAACTGAATGGCAAGTTTCCCACCCGGGAGAGACAGGAAGAGATCATCAGCTCTAGCCTCCTGGCTTTAGGGAGTAAGGTCTTATTATCCCATTTTGCAGATGAAACAACTGAAGCCAGAGTACCTGGAGAGGTTAAATGAGGTGACTAAGACCTTAGTCCAGTGATTGCCCCCTGCCTCCCAAACTTTCAAAAGAGAGTTTTAAAGAGGCAGATTTCTGGGCTCAAATCCTAAGGAGTCTGACGAGGCAGGTGAGGTGGGGCCTGGGATTTACATTTTTTTTACAAGATGCTCAGATGACCCCCAAATTTGGGAACCTCATTGTGGTTTGATACACTAGGTAATCAGGGAACATTCTGCACCATTTCTCATCATACCACTAATCCTGATAAGTTTTCATCAACCCTGGGGAGGTGCACAAATACTTGGTTTATCTCATCACTAGTTATCTTTACCCTTTTTCAGAGTTTTAAAAAATTCCTTCAAGGCAGAGAGAGGCCCTGCCGTCACTGCCCAGGAATTTGAAGAGATCTGCAGGTACCTGGGTCCAGGCTCTTCGGTATAAAGCTCAGAGGTGTCCCACGGAAGACCTGGGAATGCTGGAGAGAGCAGAACACGGATCAGAACCCCCGAGTGGGAGTCCTGCCTTTCCCTGACTGCTGACTGGTGCTTGGTGAAGCACTTTTACCCACATTTTAGATGACCATCTGTATACTAGGGCCAGTAAGACTTCCCCGGAGTATGCTATACTTCTCTAAAACTATGAAGACCAACACAAAATTAAAAAAATAATTATAATGAAGATTCAATTAAACTTATATAATAGTAACATGATATGAATCTAAGATACGTAAGCCACTGTAGCAGTTACAGGGAAGTAGGCTCCCAGCCCTGCTCCCCCAAAAGGCAAAAATCCTCTTTCCCAGCATCTTTTGGTCCCTGACGTTGATCAGAGAGTGGGGACACCAAAGCAGTGCGCTGCTCACCCCTCCTCCAAGACATGGGACAATGAACAGGAGGGTGGGGAGGAATTATAATCCTTTTGCTCCCTCCTGTGTCTCTTCCTCTGTGGGCAGAAGGGGTTTGGGGACATGTGTGCTGCCTTCTCGGCAAGACTACACTTTGGGAAAGTTTGAAAAAGGCCATGGTGGGGGCCTGTGGAAAGAAATACGGAGTTGGGGGTATGCCTTGTCTGGGATCGGGCTCTTTGGGGAAAGCAAAGGGTCCTTTGGAAGTTTCTGTGTTTCCTAGCTGATCTCATCAGGGCCGAGGCTGGCGGTGGTGGGTAGGGAGGATGCTTGTATGTCTGTCCTTCCCGCAGGTACTTCTGGATCCTAGCCAGACAGGCAGGAAGCCGCATTCAAAGCAGGGGAGGAATCCTGGGTAAACAAGCTTCCAAGTGATCCAGCTCAGGATGTGATCATTGCAATGGCATTCCAGAGAAGCGATACTGCTATCAGCCGCGTGGAAGGAGAAGATAAGGGGACACATATTTTTTTTGAAAAAAGGCAAACGGCAGCTAATGATTCAGCACCAAAGAGCATGAAGCAGGAAAATCCCGGAGTACAGATCCAGACAGCTGCTCTGTGTGACCCTGGTCCAATGGCGTCCACTCCTGGAGCCTCCTAGATTCCCATCCTAATTCACTCTCCTCATTTTTCTTTAACGAGCATTAAATGCATTAGCCTTGTAATTGATCTCCTAGTCCCAAGTGCCAGTCACTCCCTAAATTAAGCCACTCAGCAACTGGAATTACCTCATTAAAACTTGAATCTGATTTTGCAACCAACTCCTGTAAGGGAAAGACTTGATGATTTCCTGGCAAACGCCTTTTCATGACCTAGAGCTCTAGATCCACCCTCTCGGATTGCCCATTCCGCACACACCTTACACACTTATCTCCACCCTCCCACACGATTTGGGCACTAAAACGAGCTTTTTAAAAAATAATCACCACACGTACATGCCTATTCACACTCCCTAGAATGCCCTTGCCCTCCTCCGCTGTCTGGCATTAGCCTGCAATACTCAGTTCAAGTGGCACCTTCTCAGCAAGTCTTTCTTGACTGTGAGGATGGATTGGTCCTTCCCTAATAATTATGGACTAAGTAATTCTAGATTGCAGTTGGGTTTTTCTTTTGAAGACTTTTCTGGAATTTCCAGTTTAAATGGATGAGCAGCCCTGTTATTGGCAGGTCTGTGCTTCAAAATGAATCTCCTCTTGATCTCCCTGGAGGTAGAGAGGCTAGTTCCCATGTGTCCTTGGACAAGTCTTTTCATATGAATGTTAAAACAATAGGAATTATGAGAAGGCTAACATTCTACCTTAGGCAAAAGCTTGCCCTCTTTTGTACTTGCAAGTTCTTAAGTCTCTTGCTGGAAGTCTGCCTACTTGTTCAACCCTGAGTAAATTAAAGCAAAAACTTGGAGCTGTCACAATTACTCTCTTGAATAATTTTCCAAAAGCATCTTTTCATCACTTAGACACCAGTAAGATCTCCCTCCAATGGATTCAACAGTTTCTTATGGAGCAAAGAGCTTTAATAGGCAATCCCAGGGGGAATTCACCATGTGGAACCAGATCCACATGAGGTGACAACTGACAGCATAGTGTTCTGGTTCTGCAGGACTTTCTTTCCCCTCAACTCCTTAATCTAGTTTAAGTCACGTAAACCACTTCTACTGCAGTCATTAGACTTGTGTTCTGATACAGTAAACGACAAAGACCCAGGAATCCAGTTTTTCATTGTTTTTTAAATTTATAACTATCAGTTGTTATTTAATTCATCCAAAGTTCTTCTCGTCTCAATTCTTGCCCCACCCCAAGCAGGTTCATTGTTGGATTCAATCCTGTTGAGGCCCCTTCAACCTCACATGCCCTGGCTGGTGAGCAAGTAGACACATGAGATCCTTGCTTTCTGAACTGGAAACAGGCAAAGTGTGGTCGAAGGGAGTTGCCCTTGATTCTCAGGCAAATGAGAGAGGAGCTGGAGAAGGGCTCTGATGAGTGATCAGAGCAAAGGTAATTCTCTGTCCCATGTCAGGTGGTTTTCTGGAAACTATACAACTTGCGATGCATCAGGCACGTGTGCGGTGGCCGTCTGCACGGGCCCTCCTCAAGGCCACCTCTCCTGAGCGGCAGGTGCGAGAAGGACCTCTTCTTTGATTCTGACCTTTTTGTTTTTCAAAATCTTTCTGTGGTAATTCAATAAGATGGCCACTTAGCCACTCCTCTGTCCCTACACCAGCAAAGGTTTGTGCCTGTTTCATTTATTCCAGCAGCAGGAGGTAATTTACCAGGAAGACAAGATAGGCAACGGTTCCCCAATCTGATTAGCGTCACCCCAGGAGAGGACATGCTGTGTCCGGACTCCCTTCGTGGCGCAGACCTTCAGATCTCGGGGCATGGGGTGGGGGCCTTAAGGGCTATTTTATGAAAAGTTCCCCAAGCCAGTTGGATGAGGACTTGAATTTAAGAACCACTTGTCTCGTGGTCTCTGCAGGGGTTCTTGAGGCCAGGCCTCCCGTGGGGAGGTAGTAAAAGTGCAGATTTGATGTCACCTTCAGGGAATTCTGGCTGCTGGGTGGGGGTCTGCAGACTGGCACTGTTAACCAGGGGCACAGGTGCTCATGGAACCGGGGGTCAGTGTGCCTCACTTTAAAAAACAGTTACATTCAGGATTTAGCAAAAAGGGAGCCGAAAGGGCAAAGAATGTGACCCATTTGAGGCTCAGCAGCGGCCTCTCTGGGGTCAGTTCCCAAGGTCTTCCAAACATCCCTGTTAACCTGTGCGTACACAAGAGCAGTGCTGCGAGGCCGAGGGGGCCGAGAGCGTGCCCCTCGGGGCAGGGCGGGGATTCCTGGCAAATCCGGACCAGGGTAGGCTGGGAGAATCTCAGTGAACAGACACATTGAGCCAGACAGATGCTCATCCCTGCCTCTTGATCTGTTTTAGCAGCTCCTCACTGGCCTTGCCCGTGGGGTCTCCCTGGCTCCCCTGCCTCCCTTTCCCCAATTTGATTCTGGCTCCAAATTCTCCTGTTCTGCTGGAATTGTGCTTCTCCAGGGCCTAAACATCTTCACATTTCTACAGCTTAAGAATCTCCTCCATAACTTAGCCCTATCACGTCCTCTGCGAGAGGTCTCGTGGGGTCTGTTGTGCGGCCCTCCACTCATTTCCAGCTTGTCCGTCCATCCTGAGTCATGTGGCCTTCCTGTCACATCCTTCCCATGACTGTTGGCCCGACCCTTCTATGTCCAACCTCAAGCTGGAACATGATTCATCGTGTCAGGGCTTCTGTGACCTTTCCAAGCAGAACAGTGCTGCCCTCTGAACCTTGCGCTCACCTGCACTGTCCACCTATCACCCTGTGTTTTTTTTTATTTTTTGTGTGTGTTTTTTTAATATATCTTTATTGATTTCAGAGAGAGGAAAGGAGAGGGAGAGAGAGATAGAAACATCAATGATGAGAGAGGCATTGATTGGCTGCAGCCCGCAACCCGGGCATGTGCCCTGACTGGGAATCGAACCCTGATCGCCTGGATCCTAGGTGGACACTCAACCGCTGAGCCATGCCTGGCCGGCCGACCCTGTGTTACATTTATTGTTGTAAAGCTGGGCCTTTCCCAGAGACTGTAACCATGTGTGAATGTTATTATTATTAATATTAATAAAAGTAAAAGTTCTAATAGTTGTTATTGTATATCAGCCAATTATTGTTGCAAAGCTCTGTGCTTTATGCTTTACATGAATTATCTCACTTAATCCTTTTAACACCCTAAGAAACAGGTACTTAGCTCTAGAAAGAGCAAACTGGTGTAGAACACAGGCTACCTGACTTGACATCAGGCACTTTGCATTCAGTGAGCACACAGTATATATTTGTTGAATGAATAAATCACCGATGTGTTGATATAAATGAATAAATGTGCCAACTCTTCAGAGAGGTTTCTGTTGACCAAGTTATGGCTGTTGCCCATTACCTAGTGATCTGCAAAGTGTTTCCTGGACAGTATTTCTATTTGTGGAGAGGGAGAAAAAGAGGTAGTAGAAATGGATTTTATCCTGTTAAAAAAAAATGCTTCTTTAACAGCAAGCAAAAATATATAAAAATATATTTTTGATACGGTTAACTTAAAAACATCAAAAAGTAGAGCCTATGTACTACATGTAAAATTACCATATGCCTTCTTCTATATACTTAGGTTTTTTTCATTTGCATTTCCAAACCATGTTATTAGGCAGGCATTCAACAGTTAACAGGAATGATGCACTTCTAAGAAGGTCCATTCACTAGGGTTTTATGTAACAGATATTTTCGCAGCTATGAAAGTTGGGTTGCCCTCTGGACTACTGCTCTGTGGGTTTCAGATAGGGTGTTATTTTTGAATAAAGACAATGCATGTACCAGAATAAAAAACATGGATGCGGGAAGTGAGACTGTTTCATTGACTTGATTTAAAATAGTCCGTGTTCTGCAGTCCCGAGGAACTCAGAAGTGTGTCAAAGGACACGGAGGGGAAAAAAAGCCACCTAGAAAGAAGTAGGGACAATGGCCCTGGGCGTGATTTGAGAAGAGGCAAGAGCAATATTTGCAGAATCTGGCAAGATAACTAGGGGAAAGGGCAAGGGCTGAAGTGGCTGCTTCCAAGTTTTAGGACGACTGGGAATCAGGACCCTGGAGAAACTTGGGTGAAGGGAAATTGCGCTCTGGCCTCCCTGGGAACGCTCGGGCCCCTGGCCTCGCCTGCTAATACTGTTGAAAGGAGGTTGACTTCTTTCATTGGCTAACCCGAGAAAGATTAAAAAACTCACACACATCATGTCAAAACACAAAGAAAAAAGTAAGTATTTTACATTAGATGTTTTCCCTTAAGCCAGAACTCTTTTCTTTGAAGACTAAGAAATAATTAAGAAAATTCTGCAGAACATAAGTATACTCCATGGAACATCTTAGAGTGACAACAAACATATTAAAACTATAAACTTCAGTGGTTGTTTGAATAAGCACTGGCTTCAAGGCATAAATAAATTTATAACCTCCAATTTTTATTTTTATTTTTTACCAAAGCATTAAGTGATTTCTCTAGAGGGAAACAGGAGATAAAATCCTTGAAAAAAAGTCAGCTCATGCCAAAGTAATTCCTGATTCTTCACACACATAAGTAACAGTTAATCCACTCAGAAACAATCAAGGGCTGACTATTTGTATGAGATGACACTGCTGCTGCCTGGAGGTTTTCATGTACCAATCTCTGGCACTGGTAGCAATCTTTAATAGAGGAGTTCAAAGGCACTTTCAGCATTGTATTCGCTGATATGCCCCTGATGAATGGCCGCTGTCTTTGTGTAGGAAAACAATTCTTCTGGGTGGACGGCTTGCTCTGTGCAGCTTTGATGCTTGGAAGCGGCCTCGTGGTGCACGCAGCCCGGAGGCTATGGAAAGGACACGGGCCCCAGGGGTGCACCCTCGGGCTCGGAAATCATAATGTTGGGAGCGCAATCCAGTTTCCTGAATTTTACATCACTTTTTAGGTGAGCCTTTTCTCTATGTCTCTTTCCACATTAAAGAAACTCCTGTACTACTGAAAGGCACCTCTCATCATTTTCACATACTTATTGCAGGTTTGCACTTAATTTGATTAGGATACTTAGTTCTCTGACTGACAAACCCATTCACATAACATGGTCTTTAATGTAGGTAAGGCACTCTCTAATATTTACACACTAAGTATTCTAAAAGAATTAGAATCACAGTACATCTTTTTTAACCCAGAAAAATACAATTAAAAAAAATTTTTAAATTGATTTTAGAGAGGGAGGAAGGGGGAGAGAGAGTGTGAGATGAACAATTTATTGTTCCACTTATTTACGCATTCATTGGTTGCCTCTTGTATGTGCCCTGACTGGAGGTTGAACCCACAACCTTGGCGTATCAGGGACAACGCTCTAACCAACTGAGCTACCTGGCCAGGTATTACAATTTTATTTATATGAGGGAGTCATCATCAATCAGTACAATATTTTTAACCTGCTTCTTATGCTTACTAATAAAGAAAATCGTCTTATTGGGAAATGTAAGTGAAAACTCTCAACCCCCCAGGAAGCTCAAATGAAAAAAACATGCTTTGTTAGGTCTTGTTTGGTCTTGAGAGAGTGGTTATGACCGCAGTATAGTCACTGTAATTTTCCTGCCTCATTATTTGGAAAGCAAATGAAAATACATGACTTGAGGATGCATACTCCACCTCTCTCTAAAATTTGAAAAGGTTCAACCAATCCCCTAAGTTGCTTTAAGCTCTTACTCATGCACGGTTTTATTTTTCCAGTTGAAGACCATGAACAGTAATGTTTTGTTTTATTTTGTTTTCTAAATCCTCACTTGAGGATATTTTTTCCATGCTTTTCAGAGACACACTGATTGGTTGCCTCCCGCATGCACCCCTACGGGGGCCAGGAATTGAGCCTGAAACCAAGGTACGTGCCCTTGGCTGGAATCAAACCCAGGACCCTTCAATCCGAGGGCCGACATTTCAACCACTGAGCCAAACTGGCCAGGGCGAACAGTAATCTTAGTACATAATGTTACTACTTATTTCTTCATTGAATTCAGTTGCCTTTCCTAAGCCAGGTCCTTGATGATCTTGGTTAGACAGTCAGATACTTGGTCTGCCACCAAATAAGTGTCGAGTGACTACTGACAAGCCTGAATCAGGCCCTGTGTTCTGTCCTGGCTCTGGTTCTGTCACTCAGGCTTGTGCTGTATTATCTATGGACCTTGAGCCGACATTGACCATTTCAAATGATAAGTCCCACTGAAAGCAAGCCCTGTTTTAAGCCAGTTACGTTGAGAGGAAATAGGTAATTTCATTTACTATTGGTGGTAGTTTGAAGAGCAATTCAGTTATGTGTATCAACATTTAAAATGTGTACACCCAGGGCCTGGTTGGACAGCTCAGGCGATTAGAGCTTCATCCTGATACACCAGGGTTGAGGGTTCAATCCCCAATCAGGGCACATACAAGAAGCACCCACCCAACGAATGCATAAATAAATGGAACAGCAAATTGATGTCTCTCCCTCTCCCTCTCGTTCCCAAAATCTATTAAAAAATGGAAAAAAAAAAAGTGTACATCCATTGGTCCTTCAATGCTACGTCTAAGCATTTATTCTACAGGAATATTAACACAAATAGACAAAGATACACATGTACAAAAATGCTAACTAAAAATATTAACAATGTAAAGTAAAGGTATTGGTTAAAATATGGCACATATATAACTAGACTACTTGGCAGCAATTTTTAAAAATGAGATGCATTTATATTAATTGACATGAAAAGATGACTATGTTATATTACTAACTGAAGATAAAAAATGATGGAAGAAAGTGTGTATACAAAGCCTTGACATATTATCCAACATAAAAATGCATACTTATATTCTGTGCATTTGCATATGTGTAAATAAAAAACTGAAGGAATATTCATTAAATCATTAAAAGTGATGATCTGGAGAGTAGAGCAATTACTTTCTCCTCTACGTTTATATTGTTTGCATTTCTGTATCCAATGTATTAACTTTTAAAAAACATTAAAAATATTCCCATTTGGGGAGGAAAATTTTCCACAGTGAGAGAAAGTATTAACATGGTATCATCAATTTTTTGAGAAAAAAAAATTTCTTATTCTA
Source organism: Miniopterus natalensis (assembly GCF_054644295.1). Lineage (NCBI taxonomy): Eukaryota > Metazoa > Chordata > Mammalia > Chiroptera > Miniopteridae > Miniopterus > Miniopterus natalensis. The sequence goes on along the minus strand of NC_142096.1, from coordinate 32,671,804 downwards.
AACCATGGATATCAAGAAACCTCATTTTAAATTTCATGAATTTCTTCGGCCTCAACACTAAACTTTCACTCTACGTCCTTGCTGGGCAAAGCTCAACCTTTTGAGATTTCAAAAACCAAAGACAACAGAGTGTAAAACTATTCTACGTCAAAGAACACGCTGGAGCTCTTCCTTGCCCGGGAGTCACATCCCCAAGTATGTGGCTTGTCTTCTAGGAGTGTATCATTACTAGTAGGACTCCTGCTACTGCTACTACTACTACTAGTTGCCCCATGTTGAGTTAGTTATATGCTAGGCAAGATGCAAAAATACTCGACATTCAAGATTGCTAATTCAAACAATACTGTCAGGGATAGCTTTCCAGTTTTACAGAGATAGCTGTGTGGCATAGAAATTAATTAGCTCACAGAAGGTCACATGCTAACCAATAGTGGAGACAGAATTTCATTGTCTTAACTCCAGAGTTCAGGGGTCCTTCTAGTACCTAACACTGTTTACAAGCGCACCATGAAAATGTCACAACTATGTTGGTGTTTGTGGAATAAAACATTTTAAAATAATAACAAAATCCTAAGGAGCGATGATATCTTCAGAGCCTGAAAGCACGAGGAAGGCTCTGTGCGGGGCCGGAGGCTCTTGGCCCGCGCTGCTCGCGGGAATGCACGTTTCACCCAGTGCGAGAGGATTTTCGTCAAGAGGGAAGTTAACACCCAGAGGGCAAATATAGTTCGCAGATGCCTGACATTAGTGCTTTGCACTCGATCAGAGTTCACGGGGGGGAAGTCCCACGGCAGGAGGGCCTCCCAGAAAGAGAGGCAGCGTTTCCTGGTCACCAGGGTCGGGGGTGAGCGGCGGCTCCTTATCAGCATCAGTCACAGGCAGGGCCCGGCGGCCAGGCTGCGGGCTGGTGTCCTCACCGGGCCTGTGCTCCCTCAGTCCATAAGCTCAGCTCCTAAGCACGCTGCCGTCCCTCCTTCCCTTCTCCCCCTTCCTTCCCTCTCTCTCCTTTTATCCCCCCTCTTCCCTGACCTCGCCTTCCTTGCGCTCGCCCTTAAACATTATTTCTTGGGTGCCTGCAATAGACAGGAGCCGTGCCCGCCGTCTGCCGGAGCAGCTGCTGCACAGTCCCTGGCCTGGGGGCAGCACGGGGTCCTCTCGGGCCCCCCACTTGTTCTGCTCACTCCTGCGCCTGGGTGGAGCACGGACGCTGCACCCGAGAGACACTGCGTGACCACAGGGCTGCGTATCTTCTTTGCATTTAGCTCCGCTTATGTAATTTAAATCACACAATCCGTGTGCAGTTCCCAAAAGCATATAAAATGTAAGTGGGCTGAGATGGGTAAAAGCGAGGTGATGAACAGAAGTTTGGAGAAGGCGGGGGTGCTCCTTCCTTGTGGATTGAAAAGAGGTCTCACGGGCCCAAGTAGCCGTTTCCAAAGTATCACAGCTTCAGGGCCAGACCGGATCTTTGTCCCATGGTGTCTCTCACATCTGAAGCCTTTCTTTGGATTCTGTCACAAATAATTTTGGAGATTAATCAGGATCTTATAATAAAATGCAAATACTTCCAGTAATATTATGATATTACCTGTCATTTGTACCCTAATATGCTCTAAATCTATCTGACTGATTTCCTCCTAATTCAACAATGAACCTTACAGAGCTCCGGTGTCGGACAGAATGCTGCGCCCGGGCGCTCCCGGCCTGCGTGACGGTCCCGACCCCAGGAGTGCACGGCGACCTGCTGGAGGAGGAATGACTTCATGTTAAATGAACACAAAGGAGAGAATACCCTGGGGTGTGTACACTGTGTGTGTGTGTCTGCCTGTCGCCCCACATTGTCTTGGTGACGTCTTCCTCTATCACAGCTTGTTTGGTTGCACACTCCTTTCTGTTTTTTCTAGTTAATTTTTTGCCTCAGTCAGTCCTCTATAGTGATGCTCCATCTCTTACCTAAAGACAAAGGAGGGCACACGCTACGTTGAGAAAGTGGTTCGCTGGCTCTTTGGTCGGTTCCCACCTGCGCGTGTTGTGCTGGGGACACAGACTCGCCTTCTGAGTAAAGGGCAAGAGAGAAAGTCACACGCACCCTGGGAACCCGCGCGGGCCTGTAATTAGCTGTCACTCCTCGCCTGGTGCCCAGCTTACTGGCTTCTCTTTCTGCAGCCGTCCCCATTTTGAGGTCAAAGAGTCAATGATCAGTCACTGGGGACATATGTCCAATGAATGGCACACAAGCGAACACAGGGAACCTCAGCTTTGCTTCTTAAAACTTGGATAAGAAATGGAAAATAATTCTCACATTCAGTGTCCCCAGTGCTCTGTAGGGGGAGAGAACCATATAAAATATCCCTAAATTTCCCATCAGCGTTTCATCTTAAAACTCTAACAAACCCCAAACATTGGTAAGAATAATGCGTTATTATTAGGAACTTTGTTTCAGTAAAGGGAGAGCTATGGTGTGAGCCCTGAGTTCACCCACCACACACATGCTGTGAAAACACTTCCTCTCATCTCATCACGGCTTTGTCTTTATTATCCAGCCACTGGGTATGTTTCCTCTGAAACTTAAAAATTGTTAGAAAAATACCCTCATTTCCTCCAAAAGAAATAAACAAGGGAAAGGTCAGGGGGACGCATTCCATGTTCCATGGACGCTGTCCACAGTGGAGCAAAGTGCAAGGCAGTTGGCCTGGACCAGAGCGTGCCTGTCCCCAGCCAGCGCTGAGGGTTTGGGGCCGTGTCCCCAGTCTCCACATTTCCAGAGTGAAGCGAGACCAGTCATTGAGGACCCCTTGTCCACAGCTCAGGGGAAAGAGGCTGGTCTGGTATGTGCATTTAAATGCTGCATGTGAATATTTCTGAACAAAAGCATAGTGACCCCAGTGGGAGATGAACCTTGTTTATGGGGCCAGGCTTCCCCCAAAGAAAGGAGCTTTCTATACCCTTCCTATATCATATCTTTTCTTCTTTTTTAAATCCCCACTCAAGGATATGTTGAGAGAGAGAGAGAAGCGTTGATGTGAGAGTGAAACATCGATTGGTTGCCTCCCATAAAAGCCCCAACTGGGGATCGAACCCACAACCTAGGTATGTGCTCCATCCAGGGATTGAACCTGCAACCAAGACACTTCAACCAACTGAGCCACCCGGCCAGGCCCTATATCATTTCTTAATTTCTTCCCCTGCTTGCCCATCACTCTTTGCCATCTTCTTTGCTCAGCCCCGCACCATCTCTTAATTAACTCTTTCCTTGTAAGAGAATTTACGTCTGCTTCCTGTATGCTCTGAAATCCCCCTTCTTAGTGCCAATCTATCTTTGCAAACCCAAATTTTTGCCATGGTTGTTGGCCTAAAACTCATACCCAAGCATCAAGCATGAGAGGTACCCAAACCCCACATCTCCTTCCTCTGTTAGTTAATGCCTTAATCATGGATGGAATGAAGTTCAGGATGGAGAAGGGTGGTCAGAAAAGAGGGGGGATTGGGATGAAGGAATAATTTATTTTTTACACATTTTATGCTAATGAAAGATGCTAAAAGTGAAAAAATTAGGAGAGCAGTAAGTGCCTCATGTGAAAAAAACAAAAAAGCCCATATTAAGATGTCTGCCAAGATAAAACATCTAAAAAGGCTTTGCATATTACTTGGGCCCCAGGCTGGCAACTAGACAAGAACTTTGATCATAAAGGAAAGACAGAAATCATGTGCTATTTATTATTATAGTCTTTCGCCACACCTAGCACAGTGTCTTGGATATAGCAGGGCTGCAAAAAAATTTTTGTAAAAGTTACTTGCCAGTGTGAGCTTTATACAAAGAACTCAGGTTTGAAAAATGTGAGTGGTATCATTCGAGTAGTTTTCAAGAAAGGATGAGCACTAGGGTTTTGGTTAATTCTGAATTCCTTGCATTAATACCTAGGGGGAATATTCTTCAGGGAGTGTGGAACCCAAGGTCGGATAACATTGAATTATTTTGGTAGCGATTCTCCTCATTAAATGCCACCTTATTCCCACAGCCGTCCATAGGCACTGTGGTGGCCATTGATGGTTACTTGATGAGGGAACATTCAACCTTATCCACACAGCAAGATTAAGTCTTAGGAACTGTGATGAAGACAATTTATGGAGGAACCAGGCGGTTGCTCATATTCCAATTAGACTGCAAAGAAAATGCACAGAATGTGAGCTATGGGCCTTTGTGTTGAATTCTGGACAGCTTAGTGTCTAGAAAAAGTTCTCTCCCTTACATGATCCATAACTTAGTGGACTTGCACGTAAAAAGGATATTAGCATGCCACAGGATGGGCCATGGGTCTGGAACATAAACTGGGCCACCTTTAACATTCCTTCAGGGAACTAACTCTGACCAGCCCATTCTGTTACTCTGCACAACATATAAGGTGACATTTCTTCATGTAGGCTCAGCTCCCTCTCATGTCTTGATTCTTTCATGGCCCTTTAAGTTACCAAGGCCCTTACTTTGCTATTATTCCTGTTTATCTGTAGTCATTAATGGAGCCAGTGGTTGTTTCTAGATAATCTCAACTATGGCATTTCTCCAACAATGATCAGGCACAGAACAAGTTGACTTAGGAACATGAGGCTCCTGACGCCCCAGAAATGTTCTTGAGGTATTTTTAAAATTAAATTTATTGGGGTGACATTGGTTAATAAGATCATATAGGTGTAAGGTGTGGATTTCTATGTTACATGATCCGTATATTGCACTGTGTGCCCACCACCCAAGTTGAGGTGTTTTTGCAGGAGTGTTGGTAGACACCCACTAACCTACCTAATTAAGACTTCCACCATGTATTTTACCAAATGCTTAATTACTTGATATCCGTCAGTGAAGAATCTAGAGGAAGTCCCTGCCTTAAGGGCGCGTGGACTCTGCTCAGTGGGAACGCACACTCATGGGTATGTGTGTGCTTCCGTCGTGGTTTACTGTTGGTCATCAGGTTTGGGTGGAAAAGAAAACCAGCAGCTTCTGCTGTTCCCTGTGCCTGGAACGCTATTTTATTCTGATCCTTCTAAGGCTGTTTTCTTCCCATCATTCAGGTATCAGCTTCTTTTTTCACCTCCTTTGACCGACCTTCCTGGACCAGCCCATGAGTGTCTCAACCCTCACAGCAGTTGTCATGACAGGTCCCTGTTGGTTTCACTGAAGCGCATCATTACCTGTAATTGGCTTATTAATTTGTATATTATCTTCTGCAGCACTACAGTGTACGCTCTGAGGAAGCAAGCAGCTGCCTGGTGTGGCTTGCTCATGAGTGGTTAGCAAACTGCCTGACATGCTTGAATGAGCAGATGAGCCTGAGGTCACCATGGCCCCTAAACCAGAGCTGCCCATAGACGCACAGTGTGACCACATATGCTTCCTAAAATTTTCTAGTTTCCAAGTTAAGAAAGTAACAGAGGAATAGGTTAAATTAATTTTAGTAATATATTCTATTTAACCCAATATAGCTAAAATTTGTCATTCCCACATATAATCAATGCAAAATACTTTAATTAGGCATTGTGCTTTTACTTCATATTGTCCCCAAAACTCAGTAGGCATTTTAGAGTAACAGTACGCCTCAATTCAGGCTCTAAATTTTCTAAATTTTCTTTAGGCATTCATGTTTCATAACATTTATAATTGAAAAGTAGATTCACATCTCCAACTTCTTCCGAACATATTTAAAAGTTTTTAAATAAGTGAATTAAAGATTGTTTCTTAAATTTCAATTAAAATTAGGTAAAATTAAATACTCAGTTTCTCAGTCATACTAGCCATATTGCAAGTATTCAATACTGGCTAGAGATGACAACATTGGACAGTCTATCTCTAAAACAACGTTTAAATTGCAGTGTTACAATACATGTGATATGTGTTTGAATGTGATAATCATTTGAAGATCTGACTGAAGCCATTTGTTACTAAAAGTAAAGCATCAACATATATTTTGAAAAGTAAACCATTATTCATAGACTGGGAGAGAATATTTGCATAAGACACATCTGATAAAGGACTGCTATCCAAAATACACAAAGAATTTAAAAAACCCAACAATAAGAGTAGTAAATAAGCCCAAGAGATCTAGTGCACAGCGTTAGTAAACATTAACAGCAACAGGATTGTATTATAAGTATCCAACTTGCTGAAAGACTAAGGACTTAATGATTCTAATCACTAAGAAGAAAGAATAGCTATATAACATGATAAGGTGCCGATTATCACTATAAACGACAATCATATTATAATACATAAATGTATCAAATTAACAAGCTGTACACCTTAAATTTGTACAGTGCTATATGTCAGGTATATTTTAATTTAAAAAAACCTCAACAATAATAAAACAAACAAACCAATTAAAAAATGGGCCAAAGGCCTTAACAGATAACCTTACCAAAGAAGATATACAGATGGCAAATAAATAGCTGAAAAGGTGCTCCACATCAGGGAAATGCAAAGTGAAACCACAGGAGGTGGCACTCCACACCTACTAGGGTGGTTAAAATCCAGAGCACAGACAACACCAAGTGCTGGCGAGGATCTGGAGCAGCAGGAGCTCTCACTCACTCGCTGGTGGGAATGCAACATGGCGCAGTCACTCTGGAAGACAGTTTGGAGGTTTCTTTCAAATCTAAACATACTCTTACCCCACCATCCAGCCACCATACTCCTCATTATTTGTTTAAAGGAGCTGAAAACTCACTTCCACATGAAAACTTGCACGTGGATGATTATGGAAGCTTTGTTCACAATTGCCATGTCTAGGTGAATGGGTAAATAGACTGTAGGACTTCCAGGCAATGGAATACTATTCAACACTGAAAAGAAATGAGTATCAAGCCATTAACAGACATGGAGAAACCTTAAATGCGTATTTGTATGTGAAAGAAGCCAATCTGAGAAGATTACGTACTGTGTGATTCCAAGTCTACGATAGTCTGGAAAAAGTAAAACTGTGGAGACACTACAAATAACAGTGGTGTAGAGGGGGTGAGAGATGAGAGGGAGGCGAGTAGGCAGAGCACGGGGGTTTTCAGGGCAGTGCACCTACTCTGCATGTCACTATAATGATGACATTATACATTTGTCCGAACCCACAGGATGCACAACACCAGGAGTGAACTTCAAGGTAAACTCTGGACTTGAGCGATTATGATGTGCCAAAGTAGGTTCATCCTTGGTAGAAAAAAAAAAAAAAAAGGTACCATTCTGAGTGATGTTGATAATGGGGAGGCTATGCATGTGTGTGTGTTGGGGTCAGTAGACGTAGGGTCTGTACCTTCCTTTCAATTTTATTGTAAACCTAAAACTTCTCTAAAAAATAGTTTTAAAAGCAAGGCAACACAAAACCAAAACAAAACAAAAGAGTAAACCATTATTAAGTTAGAACGTAACACAAAGTTATCTCTGTGTTAAGATGGGTCATCTTTATTCAATCGCTCAGGGTGAACAGGGGAGGAATTGATAACAGCGAGCTGGCCCCTGGAGCGGTACCTCCCCCACAGCCTTTGAATCTGTGTAGCTGTCCAGAGTGGAGGGACACTATCACTGTACCAATAACAAATGCAACAATCAAAAATTACTACTGTAGCCTCTGCCCCAAATGTTTTTGGGAGGCCCTCAGGATACTGACATGGGTCCGCGGATCAATCAAATCGATGGTGGGTTAAGCAGATACTGTTCAGTGGAAACACAAAGCAGCAGATCATTCCTCCACAATATTTTAGTTTCTTGTTTCTTTCCTGAAATCTGGGTATGTTTGTGGGAGTTGCGGCACATACGAAGGTCTTCGATCATTCTGGGATGCTACGGCAGAGTTGAAAACCATGACCACTCTAGAAAAACCATCTCATGGATGATTCTCTATGTAAAAGAAGGAAACAATATTTTGACTATTTCTGACCAGGCCACTTCTGATCATTTTCAAGTGATACCTTTTAGATCTGGATAAATTTAGAGCTTATAATGTAATTTAGGAAATGAATAAATTTTCTTCATATGAGGAGTATATTTTGGCTTAGGGCCTATTTTTTAAGGAGTTTGTGGAAATCTATTATATATATATTCTCTCATTTAGAGGATGAAAGAGTGAGGCAAAATTATTATTTATAATTAAATCTAAAGTCCAGATTTCTGGTGGATTAATTGAATTTCCTTTTTCCTTTCTTATTCATGCAAAACATTTTAAATGAGAAACCTGGGGTACTTTAAAATGCCATTATTTATTTTGTTTTAGTTGCCAGGTAATTCTCTAGAGCACTGTCCCAAAGAGCCTTTGCAATTACTTAAAAATCCCTAAGGTAATTCTTATGCTCCTCAATTCAAAAGAACCACTTAACTGTAATTTTAATAGAAACACCAGAAAAGGGGGTCAAAGTTCATCCCAAGACAATTACCCAGCTCTGCTCTACACTGGGACAAATACATATGAAAATAATAGGGGGAAATGCAATGCACTGAGGATTAAAACCATCAAAACAGGCATGTTCAAACTATTCTGTGAGTGGTTAAAAATAATCTGTACTCTCAGTCCAATGACCATTTGCCAGGGGGAGCCAAAGTTGAGAAATTTCTATTAAAAACATGACTCAGAGAGGAAAATGCAGAGTCTGGTAATGAAGGAAACGGTCCCATATCAGTCCCAATTGGTCCCCACTCAGAACACGTGCTCCCGGCATCTTTAAAAGGACATTCGCTGGGCTCCGGGGCACAATCCTTCCCAAAGGCTCCAGCATCTTCCCTCCTCGCACAGTCATCCCAGACGGCCTGCAAAATGTGTGATGCTTTCGTAGGCACCTGGAAAATGGTCTCCAGCGAAAACTTCGATGATTACATGAAAGAAGTGGGTAAGCAAACAGGCGGCCGGAGGCCTGGAGTTATTCCCTTTTCTCTGGGGAAAGGGGCTGGTGGCTGCTTTTCGCTTGGGAAACCTTGGCCAGGTAGAAAATGCTGCTTTCTGCACAGAGGCTGCAAAAGCAGCAAGTGGGACTCATTCGTTTGCAGAAGCATGTAGACAGGTGAACCAATATGAAAAAGGGTCTAAATGGAATAGTTACGGGCTGCAGAAATGACAGGATTTTATTTGATTGCTAAACTTTGGCATCTTTGGTTTACTTGGCTTTTTGCCTGCTTTTCTTTCATTCCTTCTTGCAATAAAAAAGGAGCGATAACTTGGAAATACAACCATATTTATTTCCTGGCATGCAATGAAGTCCTTTGACACTGAAGGCACTAAGTTCTCATGTAATTTTTAAAGTAGACCTATGTAAACCAATTACTTTATTGTCTTAATGTCAGTCCATTGAAATGTGTGGTTGTTTTGTAGGGTTCAAAATCTTTTTTTTTAATGGAATTTATTGGGGTGACATTAATTAATAAAATGATATAAGTTTCAGGTGTACAATTCTATACACATCATCTGTGTGTTGTATTGTGTGCTCACCACCCCAAGTCAAGTCTCCTTCCATCTCCGTTTACCCCCCTGTACCCTCTTCTACCCCCCCACCCCCTTTCCCTCTGGTAATCACCACACTGTTGTCTGTGTCTATGAGGGTTGTTTTTTGTCTGTTTTTTTGCTTAATCCCTTTACCTATTTCACCCAGCCCCAGAATGCCCCTTCCTCCAAAAGTCTTAATTTTAGAGAATATGCTCCTTAAAGGGCTTAAATATTTCTGTGACCAACAAATCCAGGGGGTGCCATGGAATTATTGAGTAATGTGAAAGGGGAGTGTTACATATAACATGGGTGCTCTTGGATAATGGAGGCTCCTGGGTGTTTAGATTCCACTAATATTGCCAGCCTGCCTTGCAGAGGTCCCCCAGATAGTTAAGGAGGGAGAGCAAAGCTGTAGGAAGGCAGGTTCCTACCTCCAGGCACCTGCACCTTGAGAGCCCCCCTCCCAGGCCCATGATCAAGTCGCATCCAGGAGACGAATCAGGAAGGACTTTCACACAGTATCTTTATGAGGGGTTGTGATTTACTCCCTAAATCTCAAGATGTAACTTCCCCCAAGTCACACAGTGTATTTTTGCTTGTCTATAACACTATGTTCCTTACTTATAGAGGAAGAGGGAAATCAGAGACTCCAGCATGAGTGAGACCTAACTTTCTAAAATGACAATCAGTTTTGATTCCATTTATGAATACGTGCTGATAGAGAAATGCCAGGATTTGAAGCTATTTGGCTACGGATTTTTAGAAACATTTTACACTTTTGCTATTTATATTTAAGTTCTTCTACTACTGTGTTTTAAAATGATAAAGTACTGATGATAAGACACTAGCTGCTCTAAGTGGTGATTGGTAAGCAGGCATCGCCTTCATTGGTCAAACAAGGACAGAATCAGGCAACTGGAGAGTATGGCTTTGCCCCAGGCTGGCCCCTCTGGAACCACACTGGGCCTTGGGTGCAGTCACTGTGCTGACTCCCTCTCCGTATTTGATATTATATTTGGCAACAGAGTCAGGATTTGAAGCAACATATTTATATTTTCACCTGTGGCCACTTCTCCAGCAGGGAGCTAAATCAGAGCCTCAACACCAGTTGCTTTGTTCACTATTTCTCTCCCTGATCCCTCATTTCTAACCTCTGGTACCTGTAAGTAACATTTAGTCAAGGAAGTGGTTTAGATTTACATACATGTGTTTAAAAAATCCAACACACGCAGGGAGATCAAGTTACTGCTGTGTCTGCTGGGTTGTGAATTGTCCATCCCATACCCTTCACGAGAAAAGTAGATTCCTCTGAAGACAAAAGATAAATCTGAAACTTAGGTGACTGGGAATCAAAATATTGATTACTAAAATAGTGATTTCTTGAATTCTGAAGTTTTCACAATCAATGCCTAGGCACCCTTTAACCTTTCCTATAATTGATTGGGAGCCACATGACCATTCTAAAATGATATGAATGTAGAAAACATTTTGCCTTTGGAGAAATTTATCCAAATCTTCATGGTGGACTGATATGAAAAAGTCTGGGCAGCAAAAGCTATGAGATGTAATTTCTGGACACCCAAAGAGATGACTTTTTTTTTTAATGGAGTAACTCTATATTGGCCCCACTATCCTATTGAGAATTCCATCTTCGACTGTGGATTAGATCATTTTTATCTAAGTGAAAAAGGTCACAGTGCCCCAGGGTTCCATGAATTGAGTGAAATGCCAGCGGCTGCCCCAATGACTGAGGTGGCCACTTAACGTGAGTGCAGTCACTTGTTAAAAACACACATTCCAGAAGACTTAGCCTTATTGAAAGTAACTGGGTCTCCCAAGGAGCTGCATCTGAACTGCAGAGGGGAAATTTAAAAACAAACCTACAGCTAATTGTGTATCATGCATTTCTTTAAATATTAGCCTCTTTACTTATCCGCAGGAGCTGTTTAAATGAAGCGATTCAGAAACTCACCGGTTTCCCTTTTATGCACACGTGCCCCCACCTACACACACGTATCCACACTGTAGCTCTTAAAGATGAGAGAGGAACCTGTAAACGTGACGTTTCCCTTCTTCCCTCCTGTAGGAGTGGGCTTTGCCACCAGGAAAGTGGCCGGCATGGCCAAGCCCAACATGACTGTCATTGTCAATGGGGATGTGATCACCATCAAATCAGAAAGCACCTTTAAAAACACGGAGATCTCCTTCAAACTGGGCCAGGAATTTGACGAAGTCACTGCAGATGACAGGAAAGTCAAGGTGAGGAACAAAGGATTGGGGCAGAGGAAAAGCCTGGCTTCTGTGTGACCAAGTGCTGCCTCCCAGAAGCATTTCTGTAAACGGAGGAAAAACCGTCCACCACAGTGGTCCCTGCCCTCCTACATCTAAAACATGTTGCCTTTGTTGCTTAGTTGGTGAATTTTACTCCTTGTTATAAAGTTGTCCCTATTATTTTAAGAAACAATTAACATAATTTGTCATACCATATATATAGTATTTGAAGTGGATTAAAGTAACACAATGTTAGACAAATTTATAGAGTGGGACAAGTTTTATTTATTTTATTTTTTTAAAAATATATCTTCATTGATTTCAGAGAGGAAAGGAGAGGGAGAGAGAGACAGAAACATCAATGATGAGAGAGTCATTGATAGAGCCCGCAACCTGGGCATGTGCCCTGACCGGGAATTGAACCCTGATCTCCTGGATCCCAGGTCAACGCTCAACCGCTGAGCCACGCCCGGCCGGGCAGAGTGGGACAAGTTTTAAAAATCACTTACAATACTACCATCTCAACATAAATTTATTATCTATAGTCTTTCACAATATTTTTTCAGGTGCATGTTTGTCTAATATTCAGATCATAATGTATATATAACTTTGTACTTTTATTTTTGACATTCATTTATTTTCTTGTTGCAATGTATTCTTGTAATTTATAATTTCTAATGACCTCAAAGATGCCTTCAGGCAAAAATGGTGTATTTTTCATTTTGTTTCCCTGCACCATGTACCAATTGTAACTAACCTTCTTTATTGCACCTGCAGAGCATCATCACCTTAGACGGAGGTGCCCTGGTACAGGTGCAGAAATGGGATGGGAAGTCAACCACCATCAAGAGAAAGCGAGTGGATGATAAGCTGGTGGTGGTGAGTGTGTCCCAGCTGCCAGATTCCACCGCTAGGCCGTCTTATAACCATCATCCCACCTAAACAAGCACCATCGCTGTTGCGTATGTAGAACCAAGAGCAATTCTTTGGGGATTGTGCTTTCACTGGGCAACTGGCCTTCATGCTGACAGCTCAGCCTGGGGGTGCTGTGGGCCAGGAAGCACTCCCCGGCCCCAGGGAGTACGCCCCATGTCTATTATGGACTTTGGCGTGTATTCCTCCCTTGCCATCTAGACTGTAAGGCTCCTTAAGGAGAAGACTTGTATCTTCTCAGTCTTTACATCTCTAGGATTTAACACAACATCAGGTGTATATAGGAGCCCAGGACAAATACCTTTCAGATGAGTCCTGTTTCCTCCCCAACACCAAAGGACACAATAAACAAAGCAATGGTCTAGTGCCGTGATTGACCGAGAATGTCTTTGTGTGTCTAGGAATGTACCATGAAAGGCGTCACTGCTACCAGAGTTTACGAGAGAGCATAAGCCGAGGGACATTGAACTGGATGGAAGTTTGCATCGAACTCTATGACATTCTGTTGTCCAAACATATATTGCTGTTTCCCACTAATTAGCAAGCACCTAATTTCCCCCCAATCTGATTTTACTTAATGTGGTTGTGTTGGTTAAATAAAACGTTTTAGAGTTAGAAGGTGATGTAATGATTTATTCATTGTGCCAGAGAATTTCTTATAACTCAGCGAAAGAAAAAGAAAATTGTATTGTTGCTTTGTTTCTGGTGTAAGCAATATGGTTTTTCATAATAATCCAAGGTAAAAATATTAATATTCATGAATTTTCCATTGTTAGTAAAAAATTGATAAAGATGTGCTATTACAGAACATGAAGTTCTTCTTTAGTTCAATCAAGTAATGCTCACAGAGGCTAAAGGTAGTTCTAAAAGTACAGTAATTACCCCTTATCTGCGGGGGATATGTGCCAAGACCCCCAGTGGATGCCTGAAACCACAGAGAGCATAGAACCCGACACATGCTATGCTTTTTCTACACATCCATAAAGTTTAATTTATAAATTAGGCACAGTAAGAGAGTGACACAGCTAGTAATAAAATAGAACAATTATAACAATATACTATAATAAAAGTTTTGTGAATGTGGCATCATTAAGTAAAATAAGACTTCCTTGAACACAAGCACCATGATACCAGGACACTTGATCTGATATCCAAGATGCTACTGAGTGATTAACAGGCGGGGAGATGCTGGACAAAGGGACGATTCACATCCCAGGAGGGACAGAGGACAGTGTGAGGTGTCATCACGCTCCTCAGAAAGGCATGCAGCTTAAAATTGATGAGTTGCTTCTTTCTGGAATTTCTCAATTAATATTCTCCTGCCTCAGTTGGCCTCGGATAACTGAAACCATGGTTAAGGGGGGATGACAGGCACCCCTTGAAGATTTTGTGGGTTAAGTTCCAGACCACCTCAATAAGGTGAGTATTGCAATAAAGCGAATCACATGAAATTTTTGGTTTTCTGGTGCACACAAAAGTTATGTTTGCACTATCAAGTGTGTAATTATGTCTAAAACAATGCACATCCCTTAATTTAAAAATTCTTTAGTGCTAAAAAATGCTAACCATCGTCTGGGCCTTCAGTGGGCCGTAATCTCATTGCTGGTGCAGAGTCTTGCCCTAGTCACATCAGAGATCACTGATCGCAGGTCATAACAAATAGAATGGGAGTAATGAGAGAGTTTGAAATATTGTGGCAATCGCCACTGTGTGACCCAGAGACACGACACGAGCAAATGCTGCTGGGAAAATGGCTCTGATAGATTTGCCCGACACAAGGTCGCCACAAACCTTCCATTTGCGAAAAACACAGTTTCTGTGAAGTTCAATAAAACATGGGAAGCCTGAGCTGTCCTCAGACAGTTCACAGCCCACTGGCCCAGGTGCGGTCATTCCCACCGACCTGTCCTGGAGCAACGAGAGTAACAATGCAGGTTGTAGAAAAAGATTTCTAGGCTACCATTTTTAACCTGCAAAGTTACTGGAAAACCAAGCCGTCTCTGGAGTCTCTCAGGAATTAAGTACAAATAATCCTATAATATTCATTCCAGAAATGAGGTGACAGCCTTGTAATCAGTAATGATGCAAATGTCCTCATAGTGGTTTCCAAGTTTTTCTCACCAGTGGAACTTTTTGTTCAAATAAAATGTTGAATCTATTCTGGAATTTTTTATTCAAATGAAATCTCCATAGAGCTACAATATATAACACAGACAGAAATGACAGTGAGGCCTTTCAGGTAGGGGTGTGTGTGTGTGTGTGTGTGTGTGTGTGTAGGTGTGTGTGTGAGTTATTTCTTTTGCCGTATGGAAGCTTTGAGGCACCTCACGGACCACTGGAGTTCTATGTACACAGAATGAAATTTCCAAACCGTATACTTACATTTTATAGTAAGCCAACATCTGTTAAAATGTGTGTTGCAGTTGATATAATTGTGTTTATGATACTTCCTTTTAAAATATGCCCATTATTTTCTGAACGCCTATCCTATATATAACACCAACATGTGAAGAGGCCAGAAGATAAGTTGCTGGTCATAGGAATTTAGCGAAAATGTAGAAGCGATCCCAGTGTCCATTGACAGATGAATGGGTAAGCATAATGTGGTCTGTTGATACAATGGAATATTATTAAGTGTTAAAGGACATTCTGAGATATGCTACAACATGAATGAGCCTTGAGGATGTGCTGAATGAAGTAAGCCAGTCACACCAACAGAAAACCCCCACCAAATAATGTATGATTCCACTTATATGAGGTACTTAGAGGTCAAAATCAGAGACAGGACGTAGGATGGTGGTTGTCAGGGGCTGGGGGAAAAGAAGAGAGGGGAGTTGTTGCTTAATGGCTATAGAGTTGCAGGGTTTCGCGGTGAAAGGAGTTCTGGAGGTGGATGGTTGGGATGGTTGTGCAACAATATGAATGTATTTAATTCCACTGAACTATACTGATCAAGGTAGTTAATTTTATGTTACGTGTATTCTACCACAATAAAGATAATTAGAAAAAATCTAGTATGGCTCCAGTTAAAATATTATACATACAGCAATAAATTACTAGACGTATTTCTGAAAACTTTTATAACTTCTGGTATGTTTAACTTTACCAGTATGCCTCACCAGTGGAGAATGTAGCATCTCAAAATTAAAATTTATTAAAACATCTTAACATGTAAAATGTCACAAGAAAAAAAAGTTGATATAGACGATGAGATATTGTAGAAGCGTATAAAATGAGATAATGGAGAAATAAGCACTGAAATAGTCCTGGAAACAAGATGTGTAAAGGTTCTCTAACAAATTACTGTTTATTATTAGAATTATTAGTTCCTTTATTAGAATTCTAGCTCCTTTATTAGAATCAGTAATTAAAAACATTCTAACTTGACATATTTTTACTTCAGGAAATGGTTTGGGTTTTGTTCTTTTGTTTATTTTTATACTAAAACAAAGGTGCCAAAGACTAGCAGCACGGGCGGGGAGCTGTCTCGGCTGAAGACGGAGGTTTTTGTGGTCTTGTGAGGCGCTGAGCAAAGCTGAAGGAGGCTGCGAACCCTTCCACCAGCCGAGGACCACAACAAGGGCCCGTCACAGGACCAGGCCAGGTGAGGACAACTTATTCAGACTTGTCTCTAGTCACTGTTAGATTAGGATCAGCAAGGCGGGAAGCTGTCAGTCAAAAGGAAGTAAGTCCTGCTTATCGCTTTTGTCATTCACTCATCAAACATTTATTGAGCACCTACAATGTACTGGGCACCGCCTTAGGGATGCAGAGGTGACTAAGAAATATTTTCTTTGCTCGATACACACATAAAGTAGCTCAGGGGACAGTGGGAGGTTAACTCATTGCAATACTATGAGAAGAATTCTCTAAGACACTTCTGTTAAAGTGTAGTTGAGTCACATAATAGGGACCCACCAGCTCTGAGCCACTGTCACAGAGATGCTGGCATTGGATCGGGAAAGATGGGTGGTGCCTTGAGGCTGTGCACACAGGCCGGTATCCTGAGTAGCGTGTGAGGGGTTGTTCTGAGGCTCCAAGCTCATCACTCGAGTGAAGCTGTTTACAAAGGCACAGCGGTTACGAAGGCTTAAGGTGCAAGTCACAAAAACTCTGACACAAAACTCTTTAAATACTAATGGAATTTATTAATTCACATAATAAGAATTTCAGAAATGAAGTGGCCCCAGGTCCCCCCTGCTTTGCACCCTGCCATCCTCAGCTTCGGTATTAACCTTGGAGTTGGTAACAAGAAAGCAAACCGTGCAGAGGAGAAGGGAGACCATCCCTCGGGCTCTCTCCCAGGGGTAAGGACATCTTCTAGAAGCCAGAACTTGCCTTTCCGTTGGTCTCATGGGCCAGGATTGATTTCTGGATCCATCAGTGGCAGAGGGAGTGGAGAAAGCGCGGTTCCACTAACGGGAGAACTTTGGCCCACTAGCCCGCGGGCAAGCATGCCGGCCTTCGGGAGGGATGCACGCACACCCAGCCCCCGTCAGGCAAGATCTAGGCCTGTGCTCCTCGCTGGACCGTCACCTCTGAGGACATTTTCCACCAGGAACACACTTATCTCGAGTCCAGGTCTCGGTTTCCTGAAACCGACTCTAGGGTTTCCGCTTCCCGTTTTCCCCTCCAGAAACTTCAATAACTATCCCACGCATAAAGATGTTGCCTTATAAATGCCCTCTTTATGTGTTTTCATCAAAAGAAATTCTTCAGCCTTTTTAAAATATTTGTTTTTTCCACAAAGAGATGGCTTGAATAAATATTTCTTCGAATTGAAGGAATATTTAACACAGACAGATAACAGGATGCAAAAATAGAAACAGACTCATAGATAGAGAGCAGGTTGGCAGCTGTTTTCGGGTGGGCTCCCCGGGGGTGTGTGTGGGGGGATTGAAAAAAAGGAGAAACAATTCTTGGTCAGGGACAACAGTGTGGTGATTGCTGTGGGGAGAGGGTGGGGGGTTAGAGGAGGGTGTAGTGGGGACAAATGGTAATGGACAGAGACTTGACTTGGGACCGTGAACACACAGTGTACAGATTATGTATCATAGAACTGTACACCTGAAACATGTATAATTTTGTTAACCAGTGTCACCCCAATCAATTCAATAAAAAGGAAGAAAGTTTAAAATTAAAAAACAAAATAGTGTGAATATTTTTCTAATTTTCCAGCCTCCTTCAAAACAACTGGAGCTTAGAGCTGAGATATAAATCCACAGCCTCAGACTACAGGGTGGTGCAGAAGTAGGTTTGCAGTTGTGAGCACTCGAAATGCAATTTATTCTGTATTATTATTTATTAATTATTGTATTATTTTCCATATGAACAACTATAAACCTACTTTTGCCCCACCCTGTATAATCCTTGTTGGTAAACACAATACTTGCAAAGTCTACTTTCATTATTTGGGTTGCAGAAGATGATTTCAGACTTAACTGCACAGAGATTTACATGATCTGCTCCTTTGTCTTTAGAATGCATATATTGAAATACTGTATTTCTCCCAAAAACTTTCCCTCACAATTTCAAGTGGTGTCTTTTAATATCGAGCTTACTTCGTAAGTCTAAAAAATGAATTTTCCAAGCACTTGCTCTCCCTCCTTTGTTGAGCTTGAGTTACAGAACACTAATCAATGGTAATTGTTACGTTTCTTCCTGGTCCATAATTACTCTTGATGAAAAACAATGATAATATTAATAATAGCCCACACCTCACTCCAAGCAAGTGTAGATATTTCAGTTACATTAACCGATATCAGTTCATCAACCCTCAAGGAAGGGAGGGGAGGACATTATTTTAATGAAGAGAGTTCTCAGGCAACAATATCTGTGCAAACAAAACACAGCTAGGGTGCAGCCAAGCAAGGCCGTGGTTGTGTCAGGTGGGAAAACACCCCAATCGGGTGTTCCTCGGATATCTGTCAGGAGATTCCTTCAGAGGTGACTAGGCATTCGTTCAAAAGGCTGACTTCCATTGAAAGTTGTTTCCATTCCACGAGTTATACGTATTGGGTGACCCTGGGGGTGTAAATCTCTTTGCTAGAAGCTATAATTGTTGACCTAATTCAACTCCACATGTTAATTTTCTGCACTTTAATTTGGAGGTAGATACAATGAGTCAACTCTGGTGTCTGGACTCTGGTCTTGCTGCTGCCCATTGGCCATTTCAGAAGAGTCACATGACGAAGATGCCTTGTAAATGAAGATGCTGGTAGCACAGTTTCTTTGGCTTCCAGTTGTGAGCGCCTCCTTCAGCAAGCTTTCCACCATGATCGAGCCCTTCCTGGGAACTTGGAAACTGGAATCCAGTGAAAACTTCGAGGAATACTTGGAACAACTGGGTGAGAAATACCATGGCGAGGTTGGGAAACCGGCCACGCATCCTGCGATGGGTTGGGGCTTGTGCTTTACCGTGAGTGCTCCCTCAGCCTCCTCACTCCTTTGCGATCCCA
Organism: Miniopterus natalensis; assembly: GCF_054644295.1. Classification (NCBI taxonomy): domain Eukaryota; kingdom Metazoa; phylum Chordata; class Mammalia; order Chiroptera; family Miniopteridae; genus Miniopterus; species Miniopterus natalensis. The sequence continues at coordinate 32,652,696 of NC_142096.1, read as the reverse complement.
GGGTACATTCACATGAGATTAACAAAGTTCATGGAGCTACTTTTGCTTTTTTTGTTCCTAGTAATAATTGTCTCTTTTGGGACTATGAGGTTCACATATACCTCTTTGTATTCATCATCCATATATTTTTAATTTATTTTTAAAAAATATGTCTTTATTGATTTCAGAGAGAGGAAAAGAGAGGGAGAGAGAGAGAGAGAAACATCAGTGATGAAAGAGTCATTGATTGGCTGCCTCCTGCAGGCCCCTGACCGGGAACTGAACCCTGATCTCCTGGATCCTAGGTCGACGCTCAACTGCTGAGCCACGCCTAGCCAGGCCATCATCCATATATTTAAGTCCATTTCTTCTTTTTTTCAAACCTCACCCAAGGATATTTTTTCCATTGCTTTTCAGAGAGAGTGAAAGGGAAAGAGAGAGAGAAACATCAATGTGAGAGAGACGTATCGATCCACTGCCTCCCTCCCTTGCCATGGCCAGGGCTGGGGATCAAGCCTGCAACCCAGGTACATGCCCTTGGCTGGAATTGAACTGGGGACCCTCCAGCCTGGGGGCCGACCCTGTAACCACCGAGCCAAACCAGCCAGGGCTGCATTTATCCTTCATGAAAATATTTGGAAAAATATTTTGAAAATAATCTCTTGATAGAGTTTCTCTTTAGCTTGATCATTTCATCAAATAGCCTTTCACAGCTTCAAATTTATGGACACTAATAACTTCCTATAATTAAATTTATCAACTAAATTTGTTTCAAAGTTTGCTCTAAGTTATAACTTCAAAAGAGAGATAATGAACTTTCTAGTGGGTTAATTTTTAGAGTTCTGACATCCATGAAAGATACTTTTAAAACATTATTTTGAAGAATTTCAATTTTTTTATTGGAGAAATGGAACATTTTTCCCCATTAAATGTCTCACCATTGGCTGTTTCTCAGAAGTATAAATCCTATCCACCCTTGAGCTCTTACCCAAGTTGCATAAACATCAATTATAGTGGTTTGGGTCTATAGCAACTAAACTATTCTTTACAAATGCTAGAAGAACAGTAATTACTTATCTAATTAAGTAAATTTTAATACTTAATGAAGAGAAACCTCTCCTGCAATAATGAACTGTATATACAGTCAAGGATTTCTTAACTTCTTTTTAACTTGGCTGAAACGATCCCTGCATCATAAGAAGTCAAGGTGCTCATAATATAATACTTGTTCCTTTTTCATAATCAGCATTAACTTCTCAGGGACTATCTCTTCATGGATTCATATACTCACCTGTCCTGAGTTTAAGTCTGGGGGCATCTAAGAAACTTGGGGCTTCTGGCAAGAGCAGCATTTGTGCTGACTGGGAGCTGGGCTTAGGCAGAGGCAAGGGGGCATACAGCCGAGCACCTACTACGTGCCACTTACCACCTAAGTCCTTGCACCTCGTCCCCCACACACCCGTGAGGGCAGCCTGTGGCTGTGCGCGCTTGACTATGGACACAATGTGCCCGAGCGGGCGCAGCCGGAGCCCAGCTTTAACCGCTCAGCCTCCTGTCTTCTGGCGCCCTCCGGTCCTGCTGCTCCGCAATCTGAATGGGAAACGGGTTTGATGCCGATACTGAGAGAGGGGTCAGCTCTTCCGCCACCTCCTGCAGGGGCCGACTTTGACAATGGACAGTCCCAACCGGAGCCACAGGCCGGGGTTCTCAGCCAAATGGCCTAGATGGCCACCTCCTCTCTCCTCAGCCGGGTGGGACCGAACCTGCAAGTGAGACAGGAGCTTGAACTCTGTGAGTCATGTTCTTTTAAAGCAGTTTAGGTGCTTTGAAAATTGTATTTCTTGATTTTTTTAAGGAAGAGAAAAAAAGTGTTCTAAAATTCTTGGATAATTAGAAAACCTGTGTTTAAGTCTCATTCTGCTCCTTACCGGATGCCTCACCCAGAATGAGTTTCCTGACCTCTCTGGGACACCGTGTCCTAGTCTCTAAAATGAGGGTCATGACGCCCCTACACCAGCATCTGATCACCTGTAGAAACACTCATTTTAGATGAGGCGCAGGCTCAAAAAGTGAGGCTAGCTCTGCAAAATGACAGGTAGAATTACTAGACACCCCCCGGCTGGAGGGCCTGGCTCCATGCAGCCGTCACAGAGAGCACTGAAGAAGTCACAGCCCGTCACCCCAAACTTCAAGCGGGGAGGCAGCCATTCGTTTTCAGGTGCTTCCCAAGTGACAGCAGGCGCTTCCTCCTAACCGTCCTAAGAAGCGCTGCTGCCCTCTCGGCCCGCAGGGGTGCCCGTCACCATCCGGCACCTGGCTGCCCTCGAGAAGCCGAAGCTCAGCATCAGCGCCCACGGGGGGAAGGTGAGCATCAGAACGGAGACCTCCTTCAAGAACTTCGAGATCTCCTTCAGGCTCGGCCAGGAGTTCGACGAAACCACGGCGGACAACCGGAAGGTGAAGGTGAGGGCCAAACTGTCCTGGGGCTTCCCAGTCGGGGAAAACTAGAAGGCGGTTGGGCGAGGTCTGTTTATATCTAATTTCATTAATCAGGTCACTCCGGGCTTGTTTTTGTTCATTCATGTTGCACATCTCCAAAGTCGATCTTTTTGCAAATTATTCTGATGATTGACAGGGCCAAAAAGTTTAACATGTTTTCCCTTTTTTTCTGGTCTCTCTCTCTCTTTGCCATTGTATAAAGAAAGCATATAGCCCTGGCCAGTGTTGCTCAGTGGTTAAGCATCTGCCTGTGTCCCGAAGAGTCACAGGTTCGATTTCCAGTCAAGGGCACGTACCTGGGTTGTAGGTTTGAGCCCTGACCCCGGTTGGGGTGCACGTGGGAGGAAACGAATCAACGTGTGTCTCTCCCACTGACGTTTCTGTCTCTCTGTCTCTGTTTCTGTCTCTCCTCCTCCCCTACTCCCTCTCCCTCACTCCCCGCCTTCCACTTTCTAAAAAATATCGTCAGGTGAGGATTAACAAAAAAATTTTGTAAAAGTTTTGTTAATCTTCATCCGAGGATATTTTTTTCAGTTATTTTTTTTGGAAAAAGTGGAAGGGAGGGCAGGAGGGAGAGAGAGAGAGAAACATCGATGTGAGAGAAACACAACCATGCCTCCCACACATGCCCTGACCAGGGCCAAGGATTGACCCTACAACCCAGTTACATGCCCTTGACTAGGAATCGAACCTGTGATCCTTGGGTGCCTGGGCCAACACTCTAACCACTGAGTGACACCGGCCAGGGCAAAAAAAATTTTAAAAATCATATAGAGGAAAACAATTGCCTACAAGTGTTTTGGGTATGGTTTGTGTGTGGAGGGGGGTGTTAATTGAGCAATCTCTGGAAACTTCTCTAGTTTGATGGTATTAAATTACAACAAGCACTGAGGTGAGTATTTTGGAGGAAAAAATTTCAAAATAGAAATTAAAGTGTAGCCTTGTGTAGTTTAGAATGTAGTGAATCGCTTTTCCTAACTGATTCCTTTATGTATGTATAGAGCATCATAACGTTAGTTAACGGCTCACTGGTCCATGTCCAAAAATGGCTCGACAAAGAGACAGCAATCACAAGACAAATTGTACATGGGAAAATGATAGCGGTGAGTTTTCTGTAAATGGGACTTTTTAGATGTTCCTATTTGAAACAGGCCTCTCGAGTGACTCGGTCGCTCCGTCTGCGCCCTGATTCTCAGGTCTGGGGAAGAGGGGTGGAGCAAGCTTAACCTGCCAGCTTCCAGCTCTAACAGACCCCTCTTTGCTTTTAGAAACATACCATGAACAAGGTTGTCAGCACGAGAGTCTTCAAAAAGGTGTGAAGAAGGCATGTGCATCAGTGAAAACGCCTCACTAACAGAAAATGGGGGCTTGCAGAAGACACGCCCCAGGCCAGTGATTTAAGAATTGCTTAATATAAATGTGCTCAATAAAAGCATCAAATTAGGTGCAGTTTCGGAGTTGTGTGATATTGAGAGTTAGGGACAATCTGATAAACTGGTGGGGCCTGTGGTGTGATCGCAGGGGCACCAGCATCCTCTTTGTCCCCTGCCCACCTGACTTCCAGAGGCCTGCAGATCCCTCCAGGGGACCTGGTCCATGTAGGTTCAGGTATGTGTCAAATGATGCCTTGTGGAAATTCATGTGACCTCCAAGTGGGAAACATTGGAATCATTGGGACCTGCTTTGGGCAGCACAGAGGCTGAAAACCAGCATGGCTGGCTTTTTATTTTTGCAGAAGTCTGGCCCTGCTTAAAGTGGTTAGGATGAATGGACGGACGGATGGATGGATGGTTGGAGAGATAAACAGAGAAATAGGTAGATAACAAAACAGAGCCAGGACATTATATGCTGTGTTTGAATTTCAACCACATTTCATCTCATGGCACATATAAACTAATTACTGAAATTCTGTGGCACATCAATTATAATTTTTGCGTATCTGACACAAAAAAATAGGTATAAGTTTCATTCATTCACACTGAACAGCTATTGTGTTTGCTGTTGTCATTTTTTAATTTGACAATCTAAGGGAAAAGAGGTCGGTGCCCCCCGCTGAATAGTGAGGTATTGCACCTTTAAAAAATTCCTTGGGCACAGCTGTTGAAAATCACTGCTATAGAAGAACATTTAAAAACAATTATTGTTGCCCGGCCAGCGTGGCTCAGCTGTTGAGCATCGACCTAGGATCCAGGAGATCGAGGTTCGATTCCCAGTCAGGGCACATGCCCCGTTGCGGGCTCGATCCCCAGTCAGGGGTGTGCAGGAGGCAGCCGATCAATGACTCTCATCATTGATGTTTCTATCTCGCCCTCTCCCTTCCTCTTTCTGAAATCATTAAAAACACACACCAGTTATTGTCTTAGTTACCCATAAACCCGTGTAAAAGAACCAGGCTAGTGCATCTGCCACCACTGTTTACAACACAGACTTTGCAGAATGACATTTCATTAAATGCCAGCCCTGAGTTTTGAAAAGTTCAGGAAGAAAGTAATTGTTGGAACTACAAAAAGTCCCTTAATAGTTTCACCAAGTACTGTTGCTAGGAAGTACTCTCAGGGCTTAAGCAAAACCTAGTACTATAGGTAAAATGAAAGGGTAAAGCCTATAAAACTGAGGGTATTTGTAGCAGTGGGAGGAGGAAAGAATTGTGTAAGTGTTGTGTTGCACCTTAAATTTAAAGATAGGTAATAGTTGGTTAAAATAAGTCCGGAGTTGTGTTTAATGTGTGCTAAAATGGAATGTCCATGTCCTTCGTCATCTAGCCTGGGTGAGAAGTGACACTGCAAAGGAGCACTATCAGAGGTTACACCGGGACAACAGGCACAGACTGGACCGTCCCAGGCACGCTGGGGGGTAAGGAGGAAACTGGGGTACGCACAGGACTGAGCATGGGCTTGGGGGGAACTGAACCCTCACAAGGAGAGCAGCTAGGGCTGTCAGGTGAGGCCCTGGAGACCTCTGGGCACATAGCAGTGCACCTGAAGTGACAGGCCACACAGCTGCCAGAGGTGAGCAACGACGGTGACCCCCACAAGACCTGTCCCTGTCCTTCCCTAAAGGACTCAAGTGTGTACGAGATGTAACCACGCTTGCTCTCCAGGGGTCAAGAGGCTTTCAGCCCCCAAGGTAGTGTCCTGTGCAGAAAAGGGACCGGGGACCAACACCTCCTTAATTAGAGGACAGGGGCCTTCACAACACCTCAGAGCAGGGTGGGGGTGTGTTCCGCAGCCATCGGGGGGAAGATCTGACTCTAACAAGCACTGGGCACTTACTCATTTAAATCCTTGGCTTTACAGAGGTATAATTAAGAAAGGAATAATGCAGGTGTGAATTTTCAAGACTTATTTCTCTTCTCATAAATGTGACAGCTCAAAGTACAGAGCCCAAATGAGAAACAAAATCGTGATGTTGGGCCTCTAGTAGGTGGTGTCAAACACGCCACCCCCAAGGAAATCATTCATTCAACAAGCTGTGACTCAGCCGCACTGTCCCGGGAGCTGGGACAGGAAATGAGTTAGAGTGACGTTCACAGCTGCCTTCTGATGACACAAGTAGCAGGGGCATCACGAAACCCTACTCCTTTATTTTTAATCTCAGTCAAATCATGTCAAAATGTCTGTAAGAAAAAAATTCATTGAAGTGCATATTTAGACTCATTAGTCTTTATTAAGAACTTACTTTTATGAGATCGGTCTCTTGGCGTATCTGACTTGCCTGCAGAAGTCATCACCTACCTGTGAGTAAATGATAACACGTCACATTTATCAAGTTGTATCAGATTTATCATCTATCCATAAGTAAACGATGAAATGTCAATTTTATCAAGTTGTTTTGGAAATAACTCTTCATTATAGTGAGTTGAGCAATAAAAAGTCATTATTTACTCATTTTCCAAAGGGTTTGAAAAAAGGAAATGAGAGGAGCTTTTATAAGCCACACAGGAAAATATATTTTATTTTTGAACATTTTGTTGTGAATAACTTAATAGTAAACCATTATATTTAAAAAACACACTGATGTTTGCAAAAAAACTATTAATTATCCAAAGATCAATCATACTAAAACCATGATTAATACTGATATTAATCTTTTTGCTACCCGATACTATTTAGTAACTCACTGACAAAAATAATTTTTGAACATTCTTAGTGTACAGATAGCTGTGTGAGCCTGAAACGAGCAGCTAACCACTGAACTTTCCCCTTTGCAAAATGAAGAGATCTGCTTCACAGGGCTGCGGGAGGGTCGAAGGCCTTGTGCAGTGGCCAGTGCAGGAAGTCCTTCATCTTCTCATCTTTTTTTCTTTTTTTTAATCCTCCCTGGAGGATATGTTTAATATATATATTGGGTTGTCCCTTTTCTTCCCTAAAGAACTCAAGTGTGTATAAATAGATGATAGATATAGATAGATAGATAGATAGATAGATAGATAGATAGATAGATAGATAGATAGATGATAGATAGATGATAGATGATAGATAGATAGATAGATGATAGATAGATAGATAGATAGATAGATAGATAGATAGATAGATAGATAGATAGATGATAGATAGATAGATGATAGATAGATAGATAGATAGATAGATAGATAGATAGATAGATGATAGATAGATAGATAGATAGATGGAAAGAGAGATATCAATGTGCCAGAGAAACATGGGCCCGTTGCCTCCCGCACGTGTCCCCACTGGGGATTGAACCTCCAACCTAGGTTATACTAACCACATAATTGCAATGGTTATGGCACAGCTGTGGCACTGGCGACCTGAGCCCTGGAGGCCAGCAATTCTACCTGTCATGAGCAAATTGATCACAGGATGTTTTTGTGGCTGTGAAGAGTGCCAACCTGAGTACTAAATATGTAAACCCTGGTAATATCAGCTGTCTGGGCCAGTGTGGAAAAGCTGCTAGGAAAAGTCATGGCAGCAACTAGGTATTATTCCCAAGAGCAACACTTCTATTCGAGGTGGTTTTACATTTGCTCCCCCTGGTCACAGACTGGGTCTCTGTTGACTGTGGTAGCCTGGGTGCCTCAGCTCTTGACTTTTACCTCTCGATTTCTTTTTAAATATATATTTTTTGTTGATTTCAGAGAGAGGAAGAGAGAGATGGAAACATCAATGATGGAGCCATTGATCAGCTGCCTCCTGCGTGCCCCCTGTTAGGGATCGAGCCCGCAACCCAGGCATGTGCCCTGACAGGGAATCGAACTGCGATCTCCTGGATCCTAGGTAGATGCTCAACCACTGAGCCACACCGGCTGTGCTCCTCTCTTGATTTTTGAGCAGAGAATGAGTGTCTCTATCCAGTCCTGGTGATGTCAGGATCGCCTACCTTTGGCCAGGGCCTCTGTGCACAGATGCATAGGAGGAGCAGTGCAAAATACTGGTCCGGCGTCTAGGCACTGGGGAACAGCACCAGGTTCAAATCCTGCCTCTCTTAAGTTGTGGGAACAAGTTACCTAACCACTATGAGCTCCACTTTTCTCTTTGGTAAAATGCTTATTATAATAGTACCTAACTCCTGGAATTGTTGCAGATTACAGGAAACAATGCATATTAGCCACTTAGCACAGTGACTGGCCCACAGGGAGCTCTCTGTATACATTAGTACTATTCTAATAGAAAATTTGTTCTCTTTATATAACTGTAGATTTATTTTAAAGGACTTAAAGTTTCTGTATTAACTAAGAACCTCCCTAATTTGGGCTCCAGGTCTTTTTTAGATGACAGTCTTTGCTGGGCCCAAGGAGCACGTTGCAGCTATTCTTGCCCCGTGTGAATCCGGACTCTGTCTCTGCTCTAACACACTGGCTGTGTGTGCCGCCCACTCTGCCCGCCTGAATATGTGAGCTATGCCGAGCCTCCCTCACCTATGACTACGCTCTCACACTGCTTCTGGCTTTTCTCTCCCACAGCAGAGTGGAGGCGGTCATCACAATATCAGGGACATTCCCCCTCTTTCTTTTCTTTCAATAAGAGTTCTTAATTTGCAGAGTCAGGATTGAGAACGACAAAGATGCCTGAACACACACACACACGCACACACACACACACACATGCCTTCATTCATTCATGCTCAGATAATTTAGTTCAGTATAGGACTCAATTCATGGAGTCTTTCCTGAAGCATTAAGGACCTAAGCACTTCTTAAAAATGTAAGACTGACCAACATTTTTTTTGAAAGTTCAAATAGTACTCTCATTGATTTTTATAAAAAATTTTGGAGATGAAAGGAAACATTATGTGACGTTTTCTTTTGTGCTAATGGATGACTGACGAGCCATTCATCGCCCTGGCCTGACGGCCTTTCCCCACTGGGTCTCTGTGGGAGTCGCACGCTATGGGCTTCTTTGAAAAGCATCTTCTGAGGCTCCAGCATTTCATTGGAGTCTCCTGGATCTCATGCGAACTGGACTGAGCTTTCATCCAGCGCAATGAGCAACAGATTTGTGGGCACCTGGAAGCTCGTCTCCAGTGAGCACTTCGATGGCTACATGAAAGCTCTGGGTAAGACAGGCTCTTTCTTCTGGTTCCGAAGGCTCTTTTGGAGAAAGCTGTGTGACTACTGCCTTCTAACGCCTTTTCTAGGAGTCTGGGGCAGTTTGCACAGGCTGAAGTGCAGTCCTCTTCTGAGATTGATCTTCTCTTGTGTCAGTCAGATCATTTGTTTGCATTTTGTTTGTGGCAATTTTAATAGATTTTAACCTACACAAGAGCTGCTTAAATGCACGGAGCTCCCACAATTTCCAAAGGCAGTTTCATATCATTAGGGCTTTGGGTTCAGACCTACAGGAAAGAAATCTTAGAAGCTTAGTCAACCCATTCCCTGGCTTTCCTGAAAGCTAGTTTTATAACAACTAAAGTGCTCATAGTATAAGGAGTTGAAGACCCTGAAGTTAAAATTTTGATGTTTAGCTAAACTATAAGTTTTCTCTCTCTACCTATAGGTTGTCTGTTATTATGTAATCATGTAAATAGTTTATAGAAACAAAATGCATTAAAGCAGGATGCTCACAGCCTAAGGAAGTTACTGAGACAAAAAGAATTGGGTTGTGGTGGTGAATTCAAACTCAGTTACACCAACATTAGGCTCTCCTGGAGTTGGAGCTATGGATGGAGATGGACAATCCAGTTATCAGTTACATCAACTTTATTTGACGCTATTTCTAGAGAATGTTTCATAGATATGAGCCCAGTAAATGGGAAGAGTCTGGACATTCCCAGAACTGTATAAATCTAAGAGACAGCGATGCCAATGACCTCAGGTTGCCCTGGTTTTCAAAGTGCTTGTAGCATCACTTACCTGTTCAGAATGCAATGAGAAAGGTTCTATTTAAAGATAAAATGCACAAAATCCTGTCATGTTCCCAGGAAAAATATGAGACCTTACGGGGATAGATCCATACTAGCAGATTTGTTAAATGTATGGATTTCACTTTACAGCTAAAGAAGCAGCAAAATATAAGAAAGTCTCAACAAAAGACTCCCTAATTCTGTCATTTTTAACTTTTAGAGTGCATAGGAACACTTGGGGGGGTTGGTAAAATGTAGATTCTCAGGCTCTATTGTAGAAATTTAGTATGAAAAACATTGCCCTAAATTGCATAAGACAACAAGATTAATCAGAATTAGAAAAAAAGAGTACAGTTCACAATTCTTTATTAGGTCTAACTCTTTACTTCTTATTTAATATATATCTGGGCATAGGGGTTGGCAAAAGTAGGCTTACAGTTGTAGTAAAAATGAATAATACATTAATAAATAATACAAGAATAAACTTTTTGCTTCATGTACACACAACTGTAAACCTACTTTTGCCCACCTGTGTGTGTGTGTGTGTGTGTGTATTATATACTAGTTGTTCTTTCATATATTTTTGATATATTTCTCTCATTTGACATTTCTTTTTTTTCCATGTATTTCTATAATCTTGGATACTAATAATAATACCTGAGTCTAATTTTATTTTGTTTTTCAAATGCAGAAATATTTAAAAAAATATTTTATTTACTTATTAACATTTGGAATGATCCAGGTCGTGAAGGGAGATGGATTGTTTTTTTCCTACCCACTAGATTTAAGGGCAGCAATAAAATTTCAGAAATGAGATTCAATCTGGGATGTGGGGGAATTCTTTTCTATATTCACAATATGTTACTAAGGGAGAAAAGTCATGGAACAATGTGTATATGTTATCATATCATTTAAAAATACATCTATAACATATGTACAAACTAAAATGTCTGTACTGGTCCATACAGAACTATATAGTGATTTTCAGTGGAGCATGGGGTTGGAGGTGGATGATTTGCATGATTCAGGCTGAACGCTTTTATCTTTCAAATTTGCAGATGTTACTTTTATAATAACAAAACTTAAAATACTCAAGTCCATGGCATGCGCTTCCATTAGGAGATGAAACCTGGGAGGAGGTCCTTAGTAGTGATGACACTATCTGCCATCTACACACCCGAGGCACATCTGAGCCCAGAATGTGGCCTACGGTCTCTCTGGGTGCTCTCTCTGGGTCAACACATTTCTAATACTACCTTGATTTTCAGGTGTGGGGCTAGCCACCAGAAAACTGGGGAATTTGGCCAAACCCAGAGTGATCATCAGTAAGAAAGGGGATATGATAACCATAAGGACTGAAAGCACCTTTAAAAATACAGAGATCTCCTTCAAGCTAGGCCAGGAATTTGAAGAAACCACAGCTGACAACCGGAAAACAAAGGTAAAGTTCAATGTTTCTCTTCAAAGTCTCCAGCTTGAGAGAAAATTACTCCTGCTAGTGATGACAGGGCAGACTGCTTCGTTCTGTTGGAAAAGAATGGCCTGTAGGGGCCTCTCTTATGAAAAGGATTCAGTGCTGAATAAACTGCTTCTTTAATCACCAATGGCCAAGCAAGTCAGTTATGTGAACTTGTCTTTGCAGAGCATCGTAACCTTGGAGAGAGGCTCACTGAATCAAGTGCAGAAATGGGATGGCAAAGAGACCACAATAAAGAGGAAGTTGGTGGATGGGAAAATGGTAGTGGTAAGAAGATCTTTACTTCTAAACCAGAAATAATGTCACTTAAATAGAGAAATTGGTTCTATTATTTTCAAACTATTATTTTTTTTCTTTGCAATCCCATAAGAATGGCTGAGTGAAGTAAGAGTTAATAACTTGGGTGATATTTAAACTATCAAGAGTTTGAGTTTAGGTTTGAGAATTTAGAACTAAGAAAGCCTACTTGTTATTTTAGAAATGATAGTAAAGTTAGAGTGTATGGAGCCCAGCCGGTGTGGCTCAGCGGTTGAGCACCAACCTATGATCCAGGAGATGTAGGTTCAATTCCCCGTCAATGCCCGGGTTGCAGGCTCCATCCCCAGCAGGGGGCGTGCAGGAGACTTTCTCTCATCATTGATGTTTCTCGCTCTTTCTTTCTCCCTTCCTCTCTCTGAAATCAATTAAAAAAAAAAAAGTGTATGGATAGATCCCACTAGCTGGGACTCACAGAGAGAAAAGTAAGTCTAAGTTCTAAAAGCAAAACAAACCTGAAAGGCTCCGCTGTAGAGTGTTGGTGGCTATCTAAGCATTTTGTTTTCAAGAATCCTTTGTAACTTGGACTAAACCGAGTCAATACTTGAAGCCGAGCTCACTGGAGGCCTCTCCAGTCGGCAGATGAGAAAGATGACAAAGGTTACGTGAGATGACCTCTAACGATTTTTTAAAGGTTTAGGTTCTGTGCTTACTAATTAACACATACATTGACTATACATAGATTCGCACAGTGTTTTGAATGTCTCTTCCTTTAGGACAGAGGCTCCTCCTGGCCGCACAATAGATTTAAGTGAGGAGCGAGAATCAACTTGGGGGCCCCAACACAGATCAAACCTTTTGGGGGAGGAGGAGCCATCGCTCAGTATTTTTAAATCTTCCCCAGACAATACAAATGTGCAGATAATTTTGAAAACCATTGTTTTGGTAGATTCAAAAGCATGCAAATTATGCATAAAATGTTGCCACTGTGTTTTACGTATTTATTTACTTATTTTGACACTCAATGTCATTTTGAAGTAGTTTCAGGTGTACAGCATAGAAAGAGTTGTCATTTTAAAAGAATTCTCCTGCCGTAGCATAGATCAACTTCAAAACTGTTTGTCCTAGTGGCCACGACTAAATTATTGAAGATTTACATGCTGATATTTTAATCTTTTCTAACTTTAATCTCATGAGATTGTTTTTATGTTTTCAATTTCTGTTATTGCTACAAATTTGCTGTCCTTTCGTTTGAGCTTTAGATATTCAGTTGATCTCTCTCTTTTTTTTTTTGAGGAATGTAAGATGAAAGGCGTGGTCTGCACCAGGATTTATGAGAAGGTCTGAGAAAATCGATTCCTCATTGAACTGGTATTTGCTCAGTAAATGTTGAAAATCAGCTGTTTCCATGGGCAGAGTCTGGCTACACTGGTTTGCTTGTTCTTGCTGTTGTCTAAATAGATCAGATAGGCAAAGGCCTCCACTGAGGACTAATTTACAATTCAGTATTATTTAAATATTTTCAATTTGCATGCATATCTTTGCTCTATTAAAGTATGCAGATTAGCCTGACCTAAATAGTTGATAATGTCATTTAATTATTCGTAGAATTCTAACCTGTTTTGTATTTCGTAAACTTGCAAATGATAATAAAAGGAAGCAAACATACTGACCAGGGGTAGCAAACGCAAATGCCTTCAGGGGCTGGGAGAGTAATGACAGAGGAGGAGCAGAAGTGAGGCAATCTAGAAGGAGCTGTTTCAAAACAAGGATTCTGGTTTCAGCTAAACAGGCAGCCTCTATTCTACTCCAGCCAGTTTTTTAAAATTGAAGTTTAACTTATAGACAGGGAAATGCACAGATATTAAAGGTAGAGTTCAGTCCGTCGTGACAAACTCATGCACCCATGTAACTCCCATCCTGATCAAGACATAGTACATTTTCTCAATCCCAGAATGTTTTCCCAGGCTCCTTCCCAGTTAATGTCCTGCCCTGTCCCGCCTCCAACAAAAGCAAACAGTGATTTAGTTTCTATCCCCATAAATTCATTTTGCCTATTCTCCAACTTCATATAAATAGACTCATATGTGTCCTTTTGTTTGCCTTCAACTCAGCATGCTTTTGAAATTCATCCATATTGTTGCGTGAAGCAGTAACACATTTCTGTGTATTGCTGAGCAGGATTCCATTGCATGAATGTATCACAGATTATTTCTCCCTTATTCTCTTAAAACAGTTGGGCTGTTTCCAGTTTTTGGCAATGATAAACAAAGCTCCTATAAACATTCTTATACAAGGCTGTAGACACACGAGTGCCTTTCTCTTGGATAAATTACTGGGCGTGAAATTACTGTGTCCAATTGGTTTTGACAGGCAGGAATAGGGGACCACTGTGTTCAGATAATAATGAGACTATTTCATATGTGTACATGGTTGAGCAAACGAGAACATATTGATGTTAGGAGCCAGAATTTTCCCTCTGGAAGAAGAAACATACAACTATGGAATGGGGGAAGTAAGAACTATGTGAAAATGGACTGGAATAGATGCAAATTCATGGTTTCTAAGGCATATGCTTGTGTGTGTGTGTATAATTGGACATGCATACCTGCATGCATTTATGTGTGTATGTATATATGTGTCATGTGTATGTATCCAGTCATCCCCCCTTAGCCTTGAGGGATATGTTCCAAGACCCCCAGTAGATGCCCGAAGCTATGATAGTGCCAAGCCCTATATATGCTATGTATTTTCCCCCTGTACATACATGCCTATGATGAAGTCTAATTTGTAAATTAGGCATAGTAAGACAGTAACTCCAATAACTACCAATAAAATAGAACAATTATAACAACATACTCTAGTAAATGTTATGTGAATGTGGTCTCTCTCTCTCTCTAAGTATCTTATTTTGTGTACTCACCTTTTCACTAAAAGGAAGCACTTTGTGGCTTCTTTTTGGCACATCCAAATTGCCAGCACCACTACTCTTGCGTTTTGGGGCCATTATTAAGTAAAATCAAGGCTGTTTGAACACAACAAACCCTGCGATCTGATAACCCAGATGGCTCCTCAGTGCCTATGAGGCCGGGAGCCTCAAGAAGAAGAGTCACATCCCAGGCTGGGCAGGGCAGAATGGCAGGAGGTTCCATCCCGCTACTCAGAACCGCAGGGAATTTAAAACTTATGAATTGTTTTATTTCTGAAATTTTTCATTTAATATTTTTGGACCTGAGTTGACTGCAGGTAACTGACGGAAACCACAGAAAGTGAATCCGTGGATGAGAGAGACTTAATGTAGGTGTACACATGCACGTGCATTTCCTAGCTTTATCTGCCCAAAGAGCTTAGAAACAAAGACGCCTCAGTAGGAATGAGTACACCTAGTGCCCAAGGGTCTAACTTCATGCCCACTAAAATAAAGGAGGATTCCTTGGAACAATGGCTGATTCCAATGGGAGGTAGAGCAGGGACAACCTGAGCCTAAAATATCTTGTTATGCCAGAAAGTAAGGATGTTGTTTCAAATAAATATTTGAGACCTGTCACCCAACTATGTGAGTGAGCTTGCAGGTGCTTCCATTGGCCTGGACTGGGATAAATAGAGAAAAGTCATCAATTATAAACCACTGGGGAAAAATAAGAATCTGTGAGTACATACTGGAAGGAGGGAGAGAAAGAGGGGGAAGGAGGAGGAATTACCTTCCTTACTGTAGGATGCAGTGGGCTCACTGGTAAAAGTGGAAGAAGTGCTGCAATTGGGAAATGATGGTTTTTTAACCATCACAGTAAATAGTGGCTCAGGTAAGAATTATCAATGGATGTTAAAGCTAGAGGGGAATTCTGATTAGGAACAGGATATTAGGTTGGTCCTAAAGTATCTCCACACAGATTGCTTATTAGTTGCAAGGGAAAAATAGCAACTGTGCAGTGGGAAAACTGGACGACCTCTTGACCGGCTAATTGACATTAACCTTGCAAATGACGGGCGGAAGAAAAACATGTGGCTTCCAATGTGATCCCCTGAGAAGGAAGTGACATCACTTATGTAGCATTCTGGCCTGGAATCTATGTCTGGGTCTAATCGTGAGGAAACAGCAGACAAATTCCAAATGAGGAATGTTCTATTAAAAGGGGGGAAGGGGGTGTTGGTTGAATTGTTCAAAAATGTCAATGTCACAGAAGACAAAGAAAGGCTCTGGGGAAATGTTCCACATTAAAGGATATTAAAAGTACATGACAACTAAATTCAGTAGGTGATTCTAGACTGGACCCTGTGCTACAGATACAATTAACATTCCAAAGGACTATATTAGATTTACCGGCAAGTTGGAATAAAGATGGCAAATTAGGTTAGAAGTCTACTGTGATTAAGTAAGACAATATCCCTATTCTTGGGAAATATACACTGAAGTATTTGGGGGTAATGGTCCCTATGTGTGCAATTTACTCTCAAAAATTTAAGAAAAAAAAAATCATTGTGTG
The DNA here is from genome assembly GCF_054644295.1 of Miniopterus natalensis. Taxonomy (NCBI): domain Eukaryota; kingdom Metazoa; phylum Chordata; class Mammalia; order Chiroptera; family Miniopteridae; genus Miniopterus; species Miniopterus natalensis. Next base: position 32,636,703 of record NC_142096.1, on the reverse strand, counting down.
TGTACACAAATTATATACATACATCCAGAAAGAGAGCAATTGATAGAGCAAATGGGATAAAATATAACAATACATTGATCTAGGTAAAAGCTATGTTTTCTTTGACTTAGTCTGACTCTTGAAACTTTTCTGCAAATTTGAAGTTATTTCCAAAAAGAATTTAGGAAAATAAAAGCTGCACTTGGCAAGTCCTTCTGGGCTTTTGGTCAACATGTGTCTGGGAGCATCATAATCCAGGTGTGGTTTATTTTTTTGTCTACAGCCAGATAAAGCCATAAAAAAGAGAGTTTCAAAACCACTGACATTTTTAGTGGTTTTGGGTAATAAGACTGTCTGTACAATGTATTCCTCAGTAAATACAATTGTTTTCTACAAAAATCATGGGTACATTTTGCTTTCATAGCAGGAAACATGGCACTCCACTGATAGTGAGAAAGATAACATAATTATTTCAGCAGGTGATGCATACTGCTAGATTTGAAAAAGATTTTCAAACAACCGGAAAGGTAGGGATGGGCGGTGACTGCAGAGTTATGCAGTATTCAAAAATAGTGTCAGAATAACTTCAATTCTCTAGGTCTTTTTGGCAGTCAAACTGCCTAGTTCAAATTCCAGTTTGCTACTTACTAACGGTGCATCATTGGACAAGTTACTTTACCTCTCTGCCCCTGAGTTCCTTCATCTGTCAAGATGGGATAGTAATAGAACATACCTCAGAGTTGTGAGTAATAAATAAGTTGATATACGTGAAGAGCTTAGAACAGTGCTTGGCGCATGAGAAGCATGATAGATTCTTGTGTTATTATTTTTTATCTAGTAATGTGCATGATATTCAAAGAGGTCATTTTAGTCAACCTCAAAATGCAGAGACCTGCACAAGATCTCAGAGCTTTTCATTTGCAGACCAAATTTATTAAGAATATTATTTACACAAAGTAAAAACAATCAAGAAACCTATTAAGATGGATCCATAGAAAGCTTATAAACATTGCTATATAACTCTGTCAATCTAAGCAACTTTTAAAACTGGCAATTGATGAGTATCTACTGCAACCTAAGTAAGTACATTTAACCCCCAAAGTATAAGTAACTTATCTGATGTCAATCAGATAGTGATTGGCATGCCTACTTGGTGTAGTTCTCTTAGAAGCAGTGGTGTGCCGAGCTGGCTTAAACAGCTCCATGGGAGTTAATTGTTAGATTTTTAGGAATGTGGCATGTTGGTTGTCAAACCATTGGTAGCTTGAAATCAGTCACAATGGGAGAATTTACACTAGGGAAATAGGCAAAATACAACTGATTAAGGCTTTGTCTCTTGAGGATAAGGTTTGAAACACTTACTAGCACACTGTTCCCTAGAAGAAGCATAGTACTTGAATTTTACTAATGATAGTCTTAGTTTCATATTGATCACATATTCCTAATATTTTACTAAAGAGTTACTTTGTAATTTATTAAAAAGTCACTCCTGCTTAGGTTTTAAGATTATTTCTTCTAAACCAGGTGGCACCTCTCTAAGTATGGCTGCACAGTAGAATCATCTGAAAGTTTTTAAACAACCCAACACCAAGATTACACCACAGACCCACTGAGTCATAATCTATGAGTGATGGGTGAGACCCAGGCACCAATGTTTTTCTTGAAACATCTGAGGTGAGTCCAATCTATGGCCAGTTTGAGAACCACTGTGCCAAGCCTTCCAAAGTTAGAAATTTAACATAAGCTATTATCATGTTGCTATCAATTAACATGGAGTGAAAAGTCATCAAAGTCAAGAGTACCTAATGTCCCCAGCATGACACTAAGTAACAGTAGGTAGTGAAAATACTACCATAAAGTCAACCCAGATGTAATCAAGTCCTTTGTTTAGGAGAGCAAGTGTTTACCTCTTATCTTTGTCATTTCCATGGGAGACAACCCAATTAGCCATTATATGTGACATATGGAAAAGTGAAGATTTAAAAATAGCAAAATTGACCCTGGCTGGTGTGGCTCAGTTGTTTGAGAGCCGGCCCATGCGGAGACAGGTTGCTGATTCCATTCCGGTCAGAGCACATGCCCAGGTTGTGCGCTTGATCCCCAGGAGGGGGCGTGCAGGAGGCAGCCAAGCTGTTCTTCCCATTGATGTTAATCTCTCCCTCTCCCTTCCTCTCTCTCTCAAATCAACAAAAACGTATTTTTTTAAAAAAATCATAAAAGACAGATCAATCTATGAATTACTAATATGATTCAGATTTATTTCTACATGTAACATGGAGTATAAGTTAGATCTACCATTTTCAGCTATACACTCTGTATAGAATTCACGCTGATTTTAGATTTTTTAAGTGGTTGACAGGAGTGCAAAAACATTTGGGTGGAGAGGACACAGGAATCATCAGAAAAGCACAGACTGAAGCTCCTTTCAGTTCCCTGCGTACTCCTAAGCTGCATTTAGAGCTCATTAAATCTAGAATTCCTGCCGGACTCATCAGAGGTCTGCGCAGCCATCCTGCTGACTTGTCTTGTTTTGCTGATTCAGCTGTGGGAGATAGCTTTTAGTCAGACCGGTCCACACTCAGCAAATGTCTACACCGAAGCATCTGCCTCCTTTTGGGTCAAAACTCTCAGCAGACAGTGGGTGAGACGGAGAGAAGACATTTGAAATAACTCCCCAGGTAAACATTGGAGAAACTCTCAGGTACACAGAAAGGAACATACATCTACCCCAATGAAAGAGGCTCTCCTCCATGGGGAAGGCACAAAGAAGGCAGGAGTGTCACATATCCAGCTGGGTCTTCATAACAGAACTTAAATCAGCCTTTCCCCAAGGACCGCTGTGTGGCTCAGCAGGGCCCCACTGCAGGCGAATGACCTGCCTGCCCTTGTGGTCACAGACTAGGACGCCCAAGGGGCTTAATGCAAAGGAGTGTCTTACCTGCCTGGCTGGCAGCCTCTTCGCTAACCATGACCAAGCCTCAGGGCTCCATAAGTGCGTGGGAAATCTTCCTGGGTTGAAAGAAGACACCTGTTAGCTTCCAGTTTCTGGTACAGCAGGAACCCTTATGACACTCAGCATGGGTCTTTTCTGTTTTCACTAAATTATATCGATCTGGGAAGCCTCTTAAGTACAAAGGTCAAATTCTGCTTTTTCTGTTTTAAATAGTCTACATGCTTAGTAAAAGGCATTAACTGAGAGTCTGAAGAAGAATGTTGAACCAATAGCAATATATATTTTAAATGTTTAAAGAAGAATTTAATTAAAACATACACCTGCAGGCTTTCCTAAAGTGCATTACTTGCTAACAAATGTATTTAATTAATAGGGTAGGTTCTGGAAATAAATCCTTTTTATAGAACAATACAGAATAAGTTGTGTTAGCTGGTACTTTCCCATGTTTTAAAAATATTATTTTCTTTTATGTCTATAGCCAAGAATCAGAGGGAGCAAAGGAAAGATTTCTTTCTGCTACTGCCTTAGAGTTTAGAGAACTTTGGGTGCAAATGTGACAGCACCCACCCTTCTTTGGGAAGTCGCAGCTCTTGTGTAGCTCAGATGACCTGGTTCCCTCATGCCCAACAAACCAAACCTCTTCCTCTAGTGACCCTGTATTAACACTGTTAAAAGATAAACATTGTTAAAAGATATTTGAGCACAATAAGATTTGGATCTGGTAGCCCCCAAACTGGAAGTGGTTAGAAGTGCCCCACCCACAGGGGCTCAGGGAGAGACTTTGTAGAGAAGGGGTGGAAGCAAAGTAGGGAAATGATTTGATTGGCATTTGCCTCACTTGGAAAAGCCCAGTGGCTGTTTGTGACTGGTTGTCTTTAGGGTTTGATTTATTAACCATGAGGCATTTACAAGCTTAGGGTGTAGTTTGCTTCCATAGGCTGCTAAGGCATTCGAATCACCTCAGTCTAATGTCCTTGCATAATTTTATAACATACTATGTGGAATAAAGAAGGGAGAAAACATAATTTAAAGTGGACTGAAATATTTTTTAAATAGTTCTTTGGGGGAAACTTGTGAAAAAATGTATGTCACTTCTTTTAAGTTACATAAAAATCAACTTCAATAAACATTAACTTTTCTACTTCACTTTGCCTTTGTAATAAATGTTAAATAATATTTATTGAGCTTTTACTGTAAGCTAGGAATTATTCTAAGTGCATTATATACGTAATTCTATTTTATTCTTACAATAACCTTTAAGTAGGTCCTTTTAAAAAACTCCATTTTACAGATAGGGCAAGTGAGGCACAAAGTGGTTAGGACCTTGTTCAAGGTCATACAACTGGTAAATAGCAGATCTGGAACTTGAATCAGGTAAGTTCCCTTAAAGCCAGTGCTCATGACCACCATGTATACAGCCAAATGCCAGATTTCCCTCATTTGCTCATCAAATATGATTATTAAATTGCATTTTTAGTGAATTTAAGCTAAGCCGAGCTATTAAATTAGCTTAAATAACAAGCTGAGCTATTAAAAACACTTACTTTAGAAATGTTATGTTGTTTGTCCTGCTGTTTCATGTCTAGGGACTTAGTTTAAGGAAATGTGCAAGTGAGGAGATCAAAGAAAAAGCGAATTTTTTCAAACATTTGTGTGCATTTATATAACAGCATACTTAAAATAGTGATGTAGATCTATCTTATTGACAAGGAAAGATGACCTCAACATATTACTGGGTGAAGAAAGGTTATAGAATAACCTACAGTTTTATATCATTTTGGGAATAAATATGTATATATAGTGATTATACTTACTAATAAATATTTATTAACTGTTTAGTCATGCACTAAGTTACATGTTTTGTGTATTCATGTAAATCTCAAAAACAACTATGAGGGATAGGCACTATTTTTGTTCCTATTTTACAGATGAGGGAAAAGTGAAAGACTGAATTACTTGCCCCAAAATGTGAACAAAGCAGTGTCTTTACAGTGCTCACCAAAAAGTGATTCTTTCTGGGTGATGGGATTTGGGGGAACTTAAGCATAGTTTTCTGTATTTTAAATTTTCCCCAAATGCATATTAATTGTTGATATAGCAGAAAAAAGTTTTTGTTTTGAGAAGAAAGCTTTTTTTGCTGCTGTGAATCCTCACTCGAGGATATTTTTTTCATTGATTTTTAGAGGGGGGAGGGGAGGGAGGGAGGAGGGAGAGAGAGAGAGAGAGAAACATTGATGTGAGATTGGTTGCCTCCCGAACGCACTCTGACAGGGCTGGGGATCGAACCTGCAACCCAGGTACGTGCCCTTGACCGGGAATTGAACCGGAGATCCTTCAGTGCTCAGGCCAAGGCTCTAACTACTGAGCCACACCGGCCAGGGTGGAGAAGAAAGCTTTTTATTGACTAATTTGCTTATTCTGCAGCCATCACAGAAACCTTTTCCTACACAAGATGATCTCTGGTAGAGAGAAAACGCGTCACAATGGAACCATGTCCTCTAGCGGGCCTCACAGCACAGCCTGTTCACTTGTCGCAGGGAACTGAAAGCCAGCCTTCATGGGTAGGCCAAAGGGGGCATTTAGCGGTTTATCCGGAGACTTTGTATGTTACAGCAAAGTAAAAGAGGGCTTTTTGAACTTGAATTTGGAAGTTGCTCATTCCACCGCCTTCAGCTTGGTGGCAATGTCACTGCTCCTGGAGTCCCGTGAAGCATTCCTTAGGGCCACCTCTCTCAGCTCTGTGCAGTCAAACACAGGCAGTTAATGCTATAGAAATACACTTGAAGAAGACTTAGCACTAGACCTTTGAGCAACTCCAGACTGGGAGATAGTAAATTTGCCACAACCGTTAAAAAAAAACACCCTGTACGTGGAAATGACCATTCCAGGGCAATGAAGCCTAACATTGAGCTTGAAGTGGAATTGAGTGCCAGCAAGTCCCAGCTGGATACAGATCACAGCATCATAGACACCTGTCCTTTAACCACACTCCACTAGAACCTCAAGGATTCCTTGCCAACGAAATACGAAATTAATGCTAGAGCCAGACTATTGAGTATTTCTGTTTTCTGATAGTCTCCATATTTGTGATTTTTAAAACTACAATAAACAAAAATACAGAACTAGGGTAGAGTTCTCATTATATGGTTGAGATTCACTCAACCAAGTGAGTCCCCTATAAGTAATTTTAACCAAGGTCCTGGATAGCCAGGTGGAGTGACCAGCCAGGCAGCTAGTCTTAGAGATGTTGCCTCGACCTAGTTATGCCTGTTTAGCTTTATCACAAATCACAACAGCACATTTTCAGGGGTGGTAATTTTGGTAATAAGCAAACAGAGCCAATACATCACTGAATCGCAAACCATATGCGCAACATTTGCACGTTGGAACTGGGTCCGCAAGAGCTATATGTCATAAGCGCATTCCTTTATAGAATTATTGCCGTATTTCAAGAATTTCACTCTCTGCTCTTTGTTTATTATAAAGTTATTTTCTTGGCTCCTCCACCCTCTTTGGAGAGCTAACTTTCACAATAGCTATAAATCAGGGGAATCAGCCTCAGTAACATGGAAAATTATTCTGAACAATGCATAATGTCCTGGCAGGCTACCAAACCACTGTGGAAATGTCAGAAGGAAATCATTAGGCTCTAAATGTGAGCGACAAGGATGGTAGCTCACAATGTTCAATCAAGATGTGTTACACTGGGGTCCCAGGAGAGAACACTCTCGGTACGGCTAAGGTCACAGGAGCGAATGATCTTATCGTCCTTGGGTCGCTTCCCAGTTGGCAGGATACAGATTTCCTCTTTTACAAACTGAATTTTCCTGGTTTCCTACCATGTATGTAGGAGATCCGGAGCAGGGCTGCTTGTTCTGGGTTCGGCCACTTTCTTCTCTGTATCTCTGGCCCCAGATTTACTCCCCAAGAAATATGCTCAATTAAGAGCAACAAGCCATGTTCAGCTACTTAACGGTGTTAGCAATAAGATTTCCTAGCAATGCACTGTTACTCCAGCCCGTGTCGCTGCTGTGGTACCAAGATGACAGGAACAGAGGCAGGAAGGCCCTGTCTTCCTCACTGGTCCCTTGACCCCGTTCCCTTTGATCCACTGCTGCTCGGCAGGGTGAGCCCCCCTGGGGAGCCTTTAGAAATGCAGAGGACCAGCCCCCACCCCCAGATGTGACGAGCCAGAATCTGCATGTAATGAGGCCCCCCAGGTGACTCCGGTGCATGTCGCAGTACCTAGAACATCCTCCCAATGTTATTCTTTGTCCTGGCGACAGGGTAGCCTAGGACATTGATCCCTTTTGGTATTTTCACTTCTACGCCTCCACTGCCATCCGAGGAATGAACAGTCTGGAGTCAACCCTCTTCCCCCAAGCTGACCTAAGACAAAGGCAGAACAACCGGCATTTGTTCAACCCTTTACGACTTACAACATACTCTCGTAGTCGTATCCGCTTGGTGCTGGCAGCATCCCTGGGAGGCAGGCAAGGGCTCCGATTCCCATTCTACAGACGGGGAAGTTAAGGTTGTTAGATGTTAAGTGACACACCCCAAACACACACAGGTCGTTTTCTGACTCCTTGTGCTCCTGTGCCATGGTGATTGGGCAGAAGCTCTAAAACCAGAATGCAGGGCTGGAGAAGGCGAGAACATGAGATAGAAGTGACCGGAAAAGCAGGTGGGAAATTGATTGCATCATTTGCAGCCACCTTATCTGACTTCATCCTCTGATGACAGGGACAGACAAATGCACCTATGAGATTTTCACAAAGGTATTTGGCCTCTTCCTGAGTAGGAGCTGAACACAGTCCCAAGCAAGAGCAGACAGGAAGGCCGGCTGTGCACACGGTGTCCTGAGAGCCGTCCCCACGGGCTCGTGAGGGACCGGCCGGGTCAGGCGGTCAGGCTCTGGTGCCGCCATAGGTCGTCCTCTAAGAAATTTCTGGCACCTGTTCCATCAAGTCCACACGTTTCACGGCAGTCAGTCAGATATGATCGGACCACCATGCTTTCTGGAGAGGTTTCTTTCTAGGCAAAAGCCACATTTGCTTTACATATTTCTATATCTGTTTGAAGCTCAGTGTCCAAAGCGCATATAGAGTCCTTCCAAAACAGGAAAATTTCAGCTTCACTTGGGGGAATTTCGTTAGGAACAGACAGGCAGTTCCTCAGACAAGACCCTCTCTGCCAAGGCCACTGCCAGGCACACGTCCCCTCTGTGCCTGGGGCCCTCATGAAAAGGTCAGACGCTGACCGTGGCTGCAGCCTCTGGGCCCAGGCTCTGTGCCAGCTGCAGGCCAGCCTTTGGCAGGCCACCCATGAGAGGACAGAGACGGAGTACACCTTTGGAAAAGCAAATCCCATCACCAAATTTCTACAGGTTCCTTTCAAGAGAGTTTTCAGGTGAAAGGCGATTTGGCAATTTAGGAAGTTACTGAGAAGGTCTAGGAATGCAAACCTTCTTGATACAATTTTCAAAATGTTTTCCTCGATATTCAAAGAAAGGGCCAGCACACGCAGGGAGGTGCGGACTCCAGGCCGTATCTCAGCATCTGCTCTGTAAGCCGGGGCTGTGCTCAAAGCACGGAAGGGCTGAGGCCACACGACGTGCTCAGTGCGATGGGACCTCCCTATACAGCGTGCACGGCTCTCTGGGGAAGCGAGCTGGAAGACGGCCCTGTGCTCAGGATGGAGAAAACAGTTGCAGAACCAGGAGTGGACAATTCTTTCCGTTGTAAAGCAAATGCATCCCCAGCCCAGCATGGGAAAGACCGCAGCCCATCAAATTCAAGCGAGATCTGTTTCAGGAGATCTCCACCAAACACTGGTAGAGCCAGGATTGCCTAAAACACTTAAAATCAGCCATGGCCTAGCATTCCTGCTCTTTACACTTTGGTGCTTTGTTCTATCGGTTTCTGAAATACATTATTCCAGTGGCTTCTGTGGGTACACATCCTCTCCTGGCCATCAAACTTTAAGACTTACTATTGGTTTATTTTAAAATTCTATTATTTAACTAATAAAAAAAATAGATGCTACAAAGAGCATGAGGAGGTGTGGGTGACAATTCTAAACGGTGAGGACTTTTCAGAGAATCACGCTGCGAACAAATCCAGTGTTCTCGTTGTCAACCTTGCTGTTTGTGCTGAAGGCCCACAGATCTGCCCCAGGCCTTCGTATTCTCGGCCCGGAGCCCTCCTTCTAAGTCTGGTGTCGTCTCCTTCAGTCTTTGTTTTAATGTCACCTTTGGAAAAAGGGCTTCCTCAACCATGTCATCTAAAGCAGATGCCCCCTGTTAATCTTTATCAGAACATATCATTTATTTATTTATTTTATAGCATCTATTATTACCCATTACTGCATGATTACATGTTTTGTTTTTTTGTTCATTGCCTGTCTCCCCAGCAGCGTGCACAGCTTGAGGGCAGGAACCTCGTCTGCCTGTATTACTCTTTCATATCCAGCTTCCAGCCCAGAACAAAGTAGGTGCTCAATAAATGAATGATTAGACGTTTGAATTTTCCTTATTTGTCTAAACATTTCCTAGCTCCATTTTCTTTATCATGCTTTAAACCAAACCCAAATTTTTCATCAACATTTTTTTTTAACCTACACACACACATTGTCATACAACATGGTCATTTTATTCTGAGAGGCATCTCCTGACTTTGAGAAACAAATAGTTCTCTTGATTCTGAAATCTGCCTTAGAAATGAAAACGGCTACCTTTCTCCAAGAGATAAACTCATTGATGAAAAAGACAACATCCCTTTTTAACCACTGGCTACAACCAATGACAAAAAAATTCATTGTTTTTTAAAACACTGCCAACTTTATGCTTTAGTTTGTTTTAAAGAGTATGTCACTGATTTGAAAATTCCAATCTAAGATTCATCAAGTCAACAAATATTTCTTGAGCTTTCTTGTAGTTTTGGGGATTGTCTCTGCCGCAATTGTGGAGGTGCAGACACAGACAGCTTTGGTGATTCTTCCGATGGACATTACACAGAACGTTAGGGATGGCTTTCCTCTAAGTCACAGTACACAGCCTGGGTGTCTTCTAAAACACTGAAGGTGCTAGGTTTGTGTCGAGCCGTCACTGGCATCCTGTCTGCTACGGAGGCAGAACTGGTTCCTTTTTTCTTTTCTTTCCTCTCTTAGTAGTGAAACTAATTTTTAGTTGGGCACATGCCCATCAGGAATAAAGGTGGCATTTGCCAGGATTAAGGTAATATTTTTTGGCTCCTGTGTAGCATATGTGGCCCCATGACCGAGTTCTGGCCAATGGGATGTGAGTGGAGCCCACCTTATCTAACGGGTCATAGCATTAAAGGAAAGGTGCACCTCCTTTGCCCTTGAACTGTTTTCTCTCACCTGGGATGTGGACTTGGTGGTGAGACATTTTGTACCATATTGATGAGGGCAAGGTCCTGGAGATAAAGGAGCCAGGTAGATAGGGGCCTGGGCCCCTGCTGTCCTCATGGAGGAAGCTGCTATATGGCTTAGACTTTAGCACGAGAGCAATAACTGTCCATCTTCTCTAATCCACTGCTCTCCCAGCTGCTAAATTTACATCCTAAGGGATGTGGCTACACAGAGTTCTCTTACTTAGATTTTCCAAAATTCTAAATAAAAGAATTTATTTGATTGTAAATTCAAATTGCTCCTCCCACCCTAGCTTTCTATTGTCCCTGGAATTTTGTGGGTATTTCCAAGGATATGAAACAACTGACTGTACCTTGGAATAAGAGCTGTCTCCAGAGCTGCCACAGAGTGACTTTTACAGGTGCTGGAAGGCAGCCTAGGATGACGCTCTGAGTTAATCGAACTCGTTGTCAGTTGTTTTAATGTTGAGGCCAACTCTTCAGGAGGGGAAAATTCTTTTCTCCCAAGGAGGGTTGAGAAGAGTAAACTGAGACAAGCATTTGAAACTTGACATCCACGTTTTAGAACACACGGAACATGGGGAATTCTGACCTCATCTTTCCCCACAAACCTGATTTTCAGAAAACAGAGCCTTTCAAAATCACATCTTCTCAGAAAGCTCCGGAGGAGCAGAGGGAAAATGCTTACATATGATCTGTTCCAAAAACATCTTTAAATTAATTTACCACTCGGAGAACCTTTCCTTTATTTACCATGTAGGAGTCATATTGCTGTGAATATCTTCATATCCTGAGAAACTGATGGTTTCGGAACCCACAGGCTGACATGGTTTGGGTCCTTACAATGGGTTAAATGCTCTAACTGCAGGAACATGCTTATTTATGGGGAAATTGGGGCACAGCGAGATGACACAATTGCCCAAGGTCCTACAGCTAAAGGTACAGAGCTAGGCTGTCAAAGATGACTCGAGAACTTCTAGTAGGAGACTGAACTTCTGCAAGATATGGTCCTAAGTCAGGAACTTGCTAGATTTCAGGAACTTGGAGACCCCAAAAAAGGTCAGAGCCAGTGTCCACATGGACGTCAAGCACTCTTGTACGCAGCTCAGCCACACATACACCCCCTGCCTCGATTCTGACTTCACTTGATCCTATTGAATGTGTTGGGGACAATTTTCTTACCTGAAGTCTAATAACTGTAACTCTACCCACTAGTCCATTCAAACAAAGACTGTGACATTTATTTTCTCTCCTTTCCTGCTCATGTCCATTCCTTGCCATGCAAACACAGATGGAGTACAGATCCAAGTGTGCTCCTGGTTACCCAGTGTACCAGCCACCTTCTGCTTTAATATATGGGCTTAGACACGTTTGCACAACGAAGACACAGTTTTCCAGGTTGAACACTCATCCATGTGCTTTAAGTACCTCACACCGTCAACAAAGAGGCCTCTGTCCTTGACTATTGGCTGCCCAGTCTGCTCAGAAGTGTTGGGCTGTGGAGGCCAATGGAAAACTGCCTGCTGCAGTCAGTGCTCGCCAGCACCTAGGACAAGCACCAGCTGAGAGTGCTATGCCCTTCTCCGAGCCTGACTCAGCCTTCACTGGAATAGACGACAATGTCCCAGAGAAACCCTGGCACAAAGGAGTAGCCAGGGAGGTCTGAGATGAGTGCAGAGTCAGACAGTTTTCTTCATAGGTGCTGAAATTTCACAGCCTTTATAGAACCAGGAATCTTTATTTAGATGATATTGCTTTACGCATACATAATGACTACCCTTCTGTGGCCTAGGGTTGGCATCCAAGAATTTCCTTGAAACTTAGTCAGGATAATATCATGTAACTTTATGACTCCAAGGGACCAGCTTGTCCTAGTAATAGGTGCTTTTCATCAAATGTCTGCGAGTTGCCCCTTTCTGGTCCCAGTGAGTCCCTTCAGTGGAGTTAGGTGACTTTTCCTTGCGATTGAGTTGCGCGTCGAAGAGACACGTGATGCTCTCAGGCTGTATATTTCACCGCCAGGGTGAGAGCCTCCAGGGTTGGCTTTGCCTTGGCGGCTACGTAGTGTGGAGCTTAGATCCTAGAGAGACCACAACAAGTAAACACCAAACCAACACTAAATGCAGTGTGTTCTGAGAGAGCAGTCACCCTTTGTTGTTTTAAGCCATTAATCTTTTTGGAGGCTATGTCCTATCACAGCATAATCCATACTCACCTGATGGGTACAGAAATCAGTATACATAATTAGTACACATGATTAGGGTGGGGCACCAAACTAAAATACATAGCAATCCTATAGGAACGAAGCCATGGCTGGTGAGGGGACTATTACTGGAACCCTGGAGGGTGGCATTCTGTGGTTTTCAGTGGTAAAACATTTAGCACACCATTACCTGAAATGAATGGGTAGCACGTAACATACCTAATAAACTCACGGTCTTGAGAAGAGGTTTGAAAGTTGAATGTGTTGGTTGTTTGGGGGCACACGTGACAAGGTACTGAGTCTGATTCCCTGAATGACTACCCAGACTCGGACCCTCCTGCCAGTCCCTGCTGGACCTGGGAACACCTGTGCTCTTTTATGCAACTGAAACTTCGGGCATGTTTGTCACCACCGCAAAACCGAGCCTATCCTGACTGAAATGTAGTCCAGTTGACCTCATTCTTGAAAAGAAAACGCTGAAAGAGATTTGGTGAATACCCAAAGGTTTCAAAGCAATTAAAACCAGTACCTTTTGTCACTGAATCAGCGTGTGTCCTTTCTGGCACCAAACAGGATCCTCCCCAGACAGGGAACTCTTTGTCCTTTGACCCCATCGGAGCCTGTGCTCAAGGGGAACAGGACGGGAGGTTGTGTCCAATATTCCAGCTCAGGCAGGAGGAAGACGAAACAGAAACCCCCACGTCATGCACAGGAAACATGCCCTCCTTAATTCTTCAGAAACAAACAGCTGAAGACGGTGCGGAGCAATCTGAACTGTTTACGTGACTCCCCAAACCAGCCCTGAGGGTGGAGGCTTTGTAGGCTGGAAACAAGTAAACATTCAAGGATCAGGCGCAACCCTGGCCTTAGGCAGGCAGCCCTCCGACCTGCGGGGTGTTTCCCAAGGACCCGGGTCCCTCCGAGTCTTCCTGTCTTACCTCCTATGGGGCGAAACCACAACAAACGCTTGAGGTCCGAGGAGCAGGGCTGTGCTGGAGCTGGGCCCGCTCTGGTTTGTGCATGGGAACGATGGCAGACTTTCCATGAGATCAAAGGAGCGGCTGGAGGGGGTGCCTGCTGGTTTCTCACGCAGAATGTATGTTTCCCATGAGAATGTTCACAAGGCCTTCGCTGGAGCGTGGTCCTGTGATTTCAGGTGCAGAGAGACTCTGTCTACCACCCCGGAGCTGAGCGGCTGTCCCTTTAGCCATGGAATTAAACAAATTATGATTTCACATTCTAGTGTCTGTTTTATGCATTGCTGCACCAGGGGACATGATTAAACTGTGTTTATTAGACATTCCCCCTTTCTAGTCTTTTCCCCTCCTAGTGGAGTCACTCTCTCAAAGCTTTAAATCCAGGATGGTTCCTTTTGAGAAGCTGATGGAAATGATGACCTCTTTCCCACAGAAAGGGCATATGTATGTGCTTGTACTCATAAAATGCTCGGGGCAGGGCATTCCCGACCTCACCTGTGCAGCTCCCTGCACTGAATTCCTTCTACCTGCGGGAATTTCACGCCTCCACTCCGTTTTAGAGGCATAAGTAAGGCCTATGGAGAAAGGCAAGTACTTGCTTCTGCATATGTATACACGCGCACATATTTTCTTGTATTCTTTCTCAGGAACACCCATTTCAGCAGAACAGCAAGGCGGAGCCCACACCTGATAACATGCAGGAAGAAAGCTGTCATTTCTGGAGCATTTCCCTGCCCCGGGGGAACTAATGGAGAAACAACGAATTGGTTCTTGGCCAATTTTTATCTGAACGGAACCTTGAGCTCTGCAATGCTCTTTCAGGACATAAACAAATGTACAATTTCTTTACTCTCCCATGCTGGTAATCCCCAAATTTGATTTTCCAGAGTAAAAGTTGGTCATGTCTCCCTCTAACTGGATGGCTCCCTTTTGGGCTGGAGCAATATAGAATTCCAAAATTTACACTCACTGCAGAGTGATGAGGGAGCTGGAACCATGAAAACAATTCAAGAGTCCCACCCATTCCCTCTGGAACCATGTTCCCAGCCCAGGCCTGTATCGTGACCACGCTTTGACCCAGGCCCACCCCCTCTAACTGGGCTTGATAATGTCTTGCTTCCTCCTAGAAATCAGTCTCCTATGATAAACAATAAGAGAGGGTCAAATGGGTATACAGAGAAAATGTACCTGTCTAATTCATTATTAGAACTCCTATTGGGGTTCACATTTGGTGGGAGAGGTTTTCAGGGGAAGGCGAAATTCCTGGCATTTTAAGATCCATTGAGAAGCCCCACATGTAAGGTGAGCTCTCCTGCCAACTATAGCTGCAGAATCTCAGTTCAGAGTGGGGTGGGGCTCTCACTGTGGATGGGATTGTTGAGTTTCTCATGCCAGTGCCAAGAATAAATCTAAGATATGTGGGAGGGTCTGGGGCAGATTTTTCTCTTTTTACTATTTGAGAAAATGGATCAATGCTGCCTCTGAAATATGAAAGAAGCCTCAAGCTCCTCCACCTTATCAAGTATTTTTAAGATTCTCATTTGTCTCATTTTACGGTAACACCAGAAAGTATTTCCATTTCTTTTTTTTTTTAACGGCAGCATCACATGTCTGTGTCTCTGTTACCCTCTGCTGACTCCCTATCCCTACTCCGTGCCTTCTCATCAAACAGCCCATTGCTCTTGCTACATACAATCATTTTCCTAGTTCCAATTCCTGTCTGTATCCAGGACAGGCCGCTTTTCAAACGGTGAGGTAGTAAGGCCTTGTTCTGGTTCAGAAAAACATGTCCTGTGTCACGCAAGCCCCAGAGGTCTCTTTAGCGGCCAGAAGTCCTCGCCATTGTCACAGTTGAACTCTCAGTCCCATCACCACACCAGAGGACTGGAACAATACCCCTGCAGCTGCAGACTCCAGACACACCCCCAGGGTTCTTTTTTATTGTTTAAAAATAGTAAACTGGAAAAAAGGCTGTGTGCAGTAGGATTTATCCAGGGGGAAGGGGAGTTTGGGAAGGAACTGACAATATAATTGAGCTTGGGCCCTCATACAGGTTATAAATTACTCAACTGTTTTATGTCTTTAAATAAGCTTCAAAAATAAAATCAGTTGATAAAATTTGCATCTCCAGGCTCCCACCTCCCCCTGCGTCTCTCCTTTCTAACACCATCCCCTCCTTTCTCCTTAGTCTTTAACCTTGTGAGTTCTTTGAATTAGTTCATTCTTTAGGAGAGCGTAAGGGCCACAAAGAAAGTGCTTCCCAAGTGCCTCTTATCTTGTATTCCCCCCAAATATAAACCTTCAAGCAAACTAAATGAAACAGAAATTTAAAACAGGAATCTTTGTTTAAGATATTCCATATACAGGCATGTGGCCATGAGTGTGACATCAATTTTGTTAATTTCAGATAAATTGGTAAATTATTGTTTTATTTACTAGGGTATAAGTTAACCCAAACAGTTTTTATTTTATTATTTCAAGAGCATCAAATATCAGTTTTAAGAAAGTAAGGCACGATTCCAAGATGTGTTCCTGGAGGCTGGACAGCCTGGTTCTTAATGGCAGTTAAAGAACATCGAAACCTATAGAAAAAGTTTATGAGTTTATTTGAGCCAAAATTTGAAGGACATGCCCGGAAGCAAGATCTCTAAGAACTGAGAAAATGTTCCGGAGAATGGCAATTTTGCAGCTCATTTTATATATTTAAAGTCAAAGGAGAGACCTTCAGGAAGGTACATGAAATCCATTGATGGTAGATTCCGGAGGCGGGAGAAGCAAAGCCGGTAAATCTCCGTGATTGAAAAAAGAGCAAAATGAAGAGACACATCCTTTTTCATCGGTGAGTACAGGATAGTTAACAATTAACATTGATGTCACCTGGAGACAGATGGTGTGTGAAAACAAGATCGCCATGAGGAACTCGGTGCTCGGTGCCTACAGTTGCGCCAGGAGGGGTCTAGAAAAGAAAATCACTCTGACATTTCAAAGGCATGTTATTCTAGATGCCTAAGAAGAAGGACAGATTCACTTAAGGTGAAGACTGACCTTTGCTGAGGAAGCTGCAGGCCTGGGACGTGACAACCCGCCGGACCTGCCCAGGGAGGAATCTGTGATCAGATCAAACCATCCTGCGTGGTTACTCTGAGTCATTGAGCTCCTCAGGGTTATGGCCTGGCTTTTCTTCACCTTCATTGCTGATTTTATTTAGGCTTCTCTGGATTTATTATAGGATGTACAATTGGAATGAATTTATTTTTGTGTCTGGTTTCCATTTTCCCCATCACATCAGTTCATAATAATTTTTGAAGGAATTCCTAGCAATGCAATTTCAAAGACAAGTTGTTTTGAGTGAATTTCTGCCAACAGCATGATGTGACTTCTGCAAAAAATCCATTGATTGTTCCTTGAATGCTTTGGACATAGGCTATGTGTGAATAACCCCAGAGGCTAGAATCACCTATTCATGTTTTAGCATCAAGGGGAGGAGGAGCTGTCTTTTCTCAGAGCAGGTCCTTGTCACTTGACCAATTGGAACGTCCCTCACATTTTCCTTGGAAAGTAAATGCCCATGTAACGGGACGATTGTAGCGTGCAAAGTATGAATGTTGGGGATTCAGGAACAAATCAGTCAACCTTCCTTGAAAACACAGCCTAAACCCTCCATTGAAAAAGAAACACCTAGCAGGACCCGAGGTGCTCAAGGAGTCTCTCTTTCCGCCAACATCTGAGGTAGCTTTCCCCAGGGCAGGAGAGCGGCCTGAACAACTTGCCTCTTTCTTTGCCCTCCCCGCACCCCCCATGGGTGACCTCTTCTGGGGGGTGGGGTTTTCTCAGAATCAGGATGTGGGCTGGGTTCCATCCCCTGTTGTTTACTCTGACCATTGTATTTCAGACAGTTCCCAGAAAACCAAGAGGCTGAGACCAAGGGAATTCAGGAAAAAAAGAGCTCTGAGGAGCTGGCCATGAGCAGACATGGCGTCTGTACCCAGCTTGTGACTGAAATTGGAGAGTCATTGGACTGCTCGCAGTCCCTAAGTTTAGTCCCATGAGTTGGGTTGTTCCCATGAGAAGGGGGTGGAAGGTAAGTGAAGGAATATGTGCATCCTGTAGCTGAACGACCTGGGTGAGGGAGGGCGGGCCAGCTGCCTACTAGGGCCCCTGTCCCTGGAGGACTTCATGTGGGAAGACAGGGAACCACAGCCCTGGACGCATTTCTGCGTTTGCACAGCCAGGCACACAGATTACTTGCATGATACGAATCCAGTACCAAACTGAACCTGTCTTTGGAGAGAAACAATTGAGAAGAATCTCTTTTAATCAAATATTTTCCCATACAGATCAAGCTAACTTTACTGCAATCTCAAGAAAATGGGAGCACAGCTGACTTTACTTACTGCTGAGAACCACAAGTAGACGACTGCATTTAGGGACGTCGAGGAAGTAACTTTAGGTTAATAAAAAAAATCAAACAAGATTCTTCAGTGCTTGGTTTGTGGAAATACAAGAAACAACTGATTTTATGACAGGTTTTGGAAAAATTCTATGGAAAAGTTGAAGGTGCATTTCTCTAAAGCAGTCAACCAAAAATGTTGCCAGTGAAAATGATTCTGAGAATGAGGGATTTATAACTTGTTTTTAAATTATGTTGGAATAAAGGAAGAGTGAGATTTGAATAATCAGTGCACTCGGAGGTTAAGTGGCAATTAGGTAATAAAATTGCCAATGCATTATTAGCATACCCAGAGGTTTCCTAAGGGTCATTTGCCCTCTCACTGTCCAGTCTGTTGTCTGAGAGTAGGGAGGGTCACTCGGCTCTCTCAGTGTCCTGGCCCCGACCACAAAGCCATCCAACTCCCTTTGCCCTGGTTCGTGGCTGACCCCGCCCACTGCAAACCTTGATTGGCTTTCTTAGCAACTGGGTAAACTATTCTAATCTCGTTCCATGATCCCTTCAAAAAAAAATTCTTAGGTAGCATTTCTCATATTGTATTATAGTCATTTTCTTTTTAAAGTAGTGTTACTGAAAAACATTACATATATGAAAAATCATATAGATTTATAGGTATAGTTTAAAGAATAATTTTTTTTAAAAAAAGTACCCACCATACAGGTTAAAAATTCCATGATCACATCCTGCTCTCATCCCAACCCACTCTTGCATTTTTAACCATCCTCTTGACTTTCTTTATAATTTTATTCTTCTGTATCTATCCCTAAACCATCTATTCTATATGTTGTAGACTTTTAAATTCGTTTGTAGCTGCTACTTGTGCTCATGGTGCATTTTTGAGATTTCTCCATGTTGGTACATGCAACTGAGGTTTATTCAGTTCACTGCTGCATATCTTCCACGATATGACTGTAACATAAGTTATTTATCCAGGCTAAGGGGACAGGTGTTTGGTTTGTTTCCAGGTTTTTAGTTAACAAGCAATGCTATTGTGAACATTTGTATGTATGCCTTCCGCTGTCCATGTGCAAGAGTTCCTTTGAGGAATGCGTCTAGGAATTGAATTTCTGGGTCAGAGAGTTTGAATTTACTAAGCAAGGCCAAACTTCTCTAAGAGTTATATCTGTTTACCCTCCTCCCAGCACGAGTAAACACCTCAATTGTTTCATATCTGTGTTAACACACGATATTATATGGGCTTTTAATTTTGCCAAGCTGGTGGATTTGAAATGGTTTTAGTTTGCATTTCTATGACTAATGAGGTAGGCATCTCTTCATATTTATACAGGCCAGACTAGAGAACCCAGAAAACAGACCAGCACACGTGCAGAAACCTGGCTTATGATGGACAGAGTACTGAGAATCAGCAAACATGGACTTAATAATTGATTCTACTTGTGGGGTAAAGACACAAAAAACAAATAGAATCCCTACCTTGCATCTTGCACAAAAATCTTAATTTCAAGTGGATTGAAGATATACACATAAGGAAAAACCACAGATGGTCCCCTGACTTTTCAACTTAATGATGGTGAGAAATTGATATGCAATCAGTAGAAGCGGTACTTCAAATTGAATGTTGATCTTTTCATAGGATTTGTGGTAGATGCTCCCTTGTGACCCTGGGCAGCTGCGTGGAGATGCAGCTCCCCGTCAGCCTGGCAATCATGAGGGTCAACACCCGATACTCTACAGTGTAGTCACATGTTAGATGATTTGCTCTTAGCACCTTTAAGGTCGGTAGGTTAAGTTATGACGTTCAGTAGGTTAGGTGTACTAAATACACTTTCAACTTATCAATAGTTTCAATTTACTAATTTTTTTCCCAATGGGTTTATCAGATCATAACCCCATTGTAAATTGAGGGGAATCTGCCTTTATTATTACAATCTTCAAACATTTCTTTAACAAGACACCAGAAGCACAAATATTATCAGAAAAATCTTGATAAATTTAACTACATTAAAATGAAGTACATCCTTGACTTGCTGAATGTTCTCTGTGCTCTCTCTACCTTGGGAATCACTCATAATTTTGTCTGCAGCAAAATTAATGGTCAATTTTTGTAATTGTTTCATGGGCTTAGGTCTCTCAGATCCTTATTTTTTGATAAGTTGCTTGGTCATGTGCTACAAGAGCTGACTACTGAGTTTCTATCTGTTTCTCCCTGTAGTTCTGGCACTTTTAAATGCATGATTTATGTCATGCTACGTTAATTGCTGCATACATAGTCTTCACTGGGGATCATAATGTCTATCACCATAAATTCCTTCTGCTGCCTCACTTAATTCATTTTTCTCTGAATTCAGACTTGACTGAAATAAATATAACAATAGTTGGTTTCTTGTAGTTGGCATTTGCCTGGGTTGCCTCTGTTCTTCCTGTTTTGGTCAGCCTTGCTGAATGACTTGGCCGCTCTCTTCTTAAAGCAATAGATTGGCCTAATATATGTAACAGGTTTTTGAGAAAAAATAAACAAGTATGTTTTAGCTATTGAAACTGCAGCCAGAATTCTTGAGAACATTCCCTAGTTCGGATTTCTCCCTTGTAAGGAATCCAGCGAAATGGCCCAGAGCCATCAAGAACATGTTTACTGTGCCCAAGAGGGACAGAGAAGCAAAAGGTTACATGATTTTCCCACAAAAAAAATAGGGAGGAAGCTCTTCATAATTGTGTATTTCTTTTTGAGCAAAATTAATCATTCTATTTCCTTTTAATTACTGCAAAGCAGAAAATGACTTAGACCAGTTTTGATTAGTGGGAGTGTACCAGCACTCTGAGCTAAGTTCGGCTTCTTATGGACTCTCCTGGCTTAAAAATACTTTTGAAGATAACAAGCCAAATTCTTGTGCATCTGTTGAAATTGTGCCTTAATTACTACTCTACCTGTTTTTGTCCTCAGCTGACATTTTTCTCTTTAATAAGTGGCATCATAGCCGTCATCACAATCACATTCCACGAAGAGTCGTTCATTTATTCATTTAAAGCTATTCATAGAGCTGTGCACTCCCTGGTGCTGTATATAAATTCCTCATACTTATTATGTACACTCGTCTATGTATATATTCTACTTCAATAAAAAGTGTGTGTGCGTGTGCCCTGGCCGGTGTGACTCGGTTGGTTGAGCATCGTCCAGTGCACCAAAAGGTTACCTGTTTGATTCCCGGTCAGGGCACATGCCTGGGTTGTGGGCTCAATCCCCAGTAGGGGGCGTGCAGGAGGCAGCCCATCAATGTCTCCCTCTCTCTCACCCATATTTCTCTCTCTCTCCCTTTCACTTCCTATCTCTCTAAAATCAATAAAAACATTTTTTAAAAAGTGTGTGTGTGTGTGTGTGTGTGTGTGTGTGTGTGTGTGTCTTGGTGATTACAGCATAGGAACAAAAAGTGTGGTTTCCACAGCTGGTTGGTGTAACTCACCTCCAAGGAAGGGAACCTCCTCCTGCCTCTGAGTGACCAGCACTTTGTGTCCTGGTCACTTACATCTTCCTGATTGTTCAACCTGATCTTTCAGGTAAATACTCAGGGGCCTTGTCGCTTGCCCCCTGAACCGCTCCCACAGCCCCCCTTTCCTCCCCAGCTGGGGTTCCACCTTTCTCACCACCTGCCCCTCCTTACCGATCTCGTGCCCTGGGGTGATGGGGCCACCTGCGAGCTCTGCCTCCCCACCCTCCGCCTTCTGCTCTGAATCTGCGCACCTAGTGCCGACGCCTGCCTCACAGCCTCTCAGCAACTCCAGGGCAGCCCCATGGGGTCCGGTGTGTGCCCCCGGGGACAGGCTGCCTCTGCCTGTCTCCCTGCCACCCCAGGCCCCTGCGGACGAGACCAGAGCCTCGGTATCCCTCACCGTCCTTGCAGCCAACACAGTAAAGCAAAATCATGACAAATTCTGTGTCTGATCACATGTGGCCCACAGCTCAGCAGTCGGCATTTAAAAATGTGCTGATCTGTTGTCAGATACTAATCTGGTTCTTTTCTGTATAAAGAGAAATATCACAATAAATTCAATGAGCACTCATGAGAACTGCCCAAATCAAAAAGCTTTTTGTTTATATTCAGATGCCACAATACCCTGTCTGACAAACCAGCTGTGCTAAGCAGGGCTGAACAACTGAATTTAGACTCAGGGAAGCCTGGGTTTGGTTTATGATGAATATGAAATGAAATAAAGTTAATTTCTAAAGAGTTCTGGGTGCCCCCAATTCAAGCAGTAATGTGTTCTGGGGATGGGGGACACCAATACGTACCATGTATATGACCCCATTGCTGTTTTTCATGTATGAGAAGAACCAGGAATGTGTCTCAGCTTGAGAAGAGATGGTGCTCGGGAATTAAAAATAATTAAAAATAAACAAGCCCAGTAACTGTGCAAATAGAAGTCGGTGTATGAATGTCTCCGTTGGGTGCCCAGTTCTGTAAGTTCCCTCTGCCTTTTTTCCAGCAGTTATGTAGGACTCAGCTCTCGCTTGGCAGCTTGTTTAGTTGATGGGCAATGGAGAGAGTGGATGCTCCAGAAGTAGAATGTTGGAGATCACCTTTGTTTCTTAAATGCAGACTTGATTTTGGTTTTATTGTCTTTATTTAAAGGTTAAGTTACACTAGGAATTTTACTTCACCAAACATCATTAACTATACATGTGTGCATAATGAACTACGTCTACCTACATACATGCAGGAAAAGTGGCTCTCAGAGAGCAGCTGTGTGTAGACGTCAGTGCTGCTCACACAGGGAGCCAACTGAACCAGCAAAAGGTAACCAGGTCCGTGCCCAAATCTGTCAATGCCAGTGTTTCTCATCCCATCATTATGTCCCGAGGACTTTTTAGGTTGCCCTCATCCAAATTTAGACACCCTTGCTTGCCATTAACCCAGTGAGGCTAACACTTTCATTTTCTACAGATACAGGACATAAAACGAATTCCTTTGCAGACTAATGAATGGCCTTCTGCCTTATTCCCTAGGCTTGGCTCTTGCTTTGGCAAATTTCCTTTAGTATCTGCACCTCTGGCACTAGTCCTGTCCTCTTAGGGCGTGGGCCGGGCCCTGAGCTGCTACCAAGGTTTGTCTTCCAGTATCTCCTAACAGGCATATTGTTTTGTGTGTTTGTTTTTATTTCTTATAATCCTGACAGCCTCTGTTCCTGATTTCCCTCATAATTGTAGTTTATTTGTCAGTAGGATCCTTGATGGCCTTTAGTTAGTACATCATTTTCCATTGGCTTCTGTCTGGACTGAAAATCTGAGAACAGAAAGGTGAAGAGACGTGACCCTCAGAGAGCTGTGTGTGCTTATTATTGCCTTAACACCCTGTTTTGTCTTTCAGCTGAGATCTTTAGTTCTTCTGAACAGCCCTGTTCATCTTTAAAGACGAGGGTCTTTTTTCCAGTCCACGTGATCTGAGTGTGCCCCGTCCCACTGTAAAGAGCAAGCCATGCCCCAGGGAGCCTGAAATGGAGGCCAGGCCTGTGTAAAACACACCGCCCCCAACCCAAGAACCCCTGGAACCCTGTCTTGTCCACTTTCTACTTATCGATTCTTTCCTTGGCTTATTTTCAGAAATACTGACAGCTTTCTTTAAAAAAACAAATTTAAAATATTTTATTCAGCAAACCGCTCTTTCCTTCCTCTTGTCCTCTAAGACATTCCTCATTTAGCAACTCAGGCAACACCAAGCTTGTTCCAACAGCCGACGGGTTAGCTCTTACACGTCTGAACCTCCCTCTGGCTGAGAAGTGGAAAAACTTGTACCCTCTTAGCCTCCCCTTTTTGTTTGAATAAGCTACTGCCTTGAGGTTTTGATAATTGTCGGGTATTTTAATTACTGAAAGTCATTATTTTCTACAAAGAGCTTTACTTAGGCAGGATGAGATGTGCTGTACTCCGTGAGATTTCAACAGTTGCTCTGAAGAACAGAACCTCACCCGAGGTGAAGGTCAGGTAACAGCTCATCAGATACCTGCCCAACCCCATTTCTGACCTGATCATCGCTGCTTGTGTCTTGAGTTCACAAGCCCTCTACAACCTAACGTTAATTGAATGCAAATGTCACCGACTTGTCATTGCTCGTTTTTCCTAGGAAGTATGCTGGAAGGGAAAGTCCCCTGTGCTTCCACATTACCTGCAGGCTATCCTAGTGCATTGATTGGCCCATTGCTCAATTTTCAATCACTGTTCATTCCTGCTCTGGCATTACGATGCCAAGTTTGGTTCACAGACCCAGAAGAAATGTTTTCAGGATTTTTATTCTTTCAGCTCACCATCTGCCCACTACACATGAGGAAAGTACTTTTACAACCACATTATAATAAGGAATTAAATTAGCTCCCTTCTGCTGCAGATCCAAGTTGAATGAACTATATTATAAATCATTGCTTTCCTTCCTCTAAGAAATGGAGTGTCCATGGCGAAGGCTAAGGGAAGGCAGGCCAGGTGGAGGTGCTTGCTCTGTCAGTCCTCAGGGCAGAGTCCTGGCTGCTGACTTCTCAGTTAGAGCTAGACCCAGTCATAGTCCCATGTAGCCTGAGACGTAAGCACTAAAAATATTCTCAAAACAGCATGGTTATTTTGTAATTGTAACCTAATAAATATTCTCTAGGACAGATTTATGGTTTTTGGGCCTCAGAGAAGTCACAATTTCCATCATCTGAAAACAACAATGGAATGTATTTAATCATTTTAAGGACCAAGCAACAGACCCACTTACTCCTTTCATTCCTCGGGATTGTCCCATGAGTAATGTTTTCTCTCTGGAATGTCCAATTCTTTCTCCTGATGATTACTTTTTTTGGACAATTTTCTCTGTGATCTTAATAGACCCTTCTCAGTCACTGCTCCCTTATCAAGCTCTCAGTGGGTCTTCCTTTCCTTTCATTGCTAAATCTTCATAGAATTGTCAAAATGCTCAAAACTTTTGTTCTTCCCCTCACAGAGGTTTCCTAATTCCCTTTAATTTGAATTCCATAGACACCAATTAACTATAGTGTCCAAAGTCATGGCCTTGTGAACTTCCTCTCCTGCATGAGATTCCCCCTCTTGGTTTCTCCAGCCCCCTTTAAATGGAGACATTTCCCAAGATTTAGTCTTGAGTCTTATCATTTTCTTTCTGTGGCAACAATCTTAGGTGGCTCCCTCTACTGGACAGAGTTCAAACTCTTCGGCCCCCTTCCAAGCAGCCTTTGCTTTAGCACCTCTACATATAGCCTAAGCTCTGGTTCCCAAATCACTGTCAAGCTTCCATGCCTTTAGTAATCCTGTCCTTTTTTGTGTAGAATATTCACTCCACGTTTCCATTTTAACGAAGGAATTCCCACTTAGTGGTTCAGGTCCAGCTTAAAATTCAAATCCTCTTCATAATGTTCCCTGTGTCTTCTGCTATCACCTCCTGAGCAGAGGCCACTGCTCCTCAAGCTATTCCCGCAGCTCTTTGCAGACCGGTCACCTTCCACGGTGAGGCTTCGTTCCACCCAAGACCCAACTCGGTGCCTGACACAGCGGCCGCTGCGCGAGAAGGTCGCTCCTTCTGCAAATGCTGACGGTGCGCTCGCCTCAGTGGGCGCTGTTTTAAGTGTCAGCAACGCAATGGTGGAAAAAGTAGGCACAATCTCCACCTTCACGTAGCTGGTAGCCCCCCCAAAATAACAGACAACCACTCTAAGGAAAAAACAAGGGTTTCTTTAGCTTCATTGATTTTCCTATGCCTTGTATAATCTTTATTAACCTGAGAGTTATTTCTCTTATTTTGTTGTTAATCCTCACTTGAGGATATTTTTTCCATTGATTTTTTTAGAGAGAGTGGAAGGGAGAGAGACACATCGATGAGAGAGACACATCAATTGGCCCTGACTGGGGCAGGGAATTGAACCTTCGACCCTTCAGAGTTCAGGCCTACTCTCTAACCACTGAGCACACTGGCCAGGGCAAGAGTTACTTCTTATGTATGAAGTTGCTAGTTTCCTGAAGTGCTAACTAATGCACAATTATCTAGTAATAAGGTTAGATATCAATAAAAAAAATAACATTATAGTGATCTGATGCCTAAAGCTTACCGTTTTTTGTTTTGCTTTTTAGCAAAGGAGGAGGGCTGGAGAAGCAATAGAGAAATATGGCAAAAGTGTAACTATTAAAGGGCATGTAAGTTTTTCTGAGGCAGTTGGAAGGATGTTAGTGAAAGGGGAAAAGGAATATATTACCAAAGGCTGAAAAAAACTGGGTGCTGAGTAGTAGTTTAGGCCACAATCTGCTGTTACATGTTTTGGTAACTTTCCTGGTGGCCCCAGAAATCATTGGTTTTTGTGTCCAATATCCGGCAAATTTACTGAGTTTTCTAGCAGCTGGCTGGACTCTTCTGGGCACTAGTGAGATCTGCAATGGCTTTGTTAGGCAGGCTGAACAAAACCAGCCACTCGTTCTATTGAAAATGAGAACAGTGTTCATTAATTTAGAAAAAGGGAGGAATGGGGCAGTTCTAAGGGGTACTTCAGAGTCATTGCAGTTGACATAATAACATTTCCATAGACTTTTCCCTTAGGAACAATATCCATATAAACTGCCTGGCACCACTAATCTTCATAGCATATGTTATGTCATGAAGAGGTAATTTACTCCCCATTTATCTAAGCTAAAAACATCCCAGCGTTTATTCTCAATCCACACTGTCATAAAGGCTGAGCCAAATCACAAGGGCAGATGGTGGTTTATACCTGCCAACTTATAATCAGGCGTAGAGTCATACCCACCACCTGCTGACATGCCCAGGCCTGACCCGAAGGCTCAAGTAACACTTTCTCAGGGCTTCTTTCTCTCGCACAGTTTGGAAGTTTCTCAGACCACAACCAGAGCGTCTGCTCCTGATGACTGCTAATGAGAACTCTCCATTGAGAACCAGCCAGAACCTCTTTGCTCTCCTCTCCTGGTGCCCACGGTTCCTTCTACTGGGTCAGGTCCCCTCCTAGCGTGACGAATGCTGTTGGTAACGTTTCCTGACCAACGTCCCAGTTAAGGCTCTTCCAAGAAATCCAAACACTGGGCTCTCTGTCATCCTTCCAGCTCCGCTGCATCTCAAGGCTGAGCTTTCTTTGCTGAAGAAACTGTCTATGAGCACAAAGATCAGAAAAAGGAAGCGTGATATGGAGAGGGAACGAAGTCTAGCCAGAGATATAAAAATACTAATATTTCACAATAAGATCAAAAAGAAGACCAAATAGAGAACTGATTTCAAGTGAGAACAAGTTGAGTGTTAATTCTGTTTTGAGTCCTTTGGATGTGCCAGGTGCTGTACTAAACAATGCACACCTATTGTCTCATTTAATCCTCGAATAAACTACCTGTGAAGTAGGTACTGTTATTCCCACTGTACAGAGATAAAAAGAGACCCAGAGAAGCCTGGTGACTTCGGGGCATCTGACTAGTAAGGAAGGAAGGAGTGGAGGCTTAAACCCAGCTCTAGACGAAGCCGAAGGTTTGTTTTTGAACAGTTTGGAGTATGGCTCTCATTAATTTTAAAATTAGTTGTACTTCAGTAATTATTAATTATCTTGTAATTTTCCAAGTATGAAATAATACTTAAGGTAAACTTAACTCCTCTTGGTAATATCTGAACCTCTCAGCTTTTCTTCTCGTAAGTGCATTGGTTAATATTTTAGCCCAGCGTTAAGCTGTAACGTGACAGTGGACACTGTCTCATTTTTTCTGACATCAACAGAATGCTCCTTGAGTTTGCCCCTAAAACCTGGTGCTGCCTCGGTGCTGCTTTCAGCCTTGTTAATGATGGTCGCATGCGTTTCTTATGGGATCTGTAAATCGATGGCTGACAGTCATGGTATTGACAGCTTACATGCCTAGAATAAATCCGCTTGGTAATGATTTACTACCCTTTCAAGGAACTACCGAGTTTTCCTGGTGAATATTTTGTTTTACCTTTTGCAGTTTGTTAGTAAATGAGATTGGTCTGGGTTGCCCTGCTTGTGACCTTTGGCATTCCTTGTATCCATGTTATATTTGCTTCTTAAGATGCGCTTAGGGACTTCCTTTTTTTTAAAGAATTCCTCTAGGAACAAAAGCAGTTTTCAGACTGCTTTTTCTAGTTCTTCTTTGGAAATCTATCTCCCTCAATTTTTTTTTTTTTTAGTCTTTTGGTTGATTTTTGGTAAGTTATATTCTTCAAAACGACATTCTTTATTTTATGCAGATTTTCAAAGTTATTTGCATAGGGTTAAACCAAACAAAAACCTCTTATGATCCTTTTTATTTCCTCTTTTTCTAGGAATGTAACTTACTGTGGTCTGGAAATTTTATAAGTTCATTTCCAAGACCTGAAAGGTTAGGTGATTTCTATTTTTATTTCCAGTTTTTGAAAGAAAAATTTCCATTAAAATATTAATCTCCTGGGCTTTCTTCAATTCTTGCCACAACACTCTGCCTGACAGGTTTATTTAGATAACAAGTTTATCCTCTTATGAATATTAAAGTCTACTTTGGATTTAATGAAATTCCTTCCTAGAAGAACATCTGGCGATTATGCACTGAGTGTTTTAACTGTCCAGAGAAGGTCACAAGCTCTTCATAATCCCTCCCTGAGAGCACTAAGACACAGCTCATGCCAGAAACAACACTTAAAGAAAATTAAAAAAAATATATATATATCTTTATTGATTTCAGAGAGAGGAAGGGAGAGGGAGAGAGATAGAAACATCAATGATGAGAGAATCATTGATCAGCTGTCCCCTGCATCCCCCCAACTGGGAATCGAGCCCACAACCCGGGCATGTGCCCTGACAGGGGATCGAGCCACGATCTCCTGGATCCTAGGCTGACGTTCAGCCACTGAGTCATGCCCAATCAGGCAAGAAAATTTAAAGAATTATATTTAATTTGAAAGGCCACAATAAAAGTTCATGAATTCAATCAACTTGCAAGTTATTTGCTACAATGGAGGACAGTAATACATTGATTAAACAGTTCGTAGAATTTAAGATTTTGTATTAATCACTCAGATTTATAATTCCCAGTATTTAGCTCCTACACTTCAAAAAACACATGCTTTTTTTTTTTTTTAAATTCTCACCAGAGGATATTTTTTTCCGTTGCTTCTCTGAGAGAGTGGAAAGGAGAGAGAGAAAGAGAGAAACATCGATGTGAGAGAGACACATGGATTGGTTGCCTCCCACAGGGACCCAGACCAGGGCTGGGGATTGAGCCTGCAACTGAGGTAAGTGCCCTTGACCCGGAATCGAACCCATGACCCTTCAATCCACAGGCCGACGCCCTAACCACTGAGCAAAACTGGCTAGGGGAACACATCCTTTATTTTTCCACTAGGCTTGTGTTTCTTGGGGAACAACGATAAACTAATTAATTGACTTGGGATATTCATTTCCATTTATACCGAGGAGAGAGAATATGTGTTTTTAACTTTCAGAACATAGAGGCAACATGAGTTATACTTTCTTCTTGAGTCTCATAGCACTTGGCTGTTTGTTTTAAAAAATGTTGTAACCGGTGAGAAATGGGGCCCTGGGAGAGTCACTGTCTTTCCCTGGGCCCCACAGTCACTAACGGCTGAGCTGAGTCCACAGCCCAGGTTTCTCAATTCCTTCCTTCATAAACTTCACAGTTCGGCAGCGGAGACAGCTATGTGAGGCGAATGCAAGGGAATTGTTTTAATAAAGACAGTGACAAAAGTCCTGAGAAGATGGAAATGGAGACCATGATCGTTTCAGGCTGGGGAAACTTTGAAGACCTCGTCAGGCTGGTCAGACCTGAGCAGGGCCTGGCGGGAGCACAGAGGGCTCCCAGCAGAGCAAAGTGCTCACCCAGAAACCAGAGAGCATATGCCACGAAGTGCAGCCCATCTGGTCCCATTTCCTCAGCTAGAGCTCCCCGGCTCGTTAAATTACCCTCAACAGGTATAAAGTCAGTTACATTAGAAGTAGGAGGCAATGCTGGAGCTCAAAAGAGGCAAATGTGGGGAAACCAGAAAGAAGAATGACATTTCACAATCCAGACTAACACTGTACTTCCCAAATGTATCCCCCAATATTTGGTCCCCCTTTATTTCATGGTAATTGAAATAAATTACCAAACTGGAAACCTTCATGTTTTTGCTGGACAAATGGTTTTAGAAATTAAAACTGCATTTCTCAGCCTCCCTTGCTGTTTGTGGTCACACGACTATAATTGTATTTTGGCCAGTGAGATGCAGGTGGAGGTTTTCTGGGGTAGCGGCTCTCTGCTCCTCGGCACCCCTGTCCTGGCCCCTCGTCTCTCCCTCCTTCTACTGCCTGCAACAGAGATGTGATGGCTGGGCCTCAGGAGGAGGGTGCCCATGAGGGAAGGGGGCCCAGTGAGCTGGGGTAGGCTGGGCTCCTGAGCACCCAGTTCAGATCAGGGCTGCGTATCAACCCTGCATTGTGCACTCTGGACTCCGTAACACGTAGTGAAACCCCATCTCCACAAACATGGGGCAAGTCAAAGCAGGAGGGGTTTTGTGAAAGGTTTATGGAAGGCCATGGTCTATGGAAAGACAAACCCAACAAGGGCTGTGGCAGTCACCAGGAAGAGTTCTAACACGTTCCTAATCAGCAGGGCTGAGACGAGAGCTCAGTTGTCACCCTGCAAGCCATCCCTGTGGTCTTAATGCACCAGGCTATCATCTAAAGACCTTAATGTTTCTCGGTGCCTAAACTATGTCAGAGCCTTGTTTGCCTTTGGGAACTGAAAAGGGTTTTTGACCCAAAACCAAGAGGGCCCGAGTGCAAAGACCAAGGCGCCAAGTGCAAAGACAGAGATGGACATGGGGCATTGTGTGCAAAGAGGACTGTGAGCAAAGGGCCGAGTGCAACACAAGAGTGACTGAGCACTTGGAAGAATCGAATGGAGGCTCTGCTCAGGCAGGGATAAGCTGCCCTGAGAGCATGAGCTCACCCCTCTCCACTCCGTGACCAAAGAATAAAGTTGCTGCTTTGCTTTACCCAACCCTGTCTCGTTTCATTGGCTCCAATGTCACTGGGCAGAAGGACCTTGGTTTTAGTTCCAACCCGAAGGGCCTGTAGCATAAATTGGGGACATAATCCTGTTCTGTACTATCACAGGTCTGACTTATTGTATTAATTCCCATAAAGCTGGAGGACTTTAAGCAGAACAACATAGTAGCTAAGACAAACGCCCCAGAGCTACCAAAAGGTCTACGAATAATTGTAGTCAAGCCCTCTCCATACTAACCTCAGGAAACTTTCCCAGGTGACCCTGCACATGTACAAGGCACCTGTGAGAGAAGTTGCACCAGGATATGAGGGTAAGAGTCCACTAGTGCAGCGATTTTCAACCTTTTTCATCCCATGGCACGTGAACCAACTACTAAAATTCTGCAGCACACCAAAGGATCTATTTTTTGCTGATCTGACAAAAAAAAAAAATAGGTCTAATTTAGATTCATTCACACCGTACTGCTATTGTTGTGCTGGCTGTTGTCACTTTCTTTCTTTTTTTTAAATTATTTTTTATTAAAGAATATCTCTTTATTGATTTTAGAGGGAGGAAAGGAGAGGGAGAGAGAGATAGAAACATCAATGATAAGAGAGTCATTGATCGAGCCCACAACCTGAGCATGTGCCCTGACCGGGAATTGAACCCTGAATCACCTGGATCCCAGGTCAACGCTCAACCCCTGAGCCACGCCCGGCCAGCCTGTTGTCACTTTCTTATTTGACAATCTAAGGGAAAGAGGTCTGGGCCCTGACCAAGAAGTCAGGCATGGCATGTTTTAGAAGTTCTTACCGCACACCGGCTGAGGATCCTGGACTAGTTTATCCGACTGGTCCAACCATTCCAGCTCCACGCCCACGGACTGAACGTGAGCCACGGAGCCTCTGCTGCGTGTAGCCTCAGGGGGCGTCAATCCTCGGAGGGCGATGGAATTTTCCACCACTTCTCTATTAGTTTGGATCTGTCCACCTCTTACCGTCAGACATTGTTTTCCATTTCCTAAATGTATCAGAGATCACCATTATTTATATTGATTTCCTTTGTTCACCTAAAAAAAATTGACAAAAACAAAAATAGTCCACAAACATTTAAAAGCTCTCTTCCTTGCAAGCCCCTATTGTCATCTCTGGGGTTGACAGAAAAAGGAAGCTTTCTGGAATATTTCAGGATATCCGCTCTCCTCCTGGTTTCTTGTTCTTGCATGTGGAAGGCACCTCCTGGCTTAGGGTTGTCGGTCTAACTCACACTTTGTTCACTGACACGCAATGAATCAAGATATTTTCTTATTTCTCCTTTAAGCAACACCGTCTCATTTCGTGCCTTGTAGTCATTACCTGCAGTATTTTCCCATTTTATCTCACACGCTAATGAGATGGTCCAGGGCTCATTTCAGTAGCTGACTTGCCTTACTTGGCGCTACAGTTTGTCTCGCTTCGCCCTGTGCCGTTGCTGGTGGGGTGAAAAGTGGTCCGGCCGCTGGGAGAACAATTTGGCGGTTTCTTGGGAAATTAAAGGTAGAGTCACCATATGACCCAACAGTTCCACTCCTGGGTATCGCCCAAGAGAAATGAACACACATGTCCACACAAACCTGTACACCAATGTTTATAGCACCACTACTCATATTAGCCAAAAAGTGGAGACAATTAAGTTTCCATCTACTGATGAATAAATAGACAAAAGTGTATTCATGCTACAACACAGCTAAAGGTAGAGAGCTGGGTGGAAAAGTCAGACACAAGGGGCCACATATTGTGGTTCTATTTTTATGAAATGCCCAGATGAGGCGAATCTAGAGACAGAGAGAGAAAGTAGATTTATGGTTGCCAGGGTCTTGGGAAGAGAGAAAAATGGTAATAATGGGGACAATTCCATTTTGGGGTTGTGATAATGTCCTATTAGATAGTGGTGATGGTTGTACAACTCTGTAGATGTGCTAAAAACCACCGAATTGTAAATTTAAAGATAAACTATATATATAAACTTGCCATCTCACTAACTAGAGACATCCGGCCTGAGAAGGTATGAGGGATTGGAAAAGAAAAGCCGTCTGAGCAATACGGCATCATGTCACACCAAGCAAGAGTAAAAGGAAGTCTTTCCAGGTCCCTTTCCCTTTCCTCTCAAGCCCTATTCTTCCTGGAGCCAGAGTCAGGCACATAACGATTGCTGTTACACCCCGATCTGTCACTGGAGTAGTAAAATCCAGGGTAATCACTCCTGGCTGGTCAGTGACAGTTGTAGAAAGTAACTGAAAAGGGCAGAGGAGGAGTATTTGCCTGCAGAGTAATAAAGAGCTAAGGTTCATACAACATGTTAGCCCATGGACATCCCATCCCCAAACATCTACCCAAATGGGAGCTTGCTGGACAACAGTCACACCATGCCCTGTGCACCCCCTGGTTCCTTACAGCCGGGCTCCTTGAACAGGCTTGAACACATGCCCTCAGGTCTATGGTTTGAGGTTAGAAGATGACAGACCATCTCCTTTTTCTCCATGCCCTGCAGGGTAAGTGGCATTAGTCCAGAGAGCACCAGGCTGCCCCTGGCAGCCACAGTACATTGCTTTGCATCTAACAGATCTGCTGGCCTTGCAGGGAGAAAGTGCAGGCTTGTGCTGAGGACCCGGCACCAGCAGCAGGTGGCTGTGCAGAATGTGGAGGCCGCTGCTACTGTCGGGAGGGGGCAATGTTTCACCTCTGCAAGCGGGATGCCATCACCTGTGCCACCTCCCCTGCCACACTCCTCCCTCAGCCACTGCCTGGAAGCCTTCCCAGCCCGCCTGCTGTTCGCCCCAGATGCGCAATCCCTGGTGATGCTGAGCCCTTTCTATGCAGGCAGTGAGGTAAGAGCCACTTGCCTCACCCCAATCTGCGTAGATCTAGGGCACAGATGAATAATTTCTATTTGCTTTCCACAGCTTGGGAACTCCACCTGGCCACCTGAGCCAAAGTGTCTTCATGCTTCCTTCCTACGACAATTTCTATTAGCCTCAAATCTCCTCTCTGTAAAATGATACTAATAACGATTAATTCAAAAAGTTGTTGTTTGGATTCCATGCAGACAATTACTGCAGCAGATCTAGCCCAGGGCCCGCTCACTCTCTGTTTACAATAAATGCCCTGTCATTATTCATGACGTTTTTGTTTGTATTTTAACTAGAGTCCTGGATAGGGAGGCAAACCGATTTACTAAAAATTAATTCTTGAAATAATCAATTTGCAGAATGACCCAAATTTACAAACTGTAGTTTTTTTTAATCAGTTTCAATAAAAATATTTGATGTTTGATTACACGTAATCAAATATATCCTTTTGTACATTGTCATGGGCTTTGGGATCTTGAATCAGCATGTCCTGGGACTCTCTGAAGTCACGTACTGTCTGTGAGAGCTTGAAAAATTCACCTAACTTCCCCCACGATGAGCATCTGAAATACAGAGGTAATGATACCAGCTTCATAGAGTTGCAAAGTGCTAGGAACAGTGCTGGATAACAGCAGCTGCTGAACAATGATAGTGGCAAGCCCCTTGCCCACAGAACCCCGCCCTGGGAAGACTTTCCTGCCTCCCTGGATACATCTGGTCTACCACACTTCCTTCAAGAAACCTGATGTCCTCAAGCTGAGAAGAGAAACCCTGGGGTTAGTTGCACACGGTTGTACATGTCGTCATTCAAATTTACATATTTTACTGCTGACTCTTTAATTGACACACAGATAAGATTAAACTTGTTTCATTCATTAGAAAAAAATTCCCTTATTTATTTTGACAACTTCATAAAAACTGGCTCATGTTTCATAATTGCTCCCATTTTACTGACATTTTATCATTTATAATTATGTAAAAAGGGCAAACTGTGGTGGTTGGCAGTGTGTAGAAAATAGAGCTGCCAGATGCCCAGTCTACTGACTCTCCAAGGTAGCTGTGTTTCTGAAACATGCATTGCTACCCGTCAGCTCTTTCCACGAAGCCATTATGAATGAATAGCTGGTCTTATGGGAGTTTCTAAAGAAGTGTTCTCTGAAAATTCCCTTAATTTTATTTCCCTTGTGTCTTTTCAGCCTGTTAAGTAGGCACTTGGTGATGATCTCTAGCCGGGAAACAGGGGACTCCTTGGGAAACCTCACTGGCCTATGTTGCATCTGGGCCAGATTTCCCAACGCGGTATCACCTCCCAGCTTCTGACAGGCCCACAACATATTGAGCAATGTGTACCAAAGGCTGGGCTCAGGAGAGATTTCTCTCTAAGGGTTTACATACTCATTACGAGAGATTTCCCAGTATTTAACACACTTCTGTGGAGTCAATCTAGAAACTAGTCAAATCGTTGGGAGTTTTTACTTAGAGAATGAAGGGATCAGAGTACAGTCTTTCAAAACACCGAGGACTTAGAAATGGTTGTCCTGAGCTGCCACGTGTAAACTGTTTAGAAAGAAGCCTTTTCTTGGGGCAGAAGAAAAAAGAGAGAGGGGGAGAGAGGAGCCCTCCACTCCTGCTTCACTGCCCCCTGTTTCCCTGCTCCTACACTCCCTCCAGCTCCCTCGTGTGTTTTTTTGCGTTATCCTTGGGAGCAACGTGCTTCCTCAGCCTGAACAGGAATCCACGCGGAGGGGAAACGAGTTATGCAAGAGCTGTTCTTTGACTGCTCAAAGCTCTCCCATTTTCCAGAGTAAAGGGAATGTCATTTTCTGTGTGTTAGTCTTTTGAAATGATGTCTATCTAACTGGTTTCCAGAATGGACTTGAACTGGAGGTTAGCATACGATGGTGTAAATCCCGTTTTCCAAGGGAAAATGAAGGTACACTGAGGTTAATTTGCTGACCTCAAAACACTTGCAGCCATCACTCTCACCGTTGAAGTTCATAGGTATGAGATAATAGTGACTTAAACATTTAGAGTCTTGTCTTTTTCCTTTCTTTGGAATAAAGTCACAACCTGATGATATTAAAAAAGTCAATTGGAAAATTCAACAGCACTTACTGAACATTGATGTCATGTGTGAGGTAGTTAGCACTTCCTATCTGATAACCTCAAATTGCTTGCTTTTAGCTATGAGAGCATAAATACATAACACCTCCTGTTAGCCTCATAGATTATAGAGGCATTTCCCCGACTTAAATATGTGAGATGACAATTGGGAAGAGACACTCTTAGGTCACCTTGTATGTCTTTGGTTGTTGTTGTGACGAACCTTCCCACTTCTAACTTGCATAAGGTCGCCTGGGGGCCAGGTAGAGGGAGAACCCAGGGTGTCAGTGTCTGAAGGGTCATCCTCAGTGCCCTCCCCACTCAGCAGAGTCATAGGGTCCCCCAACCAGACGTTATGTGACATGCTTCCTGGTAGTTGAATTGATAGCTAAACAAGCTGATAGCTGAAATCTAGGCAAGTTAGAGACTATTTTAGCAAACACTGCACAGGACCAAAAGAATACCATGCTGTCATATTTGCATACCTTGAAAGTGAATAGAAGAGGGCGAGGATAGAGGTATATGAGCACTTAAAAATATGTATTATCTCTATGTTACGTGCTGAGCTTCTACTGCGTGCTGATTTCCTGAGCTCCTGTAAGTGTGGGAGGTCTGTGCCCAGAGCCAACAGGGAGGCCTTGCGCAGCGTCAGCAGCGAGGGCGGTCGCCCCAGGGCCCGGCTGGGCAGGGAGCAAGGGGCGCAGTCAGGACGGGCTCGGGCTGGGATCAGGCCATTTCTCAGCCTTGCTCATTGGCTTACAGGGCAACTTTTGGCTGCCATGGGACAAACTCGTGTCCTGTTGGCTGGCCTGTACCTGGTGGCGAGGATCCCCCACTCACCATCCGACCCAGTCAGCAGCATCACAACACGTTTACCGCCTGACAAGCTGGCGCCAGACGCCTCAGCACATTCCAGGGGAAGACCAGTTGAAAAGATCGTGAAGGATCTGTGGGTAGCTCTCAGCCCCATCAAAAGCTGCCAAAAGCTGTAGTGTCTGCAGGTAATCAGGGAGAGAGGGGAGAGTGAGTGAGGCACCTTCCCTTCGAATAGGAGGGAAAGCGTTTGCAGTGTTGCAGAGACATTGAGAAAGCAGCCAACTGCTTAGAAGCTGATGTTTTTTGAAACAGAGAATTTCCAAACGCAAACACTTACCGATGGCAACATAAATTTCTCCCTGCGCGCCTGGGCCTTCCAGCTGTGGTAAGGCCTGGGCGTTCTCCAAAGCACCAGTTGGCCAGAGAATCCTGTAGTGTACCCTGTCCGGCCTCTCCCCACTCTCTCCACTCTTTACAAAGAAAAGATGCAGCTTTTCTCCATCCATTACCAGCTACCCCCATTATATTGATAGAATTGTGCGCTGAATGTCTTGTATGAGGTAACTCAGAGCAGCACTAACCTGGGTCCAAAGAAAAAATAGCCCTTTTATAATAAAGGGATTATGCCTAAAGAGTGTCCTTCCAACACCATGTTTAGACTCTCCCTCAAGTCCTGCTTGCTCTGACTCTCTCTAGCCAGCTGTCACCTGCTCAGCTCCAGGCACTGGGCCTGGCCCTCTGGTCCTCTCCCTAAGAGGACCATTCCTTGCATCCCACCTGAGTTTCTGGAAGAGCAGTTATGCAGTCCCGTGTGAGCTGAAGAACTTCACAGGGCGATGCCCAACCACCTGAGCCACACTTGCCAGGGCTGCTGAAACTATTTAATTAGCAAAATTGTATAGCGGTGATTCTTGGACATTAGAATCAGCCTAAGTCCAGATTCTGTCTTCACTATTCTGGGCTACTTACCTTGATTTTCATGGAACCTCCCACAGTCTCTGCCTCTTCATGTGTGAAGTGAGAATAATTTAAAAATTAAATGAGATAATCTATATAAAGATCTTATGTTCCTGGCACATAATAATTGTTTAATAAATGTTAACTATTTTT
This sequence comes from Miniopterus natalensis, assembly GCF_054644295.1. NCBI lineage: Eukaryota > Metazoa > Chordata > Mammalia > Chiroptera > Miniopteridae > Miniopterus > Miniopterus natalensis. The sequence goes on along the minus strand of NC_142096.1, from coordinate 32,598,873 downwards.
GTTAAATTCCAAACCTATAACTCCTCCCTACTGGCAATGTATTTCAGGGCCAAAAAATTAGTATCAATAGCAAAATCCTCAATAAGTTTTGGAAGACTGAGATTGAAATGGAAGAAATGAAACCGTAAATAAATGTGTTAAATAACATGTGAGAGAGCCAGTACCTTTTTATGAAAGGACTTCAGACTTTATGGTAAGCATGTCAGTAGGCTCTGCTCCAGTTTCCAATGTGTGTGGAGGGCGTTCCCACACCAACAAACAATTCTAGGACACCAGCAATGTGCACTATGTAAAGGGGAAATTTGGACACAGAGAAAGACAGGCGCACTTAGAGAATATTAAGTGAATATTTTATACAATTACAAGGTAAGATTGTCCAAATATTATTTATTGCCTTACAACATTCAGTGCTTTATCTCTCAATAATTACTATTCCCCATTTTAGGGGGAGAGTAGGAGCCTCCCTCCAGCTGGCACTAGCTCCAAACTGCAAACCTAACTCCTGTCAATCTGATAGTATAAATGTATTTTTTCCTTTGGATAAAGGCAAAGTACAAACAAGGGTGGCTGCCCCATTACCAGGTGAATTGAGGATCAACTGTGATAAATGAAGCTGTTCACTCTCCTTCCCTGAGGACTCATTGCTGTTTTTCTTGGGAATCTGTATGGAATGGGTGTGTCTGCTTGGCTCTACCAAAAGGGGAGATTGATTGCTGTCTTTTGCAATCTCTTACCAGAGTGCTTATAATTCACATCGCATTCTGGTTTATGCTTATTCAATAATAAAACACTTTTCTTTCTTTTCTGCCTTTGTGGGGAGCTTTTCTGGGCTGGCAGAGATGCTGTTTTTATGTTTCCCCAATACTTACACGCCACTGCCTCTGTGTCTCTGTCCCCTCCTCCCCTAATTCAAGTTTGCATTTGTGCATTGGACAGGCAAAACCTCAATCACATCCAGACCCTAATTTGGGAGTGAGCCTGGGAAATGTAGTTCTTTGCTTTCCAATCCCTACAACATATGTTTCATCCAAAAGAATGAAGTTCTGGATTTCTAGGCAAGTAGACATTATAAAAGTCACGTAGCCCAAAAGAGCTTAGACATCCCTTTAAATCCTGGAGGAACGCCAGTACCTGGATTTTTCTAACCACAAGCTGGTTAAACAATTTTTCTAACTAAAACCTGGGTGCCTGCCAGGTGTCAGGGATAACGAATGACTGGTTTTGAGCATCAGCCAGGGACTCTGAGATAATTCTCCATTTTATTTTCAGCTATTGCTTCAACCCTGCGAGTTGGGTTCGTTATTTGGATTTTACTCAGAAAGGTTCAACCAGGTTCCATGTCCTGTCCCAAGCCATACAATCGGAGCGTGGAAGATTCTAGATGCCAATTTAGTAGGTGTTCTGATCTTTCCCTACTTGTTTATGACTCTCCCTTTTCACGGGTTCCTAGAAAAACCCAGGGAGCTCTTCTCCTGCCACAGCACACAGAGTCTCATTACCATTACTAGAGTTAAGAACATGCTTTCAAGATAAACAGAGGCTCTTCCAGATGTGGCTTAACTCAGAGTGTGGTTTATGGTCCACCAGCTGACGCTAGAGACCAAGCTCGCTCATGGGACAGACTGTTTCCCACCCTGCCGCTCAAACTGCAGAGAGCATCTCTTTACCAGCTCTGGAAACACAGAGGAGGTAGGGGTTGTAACGAAGCTGTCAGCCCCATGAGAGCCCCACCCCTGGGTTTCCAGCTTTCGAGTGGGCGTAGCACACAGCCTGGGCCCGGAGGCAGGCAGGGCTCCAGAGCGCCAAGCATCACCTCAACTTCCACGCTGCTCTGGGTCCAGCCAGTTCTCTGCCCCAGGAGAAGATAATCCATGAAGCAAGCAACATTTGGGCAAAGCGCCTGACCCCAGATACATTTGACTTGTCTCTAAAACTCAAGTGCATTTAGATTTCGGTAGTAAGAATTTTTTTCTTCCATTTGGGCCAGGCATGCATGAAATTGTTACACAGTTTGATTTCCTCACCACACCTCTTTATTGTGCTAAGTTGAAGATGATGAATGTAAAAAGGGGAGCTTACTAGAAGATTTCTCAAAACAACAACCAGTAGTTCATCTCTAAGAGTGTGTGTGGTAGATTAAACATGGCCACACATTCTTGGCAGCTCCTCCCATCAAGAGGTGGAATCTGTTTAGACGCTCCCTGAATCCGGGCTGGCCTTGTGACTTGCTGTGACCAGTAGAAGGCGACGAAAGTGGCCTGTGAGTTCTGAGTCTGGGTCTCAGGAAGCCCTGCAGTCTCCATTCTTGCCCTCTGGGGGCTCTGTAGCCGTGAGAACCAACCCAGGCCCATCTGCTGGAGGAGAGACCACATGGAGCAAAAACAAGCCAGCCTAGACCAACTAGCATCCAGCATATCTGCCCACAAACCACAGTCACCTGAGTGACCCCGAGCAAGATCAGCAGAAGGTCTGCCTAGCTGGCCTCTGACCAAATTGCTGACCTACCGAATTGGGAGTAAATATAATGACTGTTTTTACAATAGATAACAGATACAGTGTGTAGTATTAACCTCACACATGGCTACAGGGATTGGCTCACCTAGCCCAGGGCCTACCGTGTACTATGTGCTCAATAAAAGTTAGGTATATCATTATTTTTACACAAATTGTGTATTTCAGAAGAGTTAAAAGTTAAATGCACTTTATAAGACCAAGATCTAAATGTTATCCATAATAACCTAGAGTTTGAAATGAAAGTGTACATTGGTAAATGTTCATTACAGAAAAACAGTGGATCCAATATTAGACAAAGTCATTTGCTATCACTTATTCCTCCTGGACTGCTAGTAATTTACGGAAGCCAGGCAGAGTTTGACATTGTTTTCAGAGTTTCGAAGGGGAAAATATTCCAAGATTTCAGACTGTGACTTTTTCTTCCATTAGGTATGAAATCTCCTTTTCATCTAGACAAAGTCTCCACTAAAGAAACATTATTTGCTTCCTTGCTCAGCTGAAAGGCGGAGCTTATGACCTGCATCACCAAGGTGCAAACACCCGGGGTTCTCTCTATGTTAGCCACAGCTGATAGGCAACACTGTGGGGAGCCCCACTTTGCTAAATCAGCTCACTTAGGAAAAAAGTGAGCTCACAGCAATCCTGTAGTGGATATTTTCCATCCTGTTCCTTTGCTTGCTTATTATTTTAACTTACCTTAATTTGTACACAAGAACATTGACATTCAAGTGAATTGAATAATTTTTCTAAAACAAAGTGGGGTTAATATTCTAATCATTCTGAGAACTACCCCCCAAATGACTTTATTAAAACCACCTTGTTAATATTTCTTACATTGGAGCTTACGGCATTTGCAAACATAAGAATATTAGCTGTGGCAGAGGTAGCTGTCATCCTTAAATGTATGCCTTTCCTCCCACGGTAGCAGTTGTCACCAGGAAACTGCAGCTCAGGAACCACACTTCCAGTCAACACATATAGGTTGGGTCATGTGACTAATGGGGGAAAGTGGAAGTGACGTGTAGGTACCACTTCCAGATCAAGGTTGCTAGGCATTGGTTGCACCTTCTTTACCTTCTCTTTTTATTCCACCAGCTTTATGCAGATGAGCATGGCATTGCAGATGGTGAACCTTCAAGATAAAATGACCCTAACACCCTGAATTGGAGGACAGTTGCCTGCTGATCTCTCTGGGAGATTATGTAAATGAGAAATAAACTTCTATCATACATATTGGACCAATTATATAATTTGAGGATTGTATGCTTCAGCAGCTACTCCTGTCTCAAGTAATATGCTAACTATTACAGTCTCTAATCTTAATTATTTTATGGCAATTAAATTTTTCTTTGAGCCTAGGAATGAACATGAAATATATCCTAGAAAAGGCACTGCTTGAACCAAACCTGGAAACATGAGAACAATTTAATTGTGTGATAAAAGAAGGAAATGGCCTCCCAGTGGAAGAGAAGCTCACGGGGAAGACATGGCAGCAAACAAAAGCATGGATTATTTGGAGAATAGCAAGTGGTTTATTTTTAATGAGGAAAGGAGAAGACTCATGGGAGATCAGTTGTGAAACAGCAGGTGGGAACCAGATTGTAATTGGTCTTGGACCGAAACAAATTCTATAGAACGCTGAGTTCCCATGACCATAATCATTATCTCACCTTTAAGGACAGAAAGAGCAAGTAATTATTTATGAAAATTTTTGCAAGGATTCATGGCATGTATATGAGGAGAAGAAAATGCTGATACTCTGCATATAATTATTGGAGTTAGGGAGTTATCAGGCTATTCCAGAGACACAAAGTTCCAAATTGAACTTGAAATTGCGGGTAGTCAGTGGCCTTTGCAGTAGATTGGAATAAAACTGACTAATAGGAGTTCTTGGTATGGTATGGTGACAACTAATCTAGTCAAATCCTCTCTCGGGTTGTGGAAATAGAGAACACTCCGAGGGAGGGCAGGTCACTTAAGTTAAGGCTACATCCAAAACAGTGCAAAAGTGTTGTTACGATTCTCCACGAAAGCTTATGGAGCAACCCACTTATGGAAGTATCAGGACCTAAGAGGGACTGATAACTAGAAAGCGAGGCAGTGGCCCATGTTACCTTGTTTTATCTTGATTTCTTGGGCTAAACCCCCATTATTAGTGGTGCTCTGGGTCCACTAGTCCATGACATCTTAGAAACAAACACACTCAACCTTTTATGCCACACCAACAAGTTAAGGATTTTATCTAGAATGTGCAAGTTTCTCCCAGCACCAGGTAACAACCATGGTATCAACTCCCAGGAAGCATGATGACTGTGATTTCAGTCCAGGCTTATTTGATCTCTCGTAAATAATCTTGGACTCTGACAGGGAACAATTTTACATTAAGTAAAGGAAAATAAATGGGTTAGAGAAAATCAACTGAAATAACTGTTTTGTAACACATATGAAAGTAATATTTTAAAACAGTCCATCTATTGGCAAGACATTGATACTTAGGAAATTCTGTGGATCAACTTGGCATGGCTTGGGTCTTGGATGTTGCAACTTTGAATCTTGCTTTTGAACAGAAAGGGGCCACAGAGGCAAAGGGGATACTATTAAGACACTGGCAATAAATGAGATCAAAATCTAATAGAAGGCTTGTGTATTGCAAGACAAAGCAGTCGATTCATCAAACAAGTGTTTTATATCATTTTGATGATCAGGCTTTCTCAACCTCTTTTTCACAAGAGGTTGAGAACTGAGTCCCAACACCCAGGACATGGACTTCGCAGGCCTTTGGGTCATACAGGGGCAGCTCCGCTCATCCCAAGAAATAAAGTACATTATACACACAAAATGAACTATTTGATGGTGTAGCTGCTTTGAAAATACAATGTTTTCATTGCTTTTATATTCAAATGACTCAGTTAATTTCCTTTTCATCTTGGTGAGAGCAACAGTAATAACTTTTTGACTTAGAATATCAGTAGATTGACCAAACTTTTTCATTAAATATGGTCATCTTCCTTTAAAAAAATTATTAAAACATGTATATGGGTCTGGTTGACTTGCAATATTAAGAAGAGCAAAATGGAAGAGTTATTTCATCTGTCTGAATTCAGATGACATCTGCAAATTTTGTATAACAAGAGCACTAAAATTTATTTCTTGCCTGGCTGGGCATGGCTCAGCGGTTGAGCATCGACTTAGGATCCAGGAGGTCAGGGTTCGATTCCCGGTCAGGGCACATGCCCGGGTTGCAGGCTGCAGCCGATCAATGACTCTCTCATCATTGATGTTTCTTCCCCTCCTTTCCTCTCTCTGAAATCAATAAAGATATGTTTAAAAAAAAGTTATTTATTGTCATTGTAGCAGTAACTAATAGGCTGCTTTTGTTCAGCATGAAATCTCCACCCAGGAGGCTTACTGGGCTGATTTTTCTTATACTTCTGATACAGTCTAAGGAATACTTTGGTTTCTATTTTCTTCAAACTCCAAGGTAGATACAAGAATCCATCCTGAGAACAGTAGTAAGTATGGAGAGGAGATCGGATGCCCTGGAGTCGAGAGGTGTGTTTCCGAGAGGCAAAGTTGAACCCGTCTTTGGACAAGGAGTGAACCACTCCAAGCACCATCTCCTCAATATAAAGTGAAAAGGTTAGAATGGATCATTCAAAGAATCCTAGCTCTGAAAAGCCATGATTTGAAAACACTTGTTTAATGTATCAGCTCGTTCAACTGAAATACAAATAAGTAGAATGAGAGGGGGCCAGGGTGTCTGGCGTGACCCTATTACAAAGCCATTCAAAGATTTCTCAGGGATAGTTCAGTGAGCCCCGGTCTGTGAGGCCCGTCCCTAAGAGGAGGTGCCCGCTAGGCCACGTGGGAAGGGGGTCTGGAGGGAGCAAGTGCCGCAGAGTTCACAGCTACACAGATTTGCCGCGTTGACAAACCATTCAGACACCACAGAGATTTCCATTATGTTTTTCCTTGATTTAGTGAGTTTTCCTCAAATTTCTGAATTTGACTCACCCGTAAATGGGGCCTAATATGTGGGCCCAAGCAAGGTAAGGTTGCTTCTGAAAAGTGAAAAAATTCAGGGGCTCCATTAAAGAGAAAGCTTATTTTTTATACTTTTGAGGCATTTGTGTGAATTTATGACACCTAGTGGTCAAAACCTGGGAAATGGGATATTTAAGGAAGGGGGAGTGGGAATAGCCTGGAGGAGAAAAGACTGTAGGTAAAGGAAGGACTTCTTTTTAGGACACTGCTTGTCCGGAAAGTTGTCTTGTCCTGGGATGCTCACTTAAGAGGAATCAATGTGAAGAAAATGGAAAATACAAAGGTAAAAAGACCCTTAAAAAGAGAGTCTAAAGAATCTGGAACTCTGCCATCTACAGAAGGGGGAGGACTCCCTCCACGGCACTCCCCCATCCCTCAGCCTAGAACCAGCCCCTCGGGAACGGCCATCCCTGCCAGGCTCTGCCACAAATCCACGCTGGTCTTTATACAGTGATGGGAGGTCATCTTTTCATCGTGTTTGAACATCTTTTTATTCCCCCATCTATTGACTCAGCCTTAAAAAATGTTTCCAATGAAAGTAAGTCCTCAATTATTCACGATAGGTCTAGTCTGCAAAATCTCCAAAGAGAAGAGATGCACAACTCTAGTTCCTCTTCAATAAAAACAGTAGATGACCTCCTCTCTTAAAAGCCAGTGAGAACCTGAAAGATAATAGGAATAAAAAGAGAGGAGGTGCAGAATTTGAATGGATTTGAAAAAGTAATTTACTGGCTGGGGCAGGTGGAATGAGCACCACCGTTCACAGGGACAGCCTTGTTCATAACATTCCTGTGACAAGTGATCATTCTTTGGGCTCGTCTCCCAACTTTTTGGCATTTCTCAATGAGATCCACTTAAGTCACTTTCTCATCGAAGGTTTATCAGCTCTGATATCCACTATCCTGTGTGTAATGAATACATTCCATCCTTTGAAATAGACCATGACCTATTGCTCAAACCTCTCCTATCTGAAGTATATTCCAGAACATCAGCTGCTCTTTTTTAAAAAATATATTGTTACTGATATCAGAGAGAGGAAGAGAGAGGGAGAGAGAGAGATAGAAACATCAATGATAAGAGAGAGTCATTGATCGTCTGCCTCCTGCACGCTCCTGACTGGGGATCGAGCCCACAACCTGGGCATGTGCCCTGACTGGGAATTGAACTGCGATCTCCTGGATCCTAGGTCAACGCTCAACCGCTGAGCCACGCCCGGCCGGGCTCAACTGCTCTTATTAAAATTTCTCTTACTAGCTGTAAGAATGGCATTGGGAGTTATGTAGGTTCCTTTTAAAAGCAAAGCCCTAAACAGTCTAGCATTTTTTTCCTTACCTGGGAGGAATGCTCCCATTAATAACTTAACCTAGTTATTGATTTCCATATTTAAATTAGTTTGAGATTTCTCAAGAATTCTTTATTATTTTGGATTACTTAGACTATGACTCCCTTTCATTATTGTAACTAGCCAGGAACTGGGAGGCTTTGCAGTGCTTTCCAGGTACAGAAGATTGTCTGAGAACTGAATTGGGTTAGTGGATTCATACTTCCTATTATTATGAAAGAATTTAAGCTGGAATAGAAAGCAAAAAAAGAGAAAAAAGTTAAATCAATTTCTTAGAATTCAAGTGTCTAGTAAACAAGTTTTCAGGAACCAAGAAAGTCGAAATGCCCTTTACGCACTGAAGTTTGTCTTGCGATCTCCCCCACAGCCCTGTCTGGAAGCCCAGAGAGGGGACCCAGCAGAGGCTCCACCATGAACCCCCTGCCTGTCCTTGGACAAGTCATGCAAGCCATTGGGGTCAGCCTTCTTCACCCCATAAAATAGGTATTTTCCTAGGTGATTTCTAACTAAGGTCCCCTCTGGCTACAGAATTCCATTTTTTTAAGTAATTTATTTTATCTGTTTGTTTTGTTTTGTTTTCTCTGCTAATTATACTCCTCGAGTTCCTGGTTCAATGCCCTTTGAGATTTGAACAAGAAAAGAGTATGAAAACAGAGATAATATCTGTTTTCTCGCCGCTATGAGAAAGGAGAAAATAGAACACTATGACAGATGATTATCACTAGAAAGAAAGAATTACTGTTTTAAAGAAAAATAAATCACAGACTTAATTTAGGTAGTAATGCATAATGTTAGTTCTGTGCGATATGTACAATAATTATTTATGACATTTAAAAACTATTGGTTTGAAAGTTAGGAATTGGTCATTTAGTGTTTCAAAGTTGGGAAGGGACTAGGCCTTTGGACTTAAGGGTTTACAAAACTAGAAATTGTTTTTATTTTTAAATACCATGTTTTAATAGAATACTTAAAGATGTCAAAATGCATGTTACATTTGAAAAAAATCAGATTATTACATGATATGGTGCAGTGAAACCCCAAATTTGCTTTTAAAAGTGTGCGTTTATATGCAAAATATTGATGGTAGTTTTTTTTTAAATTTTATTTTTTAATTTAAAATTTTCATTTTTGTTTAAAATGTTACAGATGTCCCTTTTTCTCCCCAATGACCTGTTCTACCCAGTCCCACCCCCCTCCCCTAGAAATTGTTTTTAAAAACAATTCTACACAGCCCTGGCTGGGTGGCTCAGTTGGTCGGAGTGTCATCCCCTACGCCAAAAGGCTGAGGGGTTCAAGTCCCAGTTAGGGCACATTACCCAGGTTGTGGGTTCCATTCCCAGTTGGAGCATGTACAGGAGGCCACCAATTGATATTTCTCTCTCACATTGATGTTTTTTTCTCTCTCTCTCTAATCAATAAACATATCCTCTGGTGAAGATTAAACAACAACAACAACAAAAAACAATTCTACACATTTCCGGAGAGATTCAAATATCTGATATGAGGTTGGCTTCTCTTTAAGGTTCTTTCCAACCCTAAACAAATCTAAGAATCTATCGTTATTTCTCCTAGATTTTTCTACCAAATCAGCCTTCCAAATCCCTCTGGGATATCTATTTGCTGAAGGACACCAGAATATCTCACTCCCAAATGTGCCTCTTTGTTATAAAAATTATTTTAAGCTGAAAGCAATTAGCCCTTTTCTAGCTAAAGACAAGAAATAAATTCTCTTTTTACTGGACACAGACTCTTATCAGCCCTGAGAAGGCACCAGAAGAATCTGCAAACCTTGTTAAACTGACCTCACCTTCCTCATTACCTCTTTACCACTGTCTGACCTTGCCCTTTTGTCTTGCCAAGTCTTCACAAATTTATTGTTTCTTTGTCTAAAAGATTTTAAAGCTTCCTGCTGGGGTTACTTCTTCCAGCCTCCATTCTCTTGTGAAGGTTCAAAATTTAATAATATTTGTAGCTTTTTGTCTGTTACTCTCTGTTCTTCGTCAGTTTAATTTTCAGGTCCCCCCTCCCCAAGGACCCTAAGAGAGTCGAGTAAAACATTTACCTCCCCTACAAGGCCGACCCATGAGAACCGAAAAGTCGATAGTGAGCTAATGAAGGCAGGAAGGTGAGGAGATACAGGTCTTTAAAAATAAAGGTCTTTTTTTTTTTTTTTTTGACCATTTTTATATTTACCTGGGGAGGGGACAATGAAGTGTGGGTGGCTCAGAAAGAGTGAGATGTAAGACACAGAAGCATCGGCAGACGGGGACTACCAGGCAATGCCTGGGACGCGTCAATGCTTTATTGGATTTTAGAAGAAACTCTGTTCTTTGCACTGCGGCCCCTCCCTGCTCATTCAGGAGGCCCGTTCTGGGCGATGAAGGGCTGTTTGCGAGCGGTGGGTGGAGTGTGTATTTACACTGGCCCTCCTCAGGAAGAGCAAACCTACCTCCTGCGGCTGAGAAGGGCCTTGAAGTTGACCTCAGGCTGTCTCGGCTCCTGTGACACTGACTTAACGTGTAAACCAGAGAACCAGAGCGCACAGCTCAGAGGATTCCTGCTGCTCTGGACGAGGGGGCGTTTTGGCGTGAGAGAGATAAAAATAAAAAGGCAGACTGGGGGGCCCAACCTGCTTGTGTGCCTTTTCCAAAAAATAACCTACATAGACCTAGACTGAAAATTCTACATGCTCATCTAACATTTCAAAGCCCTTTCTTCCTGAAGTAATAAAAGTGTGTTGAAAGGCAGTGAAAATATTAATTGTAGGGGGGAAAACATAGGACACTCAGCAGTGAAAGAACCTGGATCTGCCCCTTCAAACCGAATTCTTACTCCGTTAGCCTGCCTTTGTTGAGGCTTATCTCAGGGTCTAGTTCAATGCAGGTGACTAGCTGGAAGGATGGAGTTTAAAGAAACCGAAGCAACATATAGAGGTATTGTATTATCATAGTATGTGCATTCTGTTCAAAATGCTATTTGTGTTTGTTTAGACAGCATCTTTCTTACCACATCTGTTCACTCCACTGTTTAACCCAGCGAGGGCAGGGAGCATTTCCAACCCAAGGGGATAGAATGAGCTTCGGTCTATAACAGTGGTTCCGTGCCTGGCACACCATCACTGTTTCCCCACCAGCTCCTCAGCCAGCAAGGACTTCCCTGCGCCACAACACACCCGACAGTGCCCTTGTCAATCAACCTCCTGCAACCCCAGACCTTCACATATCTGAGCAAATTAGGCCTCGGGTCTTCTTCAGCTGCAAGGAATCTTCCCTTCTGTCACCTGCTAGTAAAACAAGGCCACGCCTGCTCCCACCTCTGGTTCCAGCACCTGATTTCTCCTGGGGCTTCCCAGCGGGAAGTCACACACCGCTTCCTGAAGGACAGCCACCCCTCTGCCCTTTGCCTCCAAGAGACTGCCCTGTGCTCTCTCGGTGAGAGTCTTCCGAGTGAGGTGCGCTGTGGTGGGGCCAGTGGGTCCCTTGGTCACGTGCACCTGGCCACACTTCATTCACCATAACGCATGATCCAGGGCAATGTTGTCCGAGCAGGTCTGACGCTCTGCGGGCCCTTCCACAGCGGTGTTCGCAGAGGCCCTGCAGCAAGGAGGAAAACCCCATGTCTGCAGTGTGTCTATCTGAAGACAGTGAACTGAGCCAGAGCTGCCTCTGGGGAAGGCCTGGAAAACCCCTGCTGTGCACACAGGGGCAGCCTCGCAGGGAGTCCAGACGACAGTGCTGAAACCAAGTCACCCCAACCCACGGCTTAAACAACGATCGCTGTCACATCCCTCCTGGGTCCCACTGCTCAGAAATTCCCCAGGGCTCAGCAGGGCCGTTCTGAGTTTCTCCGGAAGCAGAGCCTGAGAGAGCATTTTTGTGCAAACAATTTGTTGAGGGAAGTGCTGTGGAGGGACCTGCGGGGGTTGGGGGTGGGTGGGGACAGGAGCAGGAAGAGGAAGGTGCCGGGCAGCGTGATCTCAGGTGATTTCAGCAGAGGGCGGCTGAACTTATCAGCAGGGCACCTCTGGGGTGTCAGCTACATCTCAGAGTGCCCAAAGCTGAAGCAGGGACCTGAGCTTTGGCACCCCAACACCTGCCAGTCAGCACCCTGGACAGCAGGGAAGGACAGAGGAGGGAGTGGTCGACTCCCAGGTCAACTTCCAATTGCTTTTAAACCTGTTCCTTGATTTGTAAAAAAGAAGCAATATTTGTATATACCTTACTTTTTAGGACTGAATGAAACTGTGCATCCCAAGTTCTTATCTCACTATCTGGCGCTGCCTACAAGAATGGTATTGACGCCCTTATTTGGAGCAGGAGTTATCCAAAATACACTCTCGGTTTTATGTGCAATATTCCCTCTAAATTCTACACAACGATGTCCTCATGGGCAGATCAAGTCCCTTAATCATCAAAAGCAAAGGTGAGGGCCAGGCACTTCCGAATGGGAGTGGACAGCGTCACCGTAAAGGACTTTCGGCCCACGGCCGAGCCCAGCACCTCACTACCTTCTTACCCAAGCCTGGTGCTAGATGCTTCCACGTTAGCCGGGAGATCCAGACACTTATGCTAGTTTGCTTTGTTGGGGTTTGCTGTTGTTCCCCTTGTGGTTGGGGCATTGTTAGTCACATTTTATTACATTAGTAGAAAATTAACATTCTATAAAATTAACACAGCTATATTTCTAAAAGTAGGTTTTCTGTTTTAAAACATGTGAATATTTTCATGTTTAATACATTTCTACACATTCAGAACACTACCTGGCACATAAGAAGTTTTCAAAAACTAATTTGCTTAATTAATGAATTAATGGATATTAGTCATAATAAGTCAGGAAAGGGGATAATTCAGATCTATAATCTCTTATCCATGAATCCAAAATTCAAAAAGCTCTGAGGACTGACTTCTTTTTCATAATTTACTTGGTGGCAAAACCTAATTGGACCTGAACTCATTTAGCAGCGAGTCCTAAGATGAACAGATGCAGGGCTATGTACAGTCTTGATTTATCCTGCTCTGTGTAGATTTGTGCTGTTAAACGGGAGGTATTTTAATGTGTTTGGTTACAGGGTGCTGCCCTCAAGTAACTCTGGGGGAGTGATATATGAGTTAACACATAGATAGCATACATACATCAGATGAACTTCCTGCAATGCAAGGCAAACTCTGGCTTCAAAAATATATGTGGCCCAAAGGATAGGGATTTGAGTGTCTACCTTTTACTATGACTTTACCTTGTTTAACCCTCCCCCTCTCTCTCCAGTGACTTCCCCACAGACTCGGATGACCTCCCCACTCTTTCCCAGACTCCAAGGCCTTGCAGGACCCAAGCCCTGCCCTGTCCCCAGCACAGCTCTTCCCTCTCCCCCCTGGCTCCACACCCAGATCCTTCCCAGCTCCACCATTTTCACTTCACACTCCTGCTGGGAAAGCCCTGCCCTGCTCCTGCCTTTAGGCTTCCACTTAAATTTACCTCCTCCAGGGAGGCCTCCTCACTGTGCATCATCGGTTCCTGCTGTGGCTCCTCACCAACCACCCCGTTTTGTCTTTCACTGCAAATACGTCAACCTATAATTATGACACTAGATTTTCTTATTGTCTGTCTCTCTCTCCAGATTCTAAGCTCCGTGGAGCCAAGGACTCTTTACCTTTATGGAATTTTGTATTCCCAGCCTTCAGCACGGTGTCTAATACATTGTAGGGGCTCAGGTACATTTGCTGAACTGAGTGAATGAACGAATGAGTCAGTTAATCCATCTCAGCCATGCCGGCACTGGGGTGGGATGCAAAGGCCTCCTCAGTGAACTCTGCTGAGGAAGAACTGGCCTTACGTGAGATAGACACGTTGTACACAAATGTGGTCTGGTATAAAGAAAGCATTTCTCTTAGGTCCAGAAAGAATGATAGCAGCTATGTAGAATCTAGGTGGACTGGAATAAGACACGTGATGGAGATATTGTCATTCTCTACTTGCCAAATGCTCTGATGACATTTTTTATCAAATTATCTCTTGGGCTTATTGCTTCATTAATATTGTGTTGCCTCATTCTGGTCGGTGCCTTATTTCTTATTTTAACATGTGTCTTTGTGCCCCCTGACATGTGGAATGGAAATAGCACCATTTTCCCAGGGACTGTCCCAAAACACTGTCCAAAATTTAAATGTGTTAAATGACTTTAATTTTTTTGGACCCTAGAATTGCTGCTTATTTCCAGAATCAAGAAGCTAAACTGTCATCAGAACCTTCTGCTGACATGTTAATCACTGCAGCATGGAATCGGAAGGTTTGAGATGATCTCACCTGTCATGATCCTTCCAAGGTTTCTGGGTGCGGTAACACATCTCGTAAAACCACACGTTATGCACGTCAGCCTCCAGAATGGGCCACTTTCCAAAAGTCTGCCTCCTCCAGAAAGGCTGGCTTAAAAAAAAATTTTTTTTTACTTCCTGTATTTCTGCCCCGTGTAGCTGAGGGAGGAAGCTGAGCTTAGTGGTTAGGGCGATCGACTGAGTCAGCAAGCTTAGTTCCTATATTTGGTTGTATGATTTGCTGGAAACCTTTGTCAAAGCAGCTTTGATTCATGAAAGAAGTCTTTGTCCTTGTCTATGTAACTTTTCCAAACTTCTGTGTGAAAAGTATCTTCGTTGCTACTGTACTGAAACTCTGAAAGATAACGCTGGAATTTTTCTCCCTTGTGTTTCTTTTAGTAATGGTCTTGTTAGAGGGTCAATAAACCAACCAAACCAATCAAGCAAGAAAAGAGCTAAACCAAATGCCAGGGCCCCCTGGCATACCTGCCCAGGTGGGCAGGACCTACAGGGCCACCCACAAGGATGAGAGAGAACGGAGAACCTTGGAGCTGTGACCAAGCAAATAAACACCACAATCTTGCATGAAGCCAGCAGACGAGAAAGGGAAAACTGTCCCATCGTAATAAAACATTGGCATTGTAACTGGTGCATTAGAGTCCACTCTAGAAGCAGCATTTCCTTCCTTGTACATATTTACTTGCAAAAAGGAAAAGTATGTTCCTTGTTAAGGTAGTTAAAGTGCTTCTTGGGAGCAAAATAATTCTGTAAGTTGGAGGTTTCCTTAATCATAAGCAACTACACATTACAACTGCAGCCAGGCAATGCATGGCCTATGTTATAAGGAGGGCTGCGTAAGGGCATTGGAGACCTCACCGAAAGGTAAATACTTTAAAAACATTTAAAAATTATTTTATTATATCAATGTATAAGAGTGTTCATTAAACCATTGTTAATAACTCTGAAACTTTTTTAAAAACTTAAACATTTATCAGTAGGAAATAGATAAAATAACTAACAGAACTGAAGTAAAGTTAAATATTACAAAGTTAAAAATGTGAATCTATATTTATTTGAGTTAAAAGAAACAAACAAACAAGATACACAAATAGAATGCTGTGCCGTGTAATCCCATGTATGAAGGTGTTTGGTTTATGTGCATATAGATATATAAAGAACTATTCAAAAATTATACCAAATATTAATATTAATTTTCATGGAAGTGAGATTTCCAGGGCTGTTATTTTATTTGTACTTTTCTGTAGTATTTTTGAATATACTAATTATCATTAAAAATATAAGTAAAACTATTTGCACTTAAATGTTTCTGCATTCTTGTTATTACAGGTAGATAAGCAAGTTAATCAGAAATTAAACATTGCCCAATCCCCAGGTAACTGCTGTGAACATTTTTCTAGATTTCCTCTATATATGTACCTATTGTGGCTCAAATAGGACCAACTTGTACATAATATTTTACAGTCAGGATTTTTTTCACTTAACAGTGCATTATGAGGTTTTTCCCCAAAAGACTCTTGGTAGCCTTTTTATTTGTTTAATACCGTGTGGATGTACCCTGATTATCTAAGCAGCCCACCATTTCCAGGGGGTGACGTGTGTTCCAAAGCTCTGCCAGTCAACAGCACTCCGAGGACATCCTCATAACTACATTTCCAACCGTCAGGAGCTCTTTCTAAGACAATAGAAGTTGAATTCCACCCACCCACCACCACCACCAGACAAAGGCCAACTGTTTGCTTTGTTGCCAAAAGTACAGCTCAGCCTCTTCTGGATCCATGAGTAAAGGCTCCAGCCAAACCTGCCTGTCAGCCGACTGATTCCTTTCAGTCCCAGGCCCAGGCCAGGGAACGCTTCGTATTTTATTAACACTTTGCCACTTTAAGGATATATTAAAATATATTTTGTCCAGTATTTTCAGTTGTTTTTTTGTAAGAGTTATTCCAAATATCAAGTGTTCTATTACTGAAAGTGAAACTAGAACATTTTTTAAATTTAAATTTTGTTTTCAATTACACTCGACATTCAATATTATATTAGTTTCAGGTATATAGTGTTCACACATTTATGTAACCTACCCAGTGATCGTCCTGAGTAGGGCTAGTACCCACCTGGCACCCTACATTGTTATTATAGCAGTGACTGTATGCCTTGCTCTGTACCAAAACTCAGATATATTTTAAAAGTCACCTGTCATTTCCTACTTGAGGCCCTCTATGGTTTCCCTGGGTCCTCATATAAACACAAATCCCTCACTAGCAGCTGC
Source organism: Miniopterus natalensis (assembly GCF_054644295.1). NCBI lineage: Eukaryota > Metazoa > Chordata > Mammalia > Chiroptera > Miniopteridae > Miniopterus > Miniopterus natalensis. The sequence continues at coordinate 32,582,381 of NC_142096.1, read as the reverse complement.
CAGGTCCACATACTCTGTTTCCTACCCAAATCTCCACACTGGGCCTTGTCCCATGCTGCCCACGAAAATCAGTAAAGGAAACCTCTTCTCAAATCAAAGTTGGAGCCTGGGAGGGATGTAGAAGGAGCTCTCACATCCTGCCGCTCCACTGTCCCAAAGAGGAAGGCAATGCCTTGCATCGCCAACAGGAAGGTGCTTTTACTTTACTGCCTCAGCACAAGAAGGAAGGTTTTCTTCTTGCCCAGCAACAAGCCCCACTGATGGAAAAACGCCACAGCTCAGCTAAGGAGAAGGCCTTGTTGCGACCCTGAACTCTTCCTTTCCTTCAGTGAACTTCCATTTGTCTCTTGCTAATGACTTCCTTGCCTCACCCTCCTTTCTAGAAAAGCCATCCACTGGCTAGAACTCCTCAGAGCACCTGTCTGCTTGCTGGATTAGATGCTGCCTGGTTCATGAATCATTTAATAAAGCCAATTACCTTCAAAATTTACTCTGTTGAATTCTGTTTTTTTAACACTTCACTTTCAATAAGCTGTCACTCTGCCACTCTGTCTGTCTCCACTCAGCGCTTTTATAGTTGCCAGTCCCTCTTCCTAGCACACAATGCTCACCCCCAAATGTCAGGTCTCAGCTTAAGCATTACTTCTCTGAGAGGCCTTCCTGACCTCCCCACGCAAAGTAACTGCAATCCTACTCACTATGTAGTTTAATTTTTTTTTCCTTGCATTTGTCACTCTAGGCCACATGTTTTAATTATGTATGTTCCATCTTCTCATACTAGAATGTCAGTTCCATGAAAAGGGACCCCGGCCCAGCTCTATCTTGTTTACCATATCATGTGTCACCAGAACTTTTAAAAAGGCTCTTCAAAAATATTATCATTCTTTTTTCAGACATCTTCCAAGCGTACAGTGTGGGAGGGGGTATGGGAGGAGGAGATGGGCTTGATCTTAATACTCACGACTGATGACACCCTGGTACTGACAGATCAGCTGTCATGAGACTGTGATTTTCCAGCTGCTGTGGATCCAGTGATACATCACATCACCTGACTTTCACAATATTTCAAAATACATGTCACTCAGCTATTTAAACCTGTTCACCAACTTTATTAGTCCTTCCTACTAACCCACATCACACGTGACCACCAAGTGGCAGTGACTTCTGAGAGGGCAACACTGAAAAAAGGGAGCAGGGACTACGTGACATCCAGAGAAGAGCTGTGATTATTCTCATAAACTCAAAAGTGAATTTCAAATACAACAGGCATTAAGAATCCTTGATTAATGAGCAACAAGTCTTGAGTAACAGCCTAAGTTGCGCTGGCAGTATTAAAATTGAGTCACTAAAAGGATGGCTCTCAACCTTTTTAGGGTCATGGCACAATTTCAAATATCAGGAATTTGAGAAAACAGTTGAAGAGATTAAGCCTCAAGAAACCACTATGTTAGCAATAAATGCAACATAATTATATAGCATATAACAAACCCTTGCATTGCCTGTGAAGATCTCACAGTTGTGACTCACCCTAACCGTCACCCTTGGCCACTCCTATTATGCTCGAAGGGAACAGGTGATGCCCTGGGAGTGCTCCAGGACATAACCCCAAAGCTGCCTGGACGTTTTTCTTTTGTGAGAGTTTGATTTATGTTAAACCATCTCACTTATAGTGAATTGTTTCTAATCTGCACTGTGTTCCTCAGACAACTCAGGTCAAGTTCTGACAGACCTTGCCTGTTGGCAGAATACTCAGTGTTGGGAAAATAAATTGCATTTGACTGGACTTGGGCAACCGATTTCCCAGTGGAACAGAGTGCCTGACACACTAGCTTCAAGTAAAGCTGAAGCCTTACTTCCCATGAGACATGCGTGTTCTGCAGTCCTCAAGCACACTGCGTTTGGGGTGAGTAGAGGGCCTGACTGAAGTTGAATAATTTGTATATAAAGGTAAGAATAGGGTTTTAAAAAAGAAATTGAAGCGAAATTATAAAAGGTCTTAAGTGATATTAACAGGTGTCAAACAGGCACAAAGAAGACACTAATTAATTAACTTTTAAATATATCTTTATTGATTTCAGAGAGAGGAAGGGAGAGGGAGAGAGAGAGATAGAGAGAGAAACATCAATGATGAGAGTCATTGATCAGCTGCCTCCTGCACTCTCCCAACTAGGGGTTGAACCTGCAACCCGGGCATGTGCCCTGACCGGGAATCAAACCCCGATCGCCTGGATCCTAGGTCAATGCTCAACCACTGAGCCACGCCCGGCCGGAAGAAGCCACTAATTTATTAATGAATTTATTTATTCAACAAATATTTATTGAGCGTCTTCTGTTTGTCAGGTTGATTCCTAATTGAGAGATGGAAAGAGGATATTGCAAAAGCAAAGTTCCTTCACTGAACTTCCTTTCCAGTGGGAGACAAATAATAACCATAAAAATAAACAAACAAACCAACAAGTAAATATATAGCCAGTCAGGATTGGAGATAAGAGCAAGGGCAGGGAAACAGAGAGTATGGGGGAGGGTGTAGCTGTGATACACAGTGTGGTCTGGGAATGACTCACGGCCAGGGCAGCATTTGAGAAGGGACCTGAAGGAAGTAAAGCTGAGAAAACCTGGGCTGTGGTTTCCTCAGGGAGGATTGTTACCGGCAGAGGCAGCAGCAAGTGCAAAGGCCCTGAGGCAGGAGCACATTTGAGTCATCCATGGCCAGTGGTTGGAGGAAGATGTTTGAGTGGTAGGAGAAGAAATCAGGAGGGGATGTTGGGAAGTGGAGAGACACAGGCAAGATCAGATCCACCTCTTTAAAGACCTTGGCCTCTACTCTGAATGCTATGAGGAGCTAATGGAGGGCTCTCACCAGGAGCGACATACTGCAGTGTTTATTTTAAGGTGACAGCTCTGGGAGGACGCAAACAAGGAGTCAGGGAGGGATAATGGTGGCTTCTGAACCAGGGTGGAATCTGTGGAGAGGTGAGAAGTGATTAATTTCTACATATGTTCTGAAGTAAAGCAGAAATCATTTGATAATGGATTACATACGGTATGGGAAAGAAAGGTGAAAGTTGAAGGTGACTCTAAGGCCTTTAGCCTGGGAACTGGAAAACCAGCATTCCCATGATTGGCATGAAGAATATAAGAAGACTAGGTTTGGAATAAAAAATAAGGATTTTAATTTTGGGAAATAAGCGATTAGTGTCCTGTGCTGTCAAAATCAGCCATCACTAACCATCTATGGGTATTTAAATTTACATTTTAATTAATGAAAGTTACATAAAATTAAAAATTCAGTTTCTCAGTTATACTCACTCTACTTCAAGTGCTCAGTACCCACTTGTGTGTGGCTCCTGCCACTGGCTTGGACAGAGCGGATGTCACAGAGCTGTCCTGTCATCGCAGGGAGCCTGCTGGGCAGTACTGGAGAGATACAAAGCTCTTACTGCACGCGGGGCCCTGTGCTAAGTGCTTCACATACACTCTCTCATTTAATCTTTGAAACAGCTCTATGAGTCAGGTCATGTTATACCTTTCTACAAAGGATGTGAACAGAGTTGAGAAAAGTTAAGTAACCTGCACTAAGTCACGTAGCTCTTAAAGGGTTAAGTAACCTGCACTAAGTTACACAGTTCTTAAAGAGCCAGAATTGAATTTTGGGACTGTCTACTTCCAAAACCCAAACATGTAAATCATCGCACTTGATTTTAGAAAGGTTAAACTCATTTGAAATTAGACATGACATCCACAGGGAACCATTCAGCAGGTTATTGGCTGCAAATGTTGATGCCCAGGAAAGAACAAGGGAGATCTGGTAGGTCTGGGGCAAAAGGGAGTCTCCCCAGAGATCTGTGTGCTATGGAACTAACCAGGATACGTACCAGTGTACCACCAGGTCAGAGAAAACCAAAATACCCAATAAAGGCTGTAGTTTATATCTTTGCAGAAGGGGTCCATTGACATTAAAGGATTACTAAGCAGAAAGAAGGATTAAATTGACACCAGATAATATAAGGTTCAGATATATTTTTCTTCCCCATGATTCTCAACTAGGTATGGTGCCTCCTAGAAGACACCTGGAAATGTTTAGGGTGCTCAGGGTGGACTGATGGGTGCCATGGGCACTTTGTGGCAATGATCTTAGGATGCGGATCCTACAATGCTTGCTACAGCCCAGCACATGAAGAGAACTTCTCACCCACAATGCCAAAGCTGCCCCGCATGACAAACATGGGCCTACAATTCCTTAGGCAATGCCCAGTCCCTGAGGGAGGGTAGAAGTGAAAATGTGGCGGGTGGTGAGTGGCACAGGACTAAAGTCGGAGAGTCTGCACTCCAGTCGGCTGACTTGGGCTTGCTGTGTGGCTGGGGATCGCTGCCTAGGCTCTGAGTTACTTTTCTCAATGGAATCATGCAGAACATGCTAGTGAACACCCATCATATTGGATGGTTCTGAGAATCACAAAGCTACAAAACTCTGAAAGTACTTGGCCCGGTCTTTGGTGCCGGGGCAATCACATAAATGTACACTGTTATTAGCAGTGGGACAAGGGACGAAAGAGGAACTCTAGGACGGAGGCAAAAATAACCAAGATGGAAACTGAGATAAAGAACTAGATCTAGAGCAGCATGGTCCCATAAGAAATATTGCAGGTTTGGTTCCAGACCACAATAAAGCGACAGCTTCTTTCCTTAAACCTCCTAAGCCAACCTCTGCTGGCTTCAGACTTTTCTTCTGCACATTCCTCACTTCTCTCAGCCTTCACAGAACTGAAGAGTTAGGGACTTGCTCTGGATTAGGCTTTGGCTTTGGCTTAGGGTGTGTTGGAGCTGGTTTGATCTCTGGAGACCACTAAAACTTTCTCCATGTTGGCAATAAGGCTCTTTCACTTTCTTATCATTTGTGTGTTCACTAAAGGAGTACTTCTAATTCCTCCAAGGATGTTTCCTTTGCTTTCACAACTTGGCTGTTTGATACAAGAGGCCTAGCTTTCAGCCCACCTCAGCTTTCGACATGCCTTCCTCACTAAGCTTAATCATTTCTAGCTTTTGATTTGAAGTGAGACACGTGTGACCCCTTGAACACTTAGGGGCCATTGTAGGGTTATAATTGGCTTAATTTCAATATTTAAGTTACAAAGTGTATGTGGCTATTTTTCTTTCTTTTTTAAATTTTTATTAATTTCAGAGAGAAGAAGGGAGAGGGAGAGATAGAAACATCAGTGATGAGAGAGAATCATTGATTGGCTGCCTCCTACACGTTCCCCACCCGGGACCGAGCCCACAACCCTGGCATGTGCCCCGACTGGAAACTGAACCGCAGCCGCTTGGTCCATAGGTTGATGCTCAATCACTGAGCCAACACCGGCCGGGTGTGGCTATTTTTCTTTAACAACCACCTCTGTGAAAAATTTAAGATTCTCGAGTTGACATAGTTCAAATAGCATACGGCAAGCTTAAGTGATGGGTAGTGTATCTGCCACAGAAGTAGCTCTCTATGTAAATTACTAAAATATAATCCCAATATAGTACCCCCAAGATTACTCCAGAATTTATGCAACTCATTATTATTGAAACTCACTCATTATTATTAAAACTCACTAATTTCCTATAAAGTTGAAAAAAAAGCATGACACTGGTACAGCACAAACACATTTATTTACTAACCAAAGGGTTGATCCTCAGTAAACCAACACTCAGAAATAGTTGCATGTAAAATGTTTGTGATAAAGATAACTGAACACAGTAGTGAAAAAAAAAAAAAGCAGGGAGAGATTTGCTCATTGAACTGAGCTTGTTTATCCTCACGGCTAATTCCTGTCCGGAAGGATGGTGGAAGTTTTACTCTACTTTTTCATAGATCCGAGTACAGTTGACATTGTTCATGACGCATTCCTGACAGAGAGAAGGACATTGAAGAGTTAGGTCAGTCTTGCGTCCCAGGGCAATGGGGGAAGTTAAGTGCTACAATCAGGTTCCCACAAAACCTTGTCATCTCATCGCAGATGAAGAAAATACATGATAGCAGCTGTTATTTTGCTTAAGACACATCTATGTTTTGCTGAAGACTAATGTATTCAATTAGATTTGTAATATCTAAATTATTCATTTGGTCTTGGCAAACAGTATTCCTTAAAGGTTTTTTGTTTTGTTTTTAAATTATTGATTTTAGAAAGAGGGGGAGGGAGGGAGAGAAACATTGATGTGAGAGAAACATTCTATACTCATCCCGACCGGGAATCAAACCCGAGACCTTTTGGTGCATAGGATGATTCTCAACCCACTGAGCCACCTGGCCGGGGAAGTAGTCCTCATTTAAAAGAAATGGAAGAATGTATGCCCCAGAGGGCAGTTTGGTGGCCTGTCCAAAATGCTGCTGCATAGTCACAGCCGGGAACAGACTAAATCCAGCCCAGCGACACCACTGCCACCTCACCTCACTTCTCTGTCCCCACAGAGGCTTTTCAGTTTTCAGGGTTCTAGTGTTCAACTTGCTATTTTGCATTTTTTCTACCCCAGCCTCATTGTCTTGCTCATGATCAGTGATACAGTTATGTGAACTATGAACGCAAACAAGAAGGCCGAGGGGACAGAGTGGGGCACTTACCACCACTAGCTTCCCGCCTTCCAGTCTTCGCGTTATGGTGCTTTCCTTCCCATCCCACTCCTGATGCTGAACCAGTGCGCCGTTTACAAAGTTGCAGACCGTCTGCAGAAATAAAGTGCACTTTTTAACTTTCCGAAGAACATCATAGGTTTCCATGACTCATAACCTCCTTGATCAACATTTCTTCAACTTTCCCTTTCTGGTCTACTTCAGACCAATTTTATTCATAACATGGTTGAAGTTTCTCAACCTAGACACACGTAGGAGACACTCAAACTCTCATGTTCCTTAAACTATTTTTACAAAATAGACTCGTTGTGAAGCTGGTTCTTTCACACTAATTTGTCAACTCAGTTCATAAAGTAACTTGAGATGGTCTTCATTCAGTTCTTGCCTGTAAACGTAAGAATGTTACTCACACAACCTATCATTCTAGAAGCTTCTGTGATTATGTAAGTTACGCCTGACCTGAGTTTTTCTGCCATCAGCTGTAGTCTCTTCAAACTTCTCTCCCAGGTTGCATGAGAACTGTGTGGTCTTCAACGTGCTTTCGGTTTTTATGGTGAGGTTTTTGCCGTCAGTAGTGATGACACAGTCTGGCTTGGCCATGGCACCCATTTTCCGCAGAGCCATTCCCACACCTGTGAATGTCAACCGTGTTCAGTGTCAGGGAGACCAGAGTTAGGGCTTACAGCAGGAGAGCAGGGATTCCAGTGTAATTACGTGCTGTGTGTACTTTCACTTACTCACTTACCGAGAACCACGGTAAACACAGAGCCAGTGCTCACCACGTGCTAGCACCCGACTAATACGAGTTTACGGAAGCCTTGAGGCCACCCTGTGAGCAGGGGGATAGCATAGTTTCCATTTTACAGATGACAAAGTGAGTCACTGAAGTCACCTACTCAAGCTCACTCAGCTAGGAAAGGATGAGCCAGGGGTCAACAGTGCAGGCAGTGTGGCTCCAAATCTCAGTTCGTGGCCACCATGCTATGCTGGCCTCCGGAAAGCGAGGGAAGCAACCCAGACTTCTGAAGCTGACTTACTCAATTCTGCTGAACACTGCGTGATAGGACTGCAGCACACAGTCCAGCACAGAAAAGGCCCTTGATAAATATTTGATCGATACACTACACAAATAGAAATCGATCCCGAGATACTCAAATAGCACGTTTTAAGAGGTAAAACAGCACAATCACGATGCTGACAAATTTTAAAAATCTTATCCTGAAAAACTGAATGTATTTCATAGCTCAAAACATTTCATGTAACTCCATTACTACACTGACATCATAACTAACTGATAACCTGTGTATCCACCCTGGGTGTTAACATTTATAAGGGAACTTAGTTTGGGCCAAAGCCCTGTTTCAGACGAAGAGACGACAACCTACACAGAAAAACGGGCCTGGTGAAACCCCGCCAGGCTTGACACGGCCCCTCGAGCCCTCCCTTCTGTCAGCACAGCTGTTGGTTGAGTAACACTTTATTATCATTTTGGACAAATGCAGGGCTCTGCCCTTCCCACACTTTGACTGTATTCTAGTAAACTGAGCTTGGCAACTCTCATGACTCTAGAACCTTGGAAACAAGCCATGTGATTAACACCTTCGCTTTCAATGGGCAGAGGATGTTTGGTCCTCAGACACCTGAACACACACAAATGGTGTATTTTCAGAGTCATCTTGATCTAGGTTCACAGCAAGTAAAAGCAAACTCCTGCCTTCCTGTTTCACTCCCGGGTCCGCACTACACCCAGGAATCCTCGCAGAAGCAGCCTGAGCCAGGCGCTGTCCTGCAGAAGGTTGGAGTGTTTCTGAATGCCGCGGGGACTAGAGGGTCTTCGTGGTGACTTCTGCACCCAGAGCAGCCCGTCACTAGTGGTGGGAGGGCGGCTTCTAAAGCCCCTCGCCATCCCACGGTGGTCGCAGGGCCGGCAGCCCCCTCGCAGACAGCACCCAGGCCACCCCACTCCATCCCACTTCCTAATGGCCTGTGACAAAGGTCCAGTTTTGTTTGCTCATCTACCCAGTGTCTCAACCAGCAGGCAATTCCTGTCATTGGCTTAGGAAAGGTCAAGGATGAAGCACTGTTTTGGGGGACAAAGCGCCGCCAGGCCGGTGCGGCCCGGTGGTTGACCAAGGACCGCGCGAACCGAGGCGGCCAGTTCACCTCGCCAGGCGCAGGCGGGGTTGCGGGCTCGATGCCCAGCAGGGGGCGCGCAGGAGGCGGCCGACCGACGGATGAGTATCTCCCATCCGTGCTTCTCTCTACCCCTCTCCCTCCCTCGCTCTACAATCAATCAAGGAAAAAGTATAAAAATTAAAAAGAAGTCAAGTGCGTTCTGAAGGGCCGGGCCCATCCTGCGATGCTGACGGGGGGTCGCCGCGGGAGGGCCCCCGGGGTGTGCCGGGGCTCCTCCAACAGCGCCCACTCACCCCCGGCCTCACGCCCAAGATGCAGGGGTCAAGGCCGCCCGCCCCGCACGTTCGGCCCCACAGCGGCCGGGGGCGCGCAGCCCCGGGGGGTCCACGGGCCGGCGCCGCCCCGCTGGGGTCCGCGGGAGGGACGCGCGATGCTCCGCGGAGCTGCGCCGCCCGGGGCCGGGGTCGGGCGAGAGCCGGACGGAAACCCAGGCGGCGGCGTGCAGACCCTCCGCGGGCACCGCGTCCCGGGGAGCAGAGGGAGGGGACCCGAGCGCCTTCAAGGAACAAAAGATGCGGCAGAGGACGCGCGGGATGGGGACTGGGGGAGTGGGCGCGGCCGCCATGGGCGAGAGGGGGGTCGCGGGAGGAGGGAGGATTAATGGTGGGGACAGAAAAATAGGGGAAAACTGGGGGGAAGGGGCAGGGAGCTGGGTGCAGCACGCGGCGGGGCATCCCGGGGCTCCTGGGCGCGTGGGGGGCGCGCACGCCCCGCTCTCCCCGGCTCGGCCGCGTGGCGCGGCTCAGCGCGGTGCCGGGGCCGCGTGCCGGGGCGGGAGGGCGGGGAGAGGCCGGGGTGGCGGCGAGCGCACCCCACCGGGGCCCAGCGCGCAGAAGGGGGCCCGGGGACACACACGCACACGCCGCGGCCGCGCCGGGCGCTCACCTAGCTCCTTCATGTACTCCTCGAAGCCTTTGCTCTCCACCAAGCGCCATCTTCCTACCAGCTGCTGAATGGAGGCCATGGTGGGTGCGGGAGGCGTGCGGGCGACCGGGTCCGAGACGAGGATGGTGCGAGAGCGTGGCGGGAGGCGGCGGCGGGCGCCGGGCTTTATCTCCGCGGCGAGGGGCGGGGCGGCGCGGGGCGGCCAATGGGAGGCGCGCTCGCCGCCGCTGCCACGCCCCCGGGCGCGGGGCGGGAAGGTGCGGACCCGCTGCCCCCGCCGCACCCGCCCCGCCGCGCCCGTAGCCTGTGGGCGCGGTCCCGCCCCGCGCGCCGCGCTCCCAGACGCGCCCCTCACCCGGGAAGCGCGGGGCTCGCCGGCCCCCTGGTCTCCCCTGGGCCCGAGTCTCGCGGCCAGGCCACTGCCCCTTTTCCGTTTAAAATACCCCAAAGCGGGGCTCGTGGGCGCGAACGGGTGGATCCGCGGGGTTGAAACACGCATTCGCCTTACTCACCTCTGCGGCCAGTCACTGAACAAACGCACCCGCCGCACCCTCCGGAGAGACCTGCTCGCCCCACCCGCGGGCCGCCCTCGGCCCAGTTAGGACCTCAGGGTGGGTATGTCCCCGAGTGAGTCGGACGATTTTATCAGAAGGCGCAGCGTGGGTGGAGGTGTCCCGGGAAGGTCGATTCCAAACTAAAGCTCCTTAGGAAGTTTCAGCTTAAGCGCCTGTGGTTGCTGTTCAGTGTCCCCAAGCGAGAGCGCGTCGCTAGTTTATATTCCCAGGGGAGCGAGCCCTTCAGGTTGTCGCGAACCCCAGAGGCTTCAGACCCCGGGGCCTCTCCCCTTCACCTCCAACCACAGCAATGCCCTGTTCTGTGCGCGGAAGTTACGCTTTTCAAAGGGCACTTGTCACGGGAGCTTAGCCTGTGCCCCTGGGTCTCGGTGGCAGTGCGTGGGGTTCAGGTGAGGAAGCTGGGGGGCAGCGAGGCAGCTGCCTGGACGGGCATCAGGTCCATCTACTGAGCGCGGCCTGGGCCAGAGGCCCTGCTTCCTGGGCGCCTCCTACCCACTGACTAATCTCCACCCGAGTTTTGCTAACAAGGGTTATCCCAGTTTTTTGAAAGAGGGAAGAAGGCAGGGAAAGTTTGCAGGGTGACCGACTGGAAGCCCCTCTGGGCCCTTCTCACTGCGGACGGTGGGAGGCAGGACGGGGCCTGGCTGCCTCTGGCTCCCTGGACGCTCCGAGCTAAGAGCAGAGGCTGTGGCCCCTGAACCAGTCCCAGGTGCCGCAGGCTGAGCCCCGAAGCTGGTTTGTCATCTCCCAGCGTCTCGGGGCATCTGCTCCCTTGCCCTGGCTCCTTTTCATTTTAAGTCCCTGTCCTAATTGTAAGCCACCCCAGTTTTCCTTTCGTGCTATTTGACTATCTCGGGATCGCTTTCTATTTGTGTCGCGTATTAATCAAATATTTATCGAGGGCCTTTTATGTGTGAGGCTGTGTGCTGGAGTCATGTCACTCATAATTTTAGGTACCACCTTCACACTGAGCTGCACAGGTGTGTACGTGTCTCTGAGGACCTGCACTGAGGCTCCGCTGCTCGGAAAACCTTTCTTCTTCTGAGGGCTGCTGAGCCGTCCTTCGCTCAGTGGTGGCTTCCAGACCCCTGGGGCGCCCCCTGCCCCTCTAGACAAGCAGCCCGTGTGTTTGCACTTGCATTCTTAATGTGCCGATCCAAGATTTTACCCGTTTTGGTGTAGAATAAGGTAATACTAGCCAGGACTCAGTACTGAAATACTAAATTTTAGATACTCATAATCAACCATGTTACAGAAATAGCAAAAGGAAAATGTTACTATAACATTAAATAATTAGGCGCTTAAGAAATGTTTTTTAAACCAGAGTCATTACCTAAAACTTAACTTTTAAACACACTTTTTGATGAGATGAGTGGAAATAATCCTTTTGTGGTTAAAACACACCAATAAACAAAACAAAGATAGAGGCCAACACACCTGTGAGTGTCTCCAAGGAACAAAGAAGAGCCTGGCAAGGGCTCTTTGACTGTGGGCAACCGACTCAGTCCCCTGTTCTCCGAAGCCTCTCATCTGTGATACACACAGACAGGGACTGGAGTACATCACTTCTAATGTCCCGCAAGCCCAGGTTCGCCTTCTTTCTTAAGAATAATCGTAATGGATTTCAAGTTCTGAAAAGCAGTAAGTACTTCCTTAACCTACTAACTAAAGTCCAAATATGTTGTGAAAAGAAATCTGATAGAAGTCGTGTGTTACTTTATGGGATGCTTGAGTGTTTCTTTATTGGAGGAAGGGGGGAGAATTTTCACTTGATTGGGATTAATTGCATTACAACACGGGGGACTATGAGCAGTCCTTGTATCGTGGCCTGTCCTTACAAACATAAGTAACTGTGTTGGCATTAGCTTTAGTCGCAGCACGGAGGCAATATGGGTGTCATGTCCTGTCTTCCTTCACTCTGGAGGACAAGTGATTCATTATCTTACCGATGAAAGTGGTTGAAAAATCAGGAATTACTAGCAACTCTTCCCCCTGGTCGCTCTAGAAGACTTCCATTTGTAAGACAGATGCAATTGTATTATCTCTGAACCTGAGTTTTCTCATCTGTGAAATTAAGGCGATAAGAATTACACTAAGTGATTTCTTAGCTCCCTTGCCCATGGCCCTGAAAAATATACTCAGAATTACTCTATTTCCACCTAGTGGTAAAACAGAACATTTCCCTCGGGTTTCCTTTGATAAATGTTAGGAGGCTGTCAGCCTCACACTGTATAGTCACACACAGCTTTGGTGTGTACTGTGTAATTTTATTTAAAGACAACTTCCCAGGTACAGTTTGCATAGATAAGTGTGCCTTCCACAGAGTTTGTTATGGGATGTAATCACTTCCTAAGGACAGCAGACATGCAGCTGGTAGGGAAACAGAGAGCACCCCATTTGACAGAGAGCACCCCATTCAATAAGTCATTGCAGAGGCCACCAGACAGCCCCAGTTCAAACAACTGAATCTTCTCTCAGTACATGGCCAGATTAGTCCAGAAAGGGTGGAGGTGGGCAGAGAAAAGTCATCACTATAAAGTGGTACTTCTCAAATTTCAGTGTGCAAACAAATTGCTGAAGATCTTGTTAAAATGTGGATTCTGATTCAGTAGGTCCAGAGTAAGGCACAAGATCAGGCCTTTCTAACAAACTCCCAGGGATGCTCAGGCTCCTGCCTGGGGACCGTGCTTTGAGAGCAAGGCCATGAGTATGCACAGGGCTGTGCCCCATCAGGCGACTCGCACCTCAGTGATAAGTATTTTCTGGTTGTACTCCTATGGGATGTATATAGAAAAGACAGGAAATTGGACAAACGCATTCAAAAAACTATCTTACCCAACTTGTGGACTTTTTAAAAATCAGCCTTAGGTAGGTCTTTTTCTCTCTGCTCACTGGAAAGCCTGATAGGAGGCTTCAGGTGGAATGGGGAGAGTGACTAATATTTTATTTAAACCTAGTCTCTCCCTTACGTTTTATAACCAGGTTTTGGACCCTGACTTGTTCTGGCTTGTCTTGCTCTAGACATGCTTTGTATCCCAGCTTGAAAACAGACCTTCCTTAAGTAATTTCCACTTGGAATCAATTCCAAAAGAAAATCCTAATAAGTAGCTAGAGCCCAGATCCACATCTTGAGGGTTGTCTGCAGCAGCAAAAATTTGCAAATGAGAATGAGGGCAGGAGCCACAGCGCTGAAGGCACGCCTTAAGTACTCATTTCTAAATCCTTCAAGGTATCCAGCCACAACGAGGACTTGGCAACAGCCACCATCCGTCGATGGAAGCTTGCTTTGAGTCGTTTGGGGTAATAAGATCATTTCTCATGAAAGGACTTAGAGAAATGGAGTTATTTCATGAACTGTTCTTTTCCTTAAAACAGTTTAATTCTTGCACAACCGGACAGTTGCCTAAATAATCCCTCATAAATACACACCTGCTAAATTACCTGGACTAGAGGATGGCTACCGGGGAAATGAGACATTGCAAAGGTTACAATACAGTATGACTGGTTTTCACAATGAGGCGCAGGACATACCGGCTCATCTCCGGGTAAGATTAATCCATGTCCCTTACACAGACCTTCCCACTGTCCGTATTGAAGTGTTATTATTAAATTTGTCATTGGCTCATAGTAAACATGTTGCAGAAACACACGTAGTGTGGGCTGACCTGTTCGTGCCTTATGTGCACAGTGTTCAAAGTGTCTCAGGTGTAAAAACGCAACAGGACACCTAAGGGGACATCTTGAAATGGAGCAGGACGAATCCATAAAGAGCACCTTTGCTCTAAGAGACGTCAGAAAGCCTCCAAAGACGATTTTCCATGAAAGAGACCAACTTCTTTTCCTGCAGACGGCACTTCTGCATTTCCAGCCCCCCTTCCGTGTGATAGTTCATGCTTTATGCTTCTTTTCTCCAGACTTCTAGCACCATTCGATCATTTTTCTTTACTGATGTTTATCCACAGCATTAACGATTTTTCCAGTCAAATCCACAAAACCGCAGAGCTGCCTGCCTCTGAGCTTTTCATCCTGATGCGTCAGGCCCACAGCTCCCTCTCGCCTGAGTGCGGCTGTGGGAGAGTTGTCAGAATTTAATAACCCGCCTGACTCCGACCCGAGGCTTTGCTGCTCCCGCCTGTGACCGCCCTGAGTTGGTGGGAAGAGCTGCCCTGTGACCCCTCAGAGGCGGCGCAGAGCTGGGAAGACACCGTGGCGGTGCCTCCGCGCTCCCCTAACCGAGCCAGCCGGGAGACAGGACCCATTCGTCCTGTCCCCTGCAGACACCAGCTCTCTCCTGGAGAGCAATTGGACAGCAGGGAGCCAGGGCCTGTCCTACCCTCCCGTGCAGTTCCTCACGCCCTCCTGCCTCTTGGATTCGCGAATCCCTCCTTCTGCAGCAATCGTTTCTCAATTACTCCACTCCCTGCTAACAACGGGAAGCGACTTGAGGTTCCAGCGAGGCGCGTGTGTTTTCTAGGTGGGCTACACGCTGCGATGTCATAAAGGGACAGGGAGGCCAACCGCGTGTTCCCACGGAGAGCGACCGTGATCTTGGTTGGGTCTATTTCAGAAGGTGGGATAAAAAAGTATTTGTGCCACAGATCTCAAATCTTGTCGCCTATCTTGAAGCCTCAGAAGACACAGTTAATGGCTCAGAACAAAGGTGGGGTTGCTATTGGTCTCTTTGCCCGGGTGGGTTAGCAGAACCGAGCTCTCTGGTTCTTGCTGGGTGCAAGAGAGGGGGGTCATGGGTCCAAGGCTGCGGCCAGGTCTGAGTTATGCTTGTTGTCTGGGTGTAATTATGAACAGTGCTTCCTTTCACTCTAAGTGTCTCGAACTGAATGATGTTGGAGGAAGAGCTGTGAAGTTTAATTCTCACCCATCTGGCAGTTCTAAAGCTTAAATTTCAAGTGTGGCATCAGGGTGGCACTTTTGTGTCATCCAAGGTAAAAGCTGAAGGCTGCCTTACAGGGGGGAGGATTGCTGGGGACATACTGTCTTTCCCTACCCACATGGCATCTGTGGCGAGTGGCCTGCTCCGCTCACCCACAAGTGGTGGCAAGCAAGCAGTTCGCATGCGACAGATTCCTCTGGGTCAAGTCCGCCTACATTCTGAGACCACCTAGTAATTATGGAGAGTAGGCTCTCGTCCTTGGCTTCAAAAACTGTGTAACCTGAGCTTCTGCCAGCTAAGGAATGCATTTCTTTCTTTGTTTTCATTTCACAAACATTAAACATTTTTCTGTTTTAGTTCAGCATATTCTGAAAATTCCCAAGTATTAAATGTCTTTGAAAATATCAGATAAATTCAGATCATATAAAACATCTGAAACTATCAGATACATTTTATCTTTATAATGTTAAGTGAGTTAAGAAAACACCACAGATAATTTTCGGGGTGGGGTGGGGAGCAACTAGTCCTATTTCATCCATCTGTATCTGGAAACTGGAGATTTTTATTAGTTTGATTGGGTAGGTCATCTTTTTGGCAGGAACCAGGGCTGTGCACTAAATGGGTACAAAGTAATCTTTAAAATTGTGCCGAATGCTCCAAAACCACCCGAGGTGAACCCTGCTCAGATGGGGAAGATCTGCTCTAAGAAGCACTGGGTGATCATGGAGCAACAGCCCACATCACCACCCAACTGTTCTGTGTTTAGAATTAGGCCATCACCATGAACCTGACAATAATCGTGCCTGGCTGTCCCTGAGGTTTCTGAGATACACAACTTGCATTATAATGACAGCTGCCAGCATAGAGGTCAGCATCCCAGTCAACCTGTAAGGACCAGAACGTCCGCATGGCCCTCAGCTCGTGTCATCAACATCCCCTTTGGGAGACAAGAGACTCAGAGCCAAAGCTTAATCTGATGACCTTATCTTTCAACAGAAACCCCACATGGTTTCAGGGAAAGAACGAGGCTCTGTCATGACAAGTTTTCTTGTATTTGTCACATGCTATAAACTATGATCACATCTGCAGTTAGACTGTCAGTACATCACACAAACGAGTAAAAAGGCCAGTCAGTCCAGAAGGACGGAGGTGTCATGACGAATCCTCTGAGAGGCTCAGACCCAAACTAGTCTTGCAACAAACCCCTTAAACTGAAGTGTATCCCAGAACTATCTTCTCTGCTATCCTAGAACAGGACAGCTTCTAAACACAGGCAAGAATGTCATTACCAGTGTCCCTTTGAAGGTCACTTACTAAATGAGTTACCTGCGTTGTCACTTTCTATATTTTAAAAAAGGTGTTTATCTTTATTTCTTCCAATTGCATATCTTTCCATTGTATTGTGCTTTTGCATCTTGATTGACCTGATCATTTCTGAGATGATTTTCAGAATTTGGGCTCCATTCTGGAAAGGACAATCATAACTGCCCTGATTTATCACTTTCCAGTAACTCCAGTAGTGACCCTAAATCTTGTGAAAACGGTCAGAGCTTCCTGTTTTAAGCTTCACTGAGCCGGGCCAGCGGCCTCTTGTGTAGGCCAAGGCCCTCATTCTTTCAAGACTTGCCTTTCTCCACCCGAAGCCTGAAGGTACTTTGTGGGAACCTAACTGGATCAAGTCACTAATGCTTATTCAGAAATAAAACTCGATCCCTGGTGCCCACACCCGAATCTCACAATTTTTAATTGTGTATTTTGGCAGTGATTCCTGCTCAGACCTGATTTGGCCTAATTATCTGTCATTTGAGCAGACATGTTATTAGTAAATTTTTTAAAGTTATGTAGTTTCATTGCTGAATAGGCTTGTGAGTTGGATTCGGAACTAAAGGGGAATATTAAAATCCTATAGTTTGTAGGAATTATAGATGTCTGCTACTTCAGCTAAAGCCCATTAAGGTGCCTCAATACAGATAAATCCAGTTTTCACTAAAATCCTCACGCCCTCACCAAGAAGCTCTTTCCACATTTTAACAGCTCTAATTGGGGGGGGGGGGGGGGGGACATTTTGCCTATTGTGGAAATCTGCTTCCAGTCATTTCTAGTTATCAGTTATAGTTTGATCTTCTAGAATAACATAGAATGTTTCTGCTCACTAATTCTCCCATGGTGGGACTGTAAGTATTGGACGATGATGGTTTATCTAAATAAAAAGTTGCTTAGAGACCCAAATATATGTAAAATACTTGAAAGAAAGACAGAACTATAAATAAAATTCTATAAAATATAATCATGTGTGTATATGTGTGTGTATATATGTAGGTATAAAGTGGGGGGTGTATCAATTGTAGCAAACATAATATTGAAAAAGAACAATAATTTCAAGCACATTTTCAATCTTGAATAAGCCGGAGGCCCGGAAGAACCAGGCCATAATGACTGCACCAGTTTAACATGGCTATTACCAAACATTCCCAACCAGAAGCATTTCCACTCCACTCAACATAATCAGAATATTTGCATAATCCCACTGTAGGTGTCGCCTGAATGAAATCTTTCCAGAGTAAACAAACATTATCCCAAATTATAGGTTCACCAAGAATATCACATATATTCAGTAATTATGTCAGTATTTTTTTAAAAAAATACTTCATAAAAAAATACTTCATAGGGAGAAATATTAAAATGAAAAATAAGGGAAGGGGAGTAACCTAAAAATGAAATTATTTCTATCAACTCATAGCCTGTGAAAATAATAGTTAATAAGTGATGATTATAGTAATACTAGTGTTTGGATTTTAAGTAGTTATGGGAAATTTAATGCTAATTAATTATGCAATTGTTTGGCCTCAACCCTTGTTCCTCAGGAAAAGCATATACAGTAGCCCCCCACCTTATCCAGTTTCAGTTACCAACAGTCAGCCTAATTGAAAAATATTAAATGGACAATCCCAGAAATAAACAGTTCCTAAGTTTTAAACTGTAGGCCATTCTGAGTAGCATGATGAAATCTGCTGTCCTGCTCAGTCCTGCCCAGTCGTGCCTGGGGTGACTCATCCCTTCTCCATCGTCTCCATGCTGAAGACACTCCCCAAATGTTCCTCTCCGTCAGATGGACTGTCGAGGTACGGCAGTGCTTGTGTCTAAGACACCCTTATTTTATTTGATGGCCTGAAGCATGAGAGCAGTGATGCTGGTAATTTAGCTATGCCACAGAGAAGTCGTAAAGTGCTTCCCTTAAGGTGAAAGTTCTCAACTTAATACAGCATTTTATCATCTCACATTATCACAGGAACAGTAAGCTATTTTTTAAAAAATATATCTGTATTGACTTCAGAGAGAGGAAGGGAAAGGGAGAGAGAGTTGAAACATCAGTGTTGAATTGATTGGCTGCCTCCTGCACCCCCGACTGGGGATTGAGCCCACAAACAGGGCATGTGCCCCGACTGGGAATCGAACTGCGATCCCCTGGATCACAGATCAATGCTCAACCGCTGAGCCACACAGGGCTGGGCAAGAATAGTAAGCTATTTTGATAGCTTTTATACTGTTATATAACTTTTATACTGTTATAATTGTTCTATTTACTTATTAGTTATTGTTGTTAATCTCTTACTGTGCCTACTTTATAAATTAAGCTCTATCATAGGTATGTATGTATGAGAAAAAGAATAGTATATGTAGGGTTCGGTACTGTCTGGGGTCTCTCATCCACTGGGGAGCTTGGAATTTAACCTTGCAGAGAAGGTGAGGACTACTGTATCATAACAATATGTGTCATATAAATACACACACACAATTTCCTCACTATTGAAACCATAATGGCCTTTTAGTTTCCTTAGAGAAACTTTTTAAAAAGATGTCATAATCATTGTGGCCTCAACTCTCCTTAGTCTTCACTTGAGTTGAGAAAGATTATCTTAAACAGATGATTTAAGGATAAAATTAGAGCAGCTGTAGCTCTACCATAACCCTGTGCTTCAACGTTACAAGGTCGGCCAGGCCAATCTTTAAAAAAAACAGCCAATAGTATCACTTATAAAACCATCCTTTGGTTAAGTACCCACCCTAAAGGCCCCCTGGTATCGTCGGTGGGATAGTGGTATAGGAGGCTTCCTTGCTCTCAGCTTGACTCTGCTACAAAATAATTGTTTAAACTTAAACTTGTGTTTCTCATCTGTAAGGTGAGAGTAACAGAGTAAACCAGAACGTCAAGAATGTATATATTCATTTCACACAGTATTTCTTTAACAACCCGAAAAGGGAGCTGCATTGACAAAAACAACAACAAAAACAAACAAACAAAAAGCCCCCACTGGAGCCCTTTAATCATTTGTCATCTAATTCAAGGGTGAAATATAGCGGATGATTTATGAAAATATTGCCATTGGCTGTTTTCAAACTCCAACTCCTGGGCAAGTTTTGTAACGTAACCTGTATCGCTGTGGCCCTGCCCCTTCTGCCCAGCAGAGGGATGGAAGGTTTCCCCGAATGAGGAAACTGAGAGAAACGCTCAGTAAATGGAGGTGGGGTTCTCCAAAGAATCCACAGTTACATCTCATGACAAAAAAAAAAATAGTCAGTTTTAAATACCCACTAAGTGCAAAACAAATTTCAGGTATATTTCAATTATTCAAATGTAAATAAGTTTCAGGTTAAACCATTCCAGACAAATAAAGACTTTTTCTACCGTCTTTTCCTCTCTTCTGCACCCTAGAGCCTCCTGGAGGCAGGGGGAGAGTTGAAATGTTTCCCTCCACCTTTCCTGGTAGAGGTTTTCCAGCCTGTGCAGAATCGAGGGCCGGGGGGAAGCTGCTTTCTGCCTGCACAACGAGAGGGCCCGCTCTTCAAACCTACCGGTTACACACGTATTGACCTATACCGGTAAGACTGCAGGAGGTCCATTCTCCTTCCTCACCTCCCCTCTCGCTCTCTTTCCCCCCCACCAACCAGGGGTTTCTACTATTTCTTGAAAAAAATTGCCAGGGTCCATGTCAGATGTCATTCTATAAATCAATTAAGCCCACTGATGCCATTGAAAGCGAGTGGCCAGAAGACCGCTTCAGGAGACTTGAACATGAAAACCTCACTTGTACGTTACTGGTTCTTTTTGGTTTTGGTTTTGTTTTACTATCATCGGACACTTGATGACAGCACCATTCTGCACATGACTCCATGGGCTGAAGGAAAGGTAATTAAGAATATTAATGCTCTATTAGAAATTAGTGATCACTCATGTAATTAAGAAAAATGACAACCAAGAAGTTGAGAATGGATATTGTGGACAAAGAAACTTTGAGTACTGGAAATACCAGGGAGATTAAGCCTCTCTCTATGCATTTCAAAGACAAAATAATGGATCTATTTCATTTTTCAAACTTGTTTCTCGCGTTGTCCCTGGCACCCAGGGTTATCTAAGGTAAACGATCATCCCTCACTGGTTTTCACCTAAATAAATATAATGTTGGTAGAGTTTACAAGATTTTCCAAAGTCGGATGGTTAGGATTTACAAGGCACTTATATAAAGGCTTTGACCTACTTAAAAGAAATGGGTCAGACATTCTGGGCACCTGTTTTCAGAACAATCACGCCTTCTAGGGTGGTGCCTTGCAGAAGCTCTGGTCCATTCAGATGCTATCATAAGCATGAGACAGAGCAGGAGGATCTCAGCGTTCATTTTTGCTGTGACCGCAGCAGTGTTCAGGCCTGATGTGGCACCACCTTCGGAATGATTACTTTGACATGCTCTTTTCAAACCAATGAATCAGCAATGCTAAGATGATTTTAAGTAGTCACATGTGAGATAATCACACTGGTGCCCTGCCATATGTTATCAAATTGTGTCAGTTCACAGCAAATCCCAGAAAACACTTTCTGCTGGAGTGCTACACTTGCGTGGAGGGAGAAGATCACAATGGCAAGGGTCCAAGAAGGCAGCTGAGCCGTCGTGGGTGGAATACATAAAATCCCTACTCTGTACGAGGACAGGGGTATTATTTCCTCTGAGCTCCCACCCTCAGGAACAAATATCAAAAATTCGGACTAAAGTGTTGAGCAGGAACCCTCACTCACAGCTGGTAAGGTCATGATGTAGAACAATGAGTTTGGAAATCTGTTTGGAAGTATCTACTAAAGTTGAACATTTACACCAAGAGACCAGTACGAAAATGTCCCAGGTCATGTTATTTGTATCAGCTCCCGAGTGGACATAGCACCACTCACTGTTCAACAGCAGAACGGACTTCCAGCAAGATGCGTTCACACCGTGGGATAGCATCCGGCAAAGGAAATCAAAGAACCACGGCTACTTACAATCACTTGGGTGAATGTCATCAACATAATGATGAAAGACCCACACTCAGATTTGAAACCTGAATATCCTCCTTATAAGAAGTTCAAAAATAGGCAAAACTAATCTATGGTGTTAGGAGCCAAGACAGTGGCTTGCTTAGGGAAGGAGAGCAGGAGCCGTTGGGAAGGGAATGAGAGGGCTCCCGAGGGCTGGCAAAGTTTTCTGTCTGGAAGATGACCCCTCTGGGGCTCATGCTGTGACATTCGCCGAGCTGTGCTCATAGGATTTGTGCACACTTCTCTAGCTTGGATTAGGCGTTAATCAAGAATGATATTTAACAAAAATATTAGCGTTAGTGAAAGAACTGTGAAACATCTGAACTGTCTCAGGAAAGACATGATAAATGGTTCAGTAAAATTCTACATCCATTACTATCCCTGGCTTATAAAACTCCTCTTAAATAATTTAATTAGGAGATCTCTAACTTAGAGAAGTCTTAGCTTTGTCAATTTAAACCCGTCTGATGTGTGCAGGTCGCGTTGGTTGAGCTCAGCAATGAAGGAAGTGGATTTTGGAGGGGGGTGGCACACAATAGCTTTTGATCTAAGGTGACACCAGTGATTGTGAGGGTGACAAGTAACTAAGAAGGAGACTGCATGGTGGGGTGGGAAAAGTGTGGAATTTAGAGCCGGAGGGAACTGAGTTTGGATTTTAGCTCTGCCACACACTGGTTGCATGACCTTGGGCAAGTGAGTCACTGACTTTCCTGCTCCCTCACCTTTAAAGGAGGCTCATAGTATCCATTCAAAAGGGGACTAGCTTATGCATTATCTATGTGTGTGTTATAAATGGTCCACAGTATTCAGTGAGTGGTAACTGTTACTATGAACAGAATCACCTAATAGATATAAGGTGTTTTATTTTATAAAACTCAAGGTTTTTACTCCACATTAAAATGTTCCAAAAGCACAGTCTTAGGCCCCAGAAAATAACCGGCTTGTCTCTAAGTATCTGAAGCTGGGACGCTCTGTGGTCCCTGATTTTTTCTTCAGAAGCTACGCTGACCGATGTGCCCCTCAGGTGTGCTTGGTACTACAGAGTAACTACTGTCCCCCATACGAGGATGCTGAACCCTTTCAGTGACTTGCACATGAACTCTTATCACAGAACGCCTGTAGGAAAAAGGTAAAGCAGAGAAGAAGGCAGGCCATGTGCCAGACGGGCAAGAAGAGTGCCACTATTCACAAAAGCAGGGGCAAGGAAAGAAAACACAGCTTTCCTGAACGTTCATGTAGTCCATGCAGAGGCTCACGTGGAATAGGAATTGAGTGCCTGGCCTGTTACAGGGGAGCTTGGACATCAACCGGATAACCAGCCGGACACAGCCTAAATGTTCGTATCTTAAAGCTTTAGTGTCCTATCTATAAAATGGATATAATTACAGCTCTAAAATTTTTCTTGGAAATAGTTTAATTCTAAAAGAGATTTTCATTAATTTCTCTCTTCGTTGTTTATTCGATTTTTTGTTTTTACATCTTCAAAAAAGTACATCACTCTGAAACTATGGATGGGGGATAGAGAGTTGTGGAATTAATACAGACCATGCTCCCCCCCTGAGCCCAAGCTATACTCAAAACGATGCCATTGGCCTGAGGAGCTTTGGATTCCATTCCAGTCGCTCCCTTTTACAACCACAGAGCGTTCCAGGTAAAAGAGATCTCAAGAGCCTATTTGGGTCCAGTGGCCAGAAAAACAAAGAATAGTCTTACCTGTTTCTGAAACTTCCTCCAAAAATTTTTTTGGACCTAAAAGTATTGGAACTGACATAATTTAATTAAGTGTGTATGACACTACAGTGCTCCAGAATCCGAAGTGGATTTAATTAAAATAAAATGCAAAGTGTGCACTTCCAATACCATTTTTTAAATGTCACACTCCATTGCTTTTGTTTAATGTCAAATCACAAGAGAGAGTTTTTGTCTGTTAATTGCATTTTACATGCTCCTCACTGTTGGCCTCGAAGCAATTAAATTTTAGAAAAAAACAACTAACGCAAGGAATAAGGTCCAAAATGGCCACGTTCACTCGAATTGCTTTCACTCCACGACACCTCTAGCAGGTAAATCACCTCTCAGTTTCACTCTCTTCCAGCCATGTCACCTTAGAAATTCTTAGATCAGACTGAGGGCTTTAGAGAAAGATTTTTATTTTCAGAATATTTTTGATAATGTAGCAAAAAGAAAGCTGCTTGTTTCTAATACTGCACTGTAGAAAAACTTATCCTTTACGTAGAGCATATATTATTAGCACAGACTCGAAAGGAAATGAATGATTCATCAGTTTTTGTTACCCTTCACCCCTGTGTCGCATGGGCCACACTGTTCCTGTCGGTTTATGCCTCAGACATTCTGCTTGGCTTAGAGTTCATTGTGCTGAGACTCAGACTTCTAGTCAGTAATAAACCTAACCCAGGATATTTTTGAATATTGGGCTGAGTCACATGAAACAGACATACTTGCACATTAAAAATGGTCCAGCCCAGGCAATTTCATGTAGTACAACCGAGCAGCCGGAGGGTTTCCACTGCAGGCCTCCTGGTACTCCTGCAAACATCTCGGGCCTCTGCCTGTAAACTGATGTGAGTAGATATTTTGAAGCCATCACCTGACTCAGGGCTCACCTGCTTACTTTTCTCTGCCTTTCCCCTACCCACTCACTCCTTAATCCTTTGACTGGACAGTTTCCATTATATCTGCCCAACAGAAACCCTCTCTCCAAAATCATCAAAGACCACTCAGGAAATTGCCGAATCCAACAACCCTTTCCTATCGCCTTGGATAATGGGATCCCTCTCTCCTGAAAAGAGCCCCTTCCACCCTGGCCCATGTGGCTCGGTTGGTTGGGCGTCGCCCCACGTACCCAAAGGTTGCTGGTCCAGTTCCCATCAGGGTACATGCCCCGGTTGCCGGCTTGATCCCTGGGCGGTGCAGGAGACAGCTGATTGATGTTTCGTGTTCTCTCTCCCTCTCCCTTCCACTCTCTCGCTAAAAATCAATAAAAACAAACTATTCTTTTAAAAAAAGTTTCCTCCTTCATGTCCTTGTCACCACATTGCCCGTTTACTGACTTATGTCTACATTTTCTCTTCGTTCGTCTCCTGAGAGAAGGCATTCTATCGGTCTCTCTTCTTGCTCGTGGCTCACCCTCACCTCCCTCACCTTTAGCAAAAGACTCCTTTCTGCTTCTGGCCACTGAGACGTTTACACGTGACCACACTCTTCCCTGTCACTGCCACCCCAGCTCTCCTTTCCTTGTACTCAGTTGACAGGTGGCCGCTTCCTCCGCCGTTAGCCCCACCTTGTACTATCACCGGCCTCCCAGCTATCCAGGGACACTGCCCCATTAACTTGTCACCTGTCAGCACCCTCAACCCCTTCCTATAGGTTCTTTCCCCTCAGTATATAAACTTGCTTAATTTTCTCCTACGATATAAAGAAAATCATCTCTTGACCTTTATGTCACCTTCCGGCTACTGCCCTATCTCTCTCTCTTTTCACTCAATTAGGTCTTCTAACCTTTTACCTTCATTTCTTATGACCGTTATTACCTAATGTCCTAGGTTGGGCATGCCCAGAAGCAGACTGTGATAAGAACTTGATGGGCGTCATTTATTTGGAAGATAATCCCAGCTATGGTCAAGGGGACGTAAGTCAGGGCAGGGAGAGAGCCCATGTGAGATGCGTCACTGCTCTACTACTGCGGGAAGCTGTGGTTTG
The DNA here is from genome assembly GCF_054644295.1 of Miniopterus natalensis. Classification (NCBI taxonomy): domain Eukaryota; kingdom Metazoa; phylum Chordata; class Mammalia; order Chiroptera; family Miniopteridae; genus Miniopterus; species Miniopterus natalensis. The sequence continues at coordinate 32,557,158 of NC_142096.1, read as the reverse complement.
AATCTCACTGGGGACATCTGAGAAACTATGGAGACGCTGCCTTCGAGTTTCCCCCCTTCGAGGTGGGTGCTTACCCATCACATCTCATCCTGCACCAGTGAGGGCTGCTTTTCAGGGTGCTAACTCTAGCACTTCCAGCTGCAAGACAGAGGGCGGCTTCTGGGCCGGCAGGGCCTAGCTCTGCCTTGCAGCCGTCTGCCTGGAGGGCATTTCCCGCTTCACAGGTGCAGACAGAGCTCGTGACACCTGCCCCCTCCCGTGGACATCATCTTTGCCTTCTCTATCCTGGCTGGTGATAACACCAGGTTCCCAACTGCTCAGAGCAAACATGTTGGCTCATCTTTTAATTCCCCTTTCCTCTCACGCCCCACAATCAATCAATCAACAAGCCCTGTGGCTCTACTTTCAAAACAGATCCAGAGTATGGCCATTGCTTTCCACCTCCACCCAAGGGACCCGGCCTGGGCTATGGCCATTGCTGACCTGAATTAGCCTTCTAAGTGCTTCTCTTCTTCCCCTTTAGGCACAGCATGCCCCTCCTCCACTAAAACCCCTCCAGTGGGTTCTGCTCTCCCTCTCTGTGAAAGTCAAGGTCACATCAGCAGCCCGCATGGCCTGCGTGAGCTGGTCCCTGTGGCCTCCCTGACCTCTCTCCTTCCACTGTCTCTCCCTCCAGTGTCTGCTGGAAGTGCTGACCTTCTTGCCATCTCCCAGGGCTCCCACACCACCTGCCCCAGGACCTTTGTGCTCCTGCGGACACTCGCTGCTCTGCCTGCAGCACTTGCCTCTGGCCCTTTCCCTGCACCTGGCCTCTGCCGTGTTATTTCCTCAGTGAGGACGTCCCTGGCCACCCTCTTTAAAATGGAAAGCTCCTGCCTCTGACCCTCTCTGGCTGGTTTCCATCCTTACTTTTCTCTGTATCACCATCTAACAACATACATTTGACTTCTTAGCTTTATGCTCTGTCTCTCCCCGCTAGGATCTGAGTGTCGTGTAAGGTGGCCGCTCCAATCCCAGCACCGGGCAGTGCCCACTTATAACTCAGTGCTCCAAAGGCTCGACTCTGGCCCTCTCAGCCTGCGGCCCAGGCCTGAGAACCTGGGATGTCTTCGATAAATGCTATTGAATGGACCAGTAAATCTGTGATTGATCAGATAGCTGAGCTCTTCCAAGATCTCTCTAAAGATAATCCCACTCCCCATTTCTATTCCAATCCCCTCTCGCAAACCTTAAAGCTGCAGCACCAGCAGCCTCTTATTCACCTCATCCTGGGCAAACGGCCCAAAGTTAACCTCATTTCTGGACCCCTCACACCGAAGCTCAATTAGCTTTCAAAATTTTAAATTTATGCTTCAGACCTTACCATTCCTCAGGCCCCAGCTATTTTTGTAACCACCGGCTTCCCGACCTGCAGATAATGCCCCAGCCCTGAGAGTGCCCGCTCGCTCCCTTGGTTTCCTCTTTCTCTTATTCTACGGGCGGTGCCCTCATCAGACCCCGGCAATTTCTTTATTCCATCAACCCAGCCAGCCATTCAGTCCCCAGTCCACCTCTTCATGCGCTGGCAAACCTTTATCGAGTCCCCAGGGCACTGTGGACTTGGCCCATATTGTACAGAATGTGCCATGGAAATGGTTTCCCTGGTCAGGATAAAGGTGACTTTGGAGGACACATTGACACAGTCTCTTTTGTTTCAGTTCTTGAAGTGTATTGTTAACAGGAGTTTGTAAGACTAGATAACTAAAGCCAAGCCCTGAATCCAGGCCAGTGAGAACCCATTTCCATCTTCCTGGGATAAAGGCCAGGGTCTACCATAGTCCACTTGCCACTGTGTACTGGTCCTTCAGCCGGGAGAAGGTTCCATTGTGTTTTGTTAACCTGCCTCTCCTGCTGACAATCTGGACAATTACGATGCACGGTCTGGACTTCTTTTAGTGACACACCGCTCAGTTCTTCCTGTGAACCACCTGTCATTTACCCAAAAGGCCAGCTCTAGAAAATGCACCCAAGTATCCATCTGTTGGCCTCAGTTCTTCTCGATCTTGGTGAGGGATCACATTCTGTATTATTAGATTTATTTACATGCTTCTGTTAACACCCTTCCTCCCCAGAAACCTATGTTTAATGAGAACAGGGTCCGTGCTGTAGTAGTTGCATGTGCCTTCAACATTGTTTGGACGTATTAAGGGGCCTATGAATGTTAAAAGTAATAGAATCAACTTGCTTACAGGCTACACTCATTTCTAACATCATACTATCATAGAGCTGTTTTGGCATTAGAGAGACTGCATCTAACATGGACAGTAAGGACTATACATACAAACAGTAATATTTTACTCAGGAATGAGTCAAGGGACGGTTCTTTCTTTGATTCAGCCAAGGAGGAAAAATTCCCTTGAAATTTAAGGATTATAATTATGACACTCTCTCCCTCTGTTGGTCACTTTTGGCATGACACTTGAAGTTCCAGCAGCCAAAGTAAAATATTGATTCAACTAGAGAAAACCAATGAAGACACAAATGAAGTTTTTTCTATTTGAGGCTGCCATTCTGAATATATAAAGAAGAAATTAATCGTATGGTATTATATGGCAATTTCACACAGTTGATTACGATGGTCAAGAAACATATCCTGTGTTTAGGAGAATCGACAGCAATGGAGTTCACTTAGACGTGTGACCTTAGGCTCTTTGAGGATAGTGGTTATCGCCTTTCATTCTGCAGAAAGGTAAGCTGGTGGTGGTTCTCCGGCTTTGGATGCCCCGGGAATAACCTGAAGGGCTCCGTAAAAATGGATTGTTGGCTCCAACCCACAGCACTTTTGATCCAGGACGTCTGGGTTGAAGTTAAGAATTTGCATTTTTCATATTCTGAGAACCACGACTCTGGACCATGCTACTAAATGTGATCTACCAGACAGCAGTGTGAGCTTTACTGGGGAGATTAGAGACGCCGGAATCTCAGCCCCCAGACCTACCTAATCAGAATCTTCTTTCTGAAATAATTCCTGTGTGATTCATATGCACCTTCTAGTGTGAGAGGCATCTAGCCCTTCCACTTTTTCAGTAAAGGGCTAGAGAGCAAACATTTTAAGCTTCCCAGATCTTACAGTCTCTGCCACAACTGCTCAACTCTGTCATCTTAGCACAAAAGCAGCCACAGACTGTGACTGTGTGCCAATAAAACTTTATTTACAAAAGCAACCAGTGGGCAGACTTTGGCCCACTGGTCATAGTGCATTAGCTTTTTGTTTAGAATGTCTGTTTGTTTATTTTTAATGTAGTTTTACATTCCACAGTTTCTGTTGCAGTAGTTTTAGGGTTGGACCTGTTATTTGTATTTTGAACAAGCACCTGAGGAAGTTTGGATTCAGGAGCCAGCAAACCAGACTTTGAGAAACACTTTCAGCCACCCTTCTCCCTCGCAATATTTAATTATTTTATTAGGCATCTGTGATTTTCTTTTAAATTGCTCATAGAAAGAAAAGTAAAATTGTCTGACCTATTCTTCTTTTCAACAACACCTTCCAGGTTCTTCCACATGCCTCTCGCACAAGGGTCGGGCTGCTACGCGTTGTATGTATTTTTTCCAGCAGAGCAAACTGAGCACTGTAAGGAAACCTGGTTCCTGAAAGGTAGTGCCTGTTCACATGTCCCAGAAGGAAGGACAAACTGCACCCAAATCTAAGCAGGAAACTCATCACAGAAGAAAACTAAAAGCACCGAGAAGAGCAGGTTCTCCTCTACTTCTTCTCTAAGTTTTTCAAACCCAAACTCAACTGCACTAGCAAAGCTCTCCAGGGAATAGTTTTATGATTTAAAAAAAAAAAAGTGTTGGGCAGTTACTTTCTCTCAATTCTGTATCAAGCAGGGAAAGGGAGGGGAACAAAGACGGCTGTGAGATGGACTTGGTTCTAAGTGGCTAGTTGTTTCTTTTATAAAAGTAAGATTTACCTTTTCATCTCAGCAACCCATCCCTTCTCAGTACCAGAAATTGTTGAAGGCTTCAAATTTTGCAATATGTTCTGGGTTTTTGTTTATACTCTTATAGATGGAGCATTTTATAGACACATGTGACTTGGTTTTCTTTTTAACAACATGCGTTTCTTTAACAACTCTGGATGGGGGACACTATGCTCACTGTAAAGCTATTAAAGACTTAGCTCGTGGGACAGTCAGACTTACGCGTTAGGAATCCAAAGTACAACTTTAGAAGACTTAGAAAAAAAATGTGAAAAAAGAAAAAGAAAAAAACCCTTCAACACACTAAATTCACCCCCAAAGTTGATACGGTTTACATATGCCATTTTAGCTGTAATTTGGGAAAATGTTTCAATAAAATAGTAAAAAATTGCAGACTACTGAATCAGATGAACATAAAGAATTACTTTGTTACCCTGACATTTACTTATGAATAAATACAGAGAAAATTCAGATAAAAATTAATGAAATATGAAACAAAAGCAATAAAGATGAGAAAGATTCTGAAATATTTTATTTATTAATCATTTTTAACTTTCAACTTTAATTAGAGTGAAGAGGTAAATTTTGTAAAGAAATAATATGCTTTTGGATTATTTGATAATCTAGTTAGTGAAGAAGAGTAAACTATATCAACACACTGAAAAAAGATATAAATTTCTTGCTGGTTTTACAGAAAATACAGACATTGATTAAGATAACATAAGGTTCATAATATGCTACTACCAAGGGGCCACTGATAGAAAACTGTGTCATGAATGTGGGCAACGCCGGAGCGTTTGAAGTTGGTCACTACCTGAGTAAAATGGAAATGCCCTGAAATCGTAGCATTTGTCATATAAAGAACTAACTAAAGGAGCTATGACTATATAATGGGGAAGGACAGTCTCTTTAATAAACGGTGCTGGGAAAACTGGGCAGCCACAAGCAAACTTGTGAAACTAAACTACTGCCTTACGCTACACACAAAATTAACTCGAAATAAATTAAAGACTTGAGAGGAGAACCTGACACCATAAAACTCCTAGAAGAAAATATAGGAAGTAAGCTTCTTGCCATCAGTCTTGGTGATTATTTTTTTTTAATTTTTTTTTTAGATCTAACTCTAAAAGCAAAAATAAATAAGTGGGACTACATCAAACAAAAAAGCTTTTGGACAGAAAAGGAACCGGTAAACTAAATAAAAAGGCAACCTAGTGAATGGGAGGAAATGTTTGCAAATCATAGATCTGGTAGAGGTTAATATCCAAAATATATGAAGAACTCATACAACTCAATAGCAAATACCAAGCAACCGAATTAAAAAATTGACAGAGAATCTGAATAGACATTTTCCCAAAGACATACAGATGGCCAACAGGTACATGAAAGGTGCTCAGCATCACTAATCATCAGGGAAATGCCAATCAAAGTCACATGAAATATCCCCTCACGCTGGTTAGAATGGCTGTTAGAGAAAGAGAGAGAGAAATAACAAGTGTTGGTGAGGAATGGAGAAAAGGGAACCTTTGTGCACTGTTGGTGAGATTGTAAATTGGTGCAGCCACTGTGGAAAAGAGTATAAAGGTTTCTCAAAAAATTAAAAATAGAGCTATCATATGACCCAGTAATTCCACTTCTGGGGATTCATCCAAAGGAAACAAAAGCATTAACTTGAAAAGTTATATACAGCATTCTTAAAATAACCCAGGTATGGAAATAACCTAAATGCCATTAATGGGGTAATAGATAAAGATGATATGGAATATAATGGAATAGTATTCATCCATAAAGAATAATAAAATCTTGCCATTTGCAACAACATGGATGAAACTTGAGGGCCTTATGCTAAGTGAGATAGGTCAGACAGAGAAAGACAAATATTATTTGATTTAACTCATACGTGGAATTTTTAAAAAACAAAAAAACCAAGCTCATAGGATAGGTTGGTGGTTGCCAGAGGCAAGGGTGGGGTGGGCAAAATGAGTAAAGGGTCAAAAGGTATAAACTTCCACTTACAAAGTCAGTCAGTCACGGGACGTAGTGCAGACAGCTGGTGACTATAGTTAATGACACTGTTGCATATTTAAAAGTTGCTAAGAAAGTACAGGCTGCAAGCTTCTATCTTACAAGTCTTCATCACAAGAAAAAAAATTTTGTAACTGTGTGTGGTGATGTTAAGTAGAGTTACTGTGGTGATCATTTTACACATATACAAATAGCAAATCAGTGTTTATACACCTGAAATTGATGAAATGCTATATGTCAATTATATCTCATTTAAAAATATATAGATATAAAACCTTAAGAGTATGCAGCCAAAAATGGTAGGCAAGTATGATTATAGAATTGTATCACAGTTAATTAATTGAAAAAGTTATATTATTTTGTTCTGTAGTGAACAATGAATTTTACAGCATCCTCCAGCACAATTTCATGTATCGCACACTGTCCTGTAAACGCTGAGATCTGTGTTCCGGTCTTTCTGTAATGCAGGCTCCTGACTTAAGCTTTGATTTCTGAGGCATCCACTCCTTCAAAGGCAGCCATCTCCGCAAACACACGGCCAGCGGCACTAGGCGCAGACCAGGCCGCGGTCTGCAGGAGGCACCTGAGTGTTAGGGTCTTGGTTGATCTCAGTAACTGACCCTGTGGGCTCCTTGGCTTTTTCCCTTCCTGTGTTTTAAATTCCTGCTCTTACCTTTTAAATTTACCTTTAAAGAGTGAGCCCGCAGAAAGCCTAGGCCCCCACCCTCCACCCCGACGAAAGCAAAACCCCAGGCCCATGCTGCATGTCTGTCTCTCTCCTCATGACCAAGCCGTGTGGCCCCAGGTGTGCTGTGCCATCTCCTTGTAAGTAACGAACCTGCATCTTTTCGGTTCCCTGATGGTTATTGCTGACGGGTGTCTTGCAATCACAACAAAAACCATATTGGTTATTAATAGGCTGCAACCAGTGCGAAACTCACACCCAGCAGACCCAGGCATTGTACCTGGACCTGGGCATCCAAAGAACAAGGCGCAGTGAATCGAGCTTTTTATCTGAGCTCATCAAGCAGGACCCAGAAAAGTACATGAGGGGATGACATGTGGCCAGTGCTTTGGGACAAGCAAGGCTAAAGGAATGTGCAAGTATGTTGCCTCTTTTGGAAAGGACTCATTTTTTTATGGAAGTAAAATATCTGCCTAAGAAAATGAATGGAAAAAAGGAGGGAGAAAAGAGAGTAACAAAAAAGACAAGGAACGGAAGAGGGAAACGACCGCAAGGTGAGAGTGGGGGTTAATTGCTTGTTCTCTCCGCTGGGGGGCTTGGGTCAAGCTCGTGGTTCTTTGCCTGACACTTTAAATTAACTTATATGAGCATCCTAGTGTTCCCATATATTTTTTCTTCTGATAGAGACAAATATTCTTTGCAAGTGGCTTGGGGCCCTATGGGGAACATAAGCACAGACAGGTGGGTAGGATATCAGCGCAGCTGAAAACTCACTGCTCTCACTTCATGATTTTGCTGAAAATCAGCTAAGATCTCATCTTCTCTCTCTATTCTATTAAAAAACTTTCCTGTTCCATTTTTTAAAAAAATCATTAAATAAGCAACCCCATACATTTATTTATTTAGACAAAGTCCTCTAAAGTTACTTTTGAAAACCGATGAAGGTTTAATTTAAGCTCCTACTTTCAAGAGACAAGCATTGCTGTTTGTAAACCTCCCTGAGATGGTCACAGCAGGAGCCCGGCCCTGTCTGGGTTTGCATATCATTTTCTACGCAGCTAATAACCTGCAACAGTTAAGAACCCATCATCTCAGCACAGCCGGCCCTGCTGTTCTAAGCTGGGTGGAAGATAATTGCAGCTTAAAGTATCAGGAAAGAGGGAGAGAAAAATTAAATAGCATTCCCTTTGTAGAGGACAGGGGCGGTGGTAGGACAGAATTCTAGAGCTGTGACCTCTGCGTCGTTTATCGCGCGTCACAGTGTCAGGAGGCTTGAAGGGAAGGTTTTGGTCCTTACTTAACCTGAGAGTTAAGATGAACCATCCACAGGCTCTTCTAATAAAATTTAAGTCACTGGCTCTCCTTTCAAGGGTGGAAGAGAAGGAAACTGTTTATTGCGCGATTGCATTCCTTAGACCTGGGAAGTCCAGCCAAGCAGAGAACCTACAGAAGAAAAAAGCGAGGCCTTTCTCAGGAGGTGGGGCCCAGTTCCCCACGGCTGGCTGTGACCAGGAGCAGATGGCCTGGGCCTCATGCTGAGGGGGCCAGAGGGCAGCTGGGGAGAGTGCCCGCCCTGGCTGCTGTGGAAAGATGGTTCCAATCAGTTAGGCAAGGCAAAGTGATCTTGATGTGGTGATTTTTTTGTTTTGTTTTATGCAGTTCTGGAATGAAATAAAATGGGAGAAGGACAGATGTGAAGATAAGGTGGGCTAATCTCTTGATAGGTCGGCTGGTGACCGAAGCCTGAGAAAACAGCTCTGGTTGCTAAACAATCAAGGCTGGATATTTGAGATGTAAGGACCTGAAACAGTACATGATCCAGTGGTTCTCAATAAAAAATGTTTGAATAGACATTTCTGCAAAGAGGACATGCAGATGGCCAACAGACATGAAAAATGCTCATCGTCACTAATCATCAAATAGATGCAAGTTAAAACTACAATGAGATATCACCTCACACCTGTCAGAATGGCTCCATCAATAAATCAACAGACAGCAAGTTTGGGAAGGATGGATGCAGAGGAGAGGGAACCATCACGCACTGTTGGTGGGAATTCAGGCTGGTGCAGTCACTGTGGTAAACAGCATGGAGTTTCCTCAAAAAATGAAAAATGGAGCTGCTTTATGTCCCAGCAATTCCACTGCTGGGTTATTTATCCAAAGAAAACAAAAGCACTAATTTGAAAAGACATATTTATCCCAATGTTTATTGAAACATTATTTACAATAGCAAAGATCTGGAAACAACCCAAGTGCCCACAATGGATGACTGGATAAAGGAGCGGTGGGACATATATACAATGGAATATTACTCAGCCATGAAAAAGAAAAGAAATCTTGCCATTTGTGACCTACGGAGTAGTATACTAAGAGAAATAAGACAGAGAAAGACAAATACGGTATGATTTCACTTATAGGTGGAATCTTAAAAAAAAAAACAATTACAAAAAAGCTAAATGCCTAAATTATAATGGTGCTAAGTATACCATAGCACATTTATTCAGTGAAATTTTGCCTTTTTAGAATTATGTTGTTAGTGTATATAGCCTAATGGGATAATATTCACAATATATTAAATTTAAAAATTAGGGTATATAACTGCAAATAGACAGGATCACAACCACATAATAAAAACAACGTGCAAAGTACTGAAAAAAAATACATCAAATAGTAATAATATTTGAGTAGTGGAGCCATATACATATTTTTAACTTTTTAGTCATTTCCAAATGTCCTTTAATGAAATCTATTATTATGATGATAAAATATTACTTAATTTTTAAAAGCCAAAAGCATCTTGTAATGGACTAGCCCTGCCAACTGAAAGCGTGAGCCGGGCGCGCGATGCCCAGGGGAAGCCTCGGGGCCGCGCAGCCCTCGGGAAAGGTTGCGCTGAGACAGCCGCTAAGCTGCTGTTGGGCTCAGCAAGCTTCCGCGGGCACCGCCGGGGGCAGCCGGGTCAGGGATGCGGGCGGGGGGAGACAGCGACGGCACCCAGCACCTCCCCGCGGCAGGTCCGCCCGCCACGCGGCGCGCACCCCGTTCCCGCGGCCTCCGCGCTCTGCCCAGACCCGCGCCGAGGCCACGTGGGGCTGGGCTCGGCTTCACGGCGCCGGAGGGGTGCGTGCAATGCCGGGGTGCATTGGGAGTTGAGGACTGGAGAGCGTGCAGATGTGGGGGGGATGTTCCAGAGACCGGAGGACAGGCACCGGGCGGTGCGGGGCAGCGCGTCGTCGGCGGGCGCGGGCACGGACCTGGCGCCCCGTCGGCCGCGCGCTCCCGGGAAGCCGGGGCGCACCGAAGCGTTCAGCAGTGCGCGCTGAATGTGCTCTCAGACGCTCGAAGGCCCATAACTCGACTTCCTGAGCTGTAGCCTGCTTTTGTTTCAGCTCTGGACTTGCGTGATTGCAGGTGTCACTGTCGCTGGGACAACGGCATCAAATCTTTACGCAGGACTGACCTGTGCGGGGCGCTGCATTCTCCACGCCATCTCCCCGGGCTTCACGAGAACCACAGGAGGCTGGATGAATAAACTGACTCACAGAACTAGTAAATAAGTTTACCAAGGTCACACAGATAATAGGGAAGAAGGACAGGATCCCAAACTCGTCACACGGCGCGTTAAAATGAGCTCTCAGGGGCGGCGCCGCCCAAACCAGGTGGGGCCCTTACCATGTGGTTCATGGAAACGGCCACTAGGTGGCAGGAGCGGCCCGGCTTGCGGGAGTGGGGACCGGGTGCGATCGATCTGGGAAGCTGTCCTGGGATCCAGCAGTGGTTAGAAATAGTAGCTCTTTCCCTTGGCCTGGAGCCGTGTGGGACAGGAATAACTCCCTTCCCTACAGAGTGAAGCCTTAAAAGGAAAATTTTCATTTTCAAAATCAGGAATCACAGGCATACTCAAAGCAATTCCCACGTTATTTGAAAATTTGTATCTAAGGAAGAAAACTGAAGAGGGCATGTGTCTTCCTTTTTCTTCCACAGGAGAGGGAGCCACTGTCAGCTTGGTTTACTTAGTTGAAGTTATTTCTGTGGGGTTTTGGGTGTGTGTGTGTGTTTTACTATGTCTTTATTGATTTCAGAGAGAGGAAGGGAGAGGGAGAGAGAGAAACATCTGTGATGAGAGAGTCATTGATCGGCTGCCTCCTGCAGGCCCCTCATTGGGGATTGAGCCCAAAGCTGGGCAAGTGCCCGGATCAGAATCGAACCACCATCTCCTGGGTCCTAGGTTGATGCTCCACGGCTGAGCCACCCCAGCAGGGCTATTTCTGGGTTTAATGGCCATACCTTTATCTGCTACCACAAAGGTGGACGGACACGCCTTTCCTCTTAGGACATTAATACCCTGTAGGGGCCAGCAGACGGACTCAGGCACCACTTGTCTACCCTCGGTTGACTTTTCTATTTTCCTTCACCTGTCAGATTTGCAACTATTTAACTTAGGTTAAATAGGTACAAAGAGATAGCAGGGATAACTAAAGAGGAACATTGTCCAAAAAACAGATTTAAGAAGCAGAACCTGACCGTGTCATTTGTCGTCTGTTACTCAGTTCTTCAGTCTGGTTAAAGTCAAAACTCGAGCAACCAGTTGCTCAAAGACCTACAATAGTTATATCTATTTATAGCACTGACCCCGATGAAAGTCCCCCTTAGAGGATTTCCTGCCCAACTTATCAGCATGTATGGATCAGAGGGATGATCCTTCAGTCCTTCGGATGAAACACAGGCAGTCCCCAGACCACCGGACACTGGGACCTTTGTGAAAAGGAAGGGTTCGTGATGGGGACACCGTCAATGTGTAAGGGGCGCTGCAGGCCAACGCACATCGTGTTCAGATCACAACTGACGCACCCAAACCACAGAAACCCTTGATCCCATTTCCTGTGTCATAGGAAGACCACGGCCCTGCAGGCACTCAACGTCCCCTCTCTTGCTCCCAGTCCTACTTCAAAAGAAAAAAATGCTGGTCGGAAAGCATGTCACTGAAGGACACAAAGAAGAACTTGTAATTCCAAGATGTGAAATGAGAAGAACCATTCAGAGCCGTGCGGAGTGAAGCAGAAAGTCTGTCACCCGTTGTAATTTTGCTCGATGTGCCCGGAGGCTGTGCCTTCAAATGGGAACAACAAGTCCACTTCCCCCCCCACCCCTTCTTCCCCCTTCTTGAACTTAGGAAGGGATACTTCCATCTTTGGGTCAGATTCCAGGGTATTCATAGGGATACACATATATTTAATATATATCTCTGATCAGCCATATTGAGGTCCGATTAATATAAAATGAAATTGTGTACACTTTGATGAGCTTAGACAAATGTATATGATTGTAAATACACCCAGGTTCATGAAAATTTTCAAGACTTCAAAAATTGCCCGTTCCCACGTGAATGATGCCTTTCTCCCACCCCTCCCCCAGCACCGCGGCTCCTGGTAACAAACAGTCTGCTTTCTGACACTAGTGCTTCTTTTTATAGACTCTCATATCAGTGAAACAGTACCACATGCAGTCCTTTTTACCCGGCCCTTTCACTCAGTATAATACCTTTAAGATTCATCCGTGACAGTGGATAGATCTGTGGAGTTTTTTTATCGCTGTGTATATTTCATTGTATGAACATACTACAATTTATTCATTCACCAACAGCAAACGCTTTCTTCTTTTAATTAAATGTATTGGGTGACACGGGTTAAGAACACTCTATAAGTTTCAGGCGTACAGTTCTGTGATCCAGCGTCTGCATATTGCATTGTGCTCACCACCCTAGTCTAGTCTCCTTCCGTCGCCGTGTGTTTGGCCCCCTCTGCCCTCTCCACCCTCCCCCACGCCTTCCCTGTGGTAACTGTGTCTGTGGGTTTGCCTGTTAGACATTTTCTGAGTTTTCATTTTTAGCTAGTTTCAGTACAGCTGCTGGAAACGTTCAGATACAAGCCTGCGAGATGGATCACCTTTTGGTGTCGGGTAAATTCAGGCAGCGAGATTGCTCGGTATTCTGCTAAACGCGTGTCTAACTTTGTAAGTGTCTGGGCCACAGTTCAGACCGAGATGTAGAAGAGCAGGTAGCTCTTCATTCTAAACCCACGTGCTTGGAATGTTCTAGAGTCAAGGGCCTCTCCCACACGGAGGAGCAGAGCCAGGGCACCATCTCTGGAGAGTCACACGTCTGCTGTCACCTGTGTCTTGTTGGCCAGTGAGTGATAAGGTCCCTAGATTTTCATCTGAGCCTGAGAAGATAAAGCGGCCAACCGCTGCTTCTCCTTCTCTGTCTCAGCCCAGGAACCCAGGCCGCTGGCGCCTCTGCGTTTTACCAGCAATTATGCCTGGGACCCCGGGTGCCAGGACCACTCGGAAGAAAGTCCTGGGCTTCTCTCTGTCAGAGTTTCTCCCAAGGGGACGTCAGCGTAGAAGGAGCACTCACAGTACCAGATCCCCTAGCCAAGCACTCTCCAAGTGCACTCCCCTCGACCTCGGCTGCCAGCATCTGCCTGAATTAGCACCAGGGCCTAAATATTGCACGCACGCGATGACTATCATTCTGTAGTTTCAGGTGTCAGAATCTGTAATATCTCAGACTGAGTTCAGGAATAAAAATCAGAATTTGGAAAATCTAGGACTGAGAAGAGAAACTGACAATAAACTAAATGCATAGGAAACTATGGCCTTGATTATATCCAATATGAATTTCCTAGCATCCACTAGGTTGCCCTGAGAACTGTTCCAGCACTGGGCATACAGCCGTGAACAGAACAGACGTGGCCTTGTTTTCACAGAGCTTAATTTTAATAGGATAGGACGTGACCAGTCCATCCATCCATAAATGGGCACATGTACACATCAGAAAGGTATTAATGATTAATGTCGGGCAAAGAATAAAACCAGGGTGCTGTGCAAGCAAGGAACTGGGGAGGCCTCTCTGAAGAAGCCAACCATGGACAGACCTGAGAAAGTGCCTTCCTAGGACGAAGAGGCAGCTCGGGCTCAGGCTCAAGGTCAGAGGAGCCTGGGGACAGAAAGACAGCTGCTGCTGTGCAGGTCCTGGGCTGGGGGAGGGAGGGCGTGAGGTGTGGCGGCAAGAGCTCCTCCACCCGGTAAGGAGCTGAGGTTTATGCAATATGCATGTATGTGCTGCCTCCAAAGCCAGGATTATTGACCTCGCAGCTGTGAAACACAGGATCTTAGAAGAAAGCTGAGTTAAAGGGATTGAGACTGAGAATGAATTTATGAAAGTCTAATGGATATTTGTATGTTTGATGAACAGAATAACAAAACGGAGAACAATTGTCTTGCCTTCAAAAGACATCACTTTCCTTGCCCCCTTCTTTGGCACCACTCTGTGATTTTACTATACAGCCCCTTCCTCAGATTCTCAGAGATCGCCTATCAGGTTTATTTTATTTTATTATTTTATTTTATTTTATTTTTCTGTTAGCAGTGCTGATGGAGTAGCTCATGAACTTTTGTCTGTGCTCCAATGATATGCTAATTTATGCAAATGAACAATTATGATTTTGAGAAGTTGCCTTCCTGGGTGACACGCAATATCCATATGTGATATTTGTGCACTAAATCACAACATAAACAGCACAGAGATGATTTCTTTTTACAGGACAGAATAACTGACAGGTCACCCTGAGTACAGTAAGCGGAAGAGCGTGTCCAGTCCCCTGGAGACCGCGGGTGGGGCTGGGGGCTCAGATGGGGCTGGTTTCATTTGACAAGTTGGCCCTCCCAGCAATTGGCACATATTTAATATGTTATCATAGCTTATATGTGGCCCACAGAAGTAAATTTGCAAATGTTAAATTGCAGTAGGGAATTTCCTGCTTAGAAGGGCTTACTTGATTGGAATTCTTAGTGAAGAAATGTTATAATAGATGGATGTCATTTCAAAGGAATTTAAAATGAAAAGATAACTGAGTCTGTAAAATTTTAGTTTATTCTCAATTAATCCCAACTAATTATAAACATTATTATAATAGTGAGTCACTATAAACCTACATAGTCAAGCACTATACTAGGAATATTTCTAGTATATATATTATATATATTATTAAGAATATATAATCATATATTAATTATATATGTATTTAATGATATGTTATTAAATAATTCCGTAATAATGTATAATAATATCGTATCTAATTTAAATCCTCCCAACAATCTTACATAGAAATTGAGGCTTCGGAATATTAATTAACTTGTCCAATGTCACGTTTCTCAGTGATTCCACAGGCAGAGTTTTAACCCAAGTCATCAAAGCTCAGAGCTTCAGCTCGTAACCTCCGCTCGCTGGTTGAAGACAGAGCAGAGAACGGTGCCCTGGGCCAGCTGCCTCTGACTAGCCGCAAGCTGGAGGTGCGGGTCCCTGTTCCCACTGGCCCTGCCCTTCAGCACATACTTGGGGAGCCCTGGCTACATGCCAGGCGCTGTTCTCTGCAAAGAAAACTACAGCAACGGACAAGCTGCGGTCTCTACTCTCCAGGAGTTCACTGCAGGGAGAAATATTCGCTTCCAGGGCTGTCATAACAAATGACCACAAACTGGGTGGCTTCACACCAGCAGAAATGTGTTGCCTCACAGTTCTGGAGGCCGGAAATCCAAACTCAAGGTGTCGTTAGACTCTAGGGGATCATCCTTGGCTGGGGCCGCAAACTCCAGGCTCTGCTTCCTCCTGCACAGGGCCTGTCCCTGTGTGTCTCCTCCTCTCTCTCCCCTCTGAGGACAGGCCACTGGAGTCAGGGCCCACCCAGTAATCCAAATCCTTAACTCCCTGATGACAGGGCTGGGTGTTGTATGGGATAATGATGGAAAGTGACACTGAGCAGGTAATATTTAAGAAAAGATGTAAAGACGGTGACAGAGAAATCCATGTGGTCACTAGGGTGTGGCAGAGGAAGTTAGCTGCTTACCAGAACATTTCTGCTCCCCTGGCCGGCACTGAACCACATGTCCACGCACCGCGAGTGGTGATGACAGCCAAGAGCAGCCTGTGTGACCAGAGCTCCCATGGGAACTCTTTTCCCCTTTGGTGTGTTGTGAGGGTGCACCCTCCCAAGCAACCTGGGAAGCCTCACACTGAACGTGGCAGACCCCCCTTAGCCTGGGCTCCAGATGTCACCATAGAAGAAAGCTCCCCACCGAGCTCCCCTGCCCAACAGGAAGAAACTGGCCAGCGTGTTTGTGGCATTATAGAATTTTGGATCAATTCACTACAGCAGTTATCATTCCTTCTGGAAGACAGGTGGGGAAGAGCAGTAGACAGCAGGTAAGACGGTCACCCTGCTGTATGGGTGTTCAGTGGTCTTGAAGAGCAGTAGGACAGCCAGTGTGGCGGGAATGGAGTGCGAAATGAGGAACGTGCTAGAAGATGAGGCCAGGGAGCCCAGGAGCGACACCCTGTGCTATAAAAGGTCACCGTAAACTGTTGCAAATTTGGAAGGCATTGCAGAACTTAACTGAGGGGTGACGTAAGTTGAACAGGTTACACTGGAAGGAAAACCAGATTGTAGAGGACCGTGGGCTGGAGCAGGGAGACCAGGAAGGAAACTTCTGCAGGAACCAAACCAGAGCTGACCATGGTGTGGCCGGGCCTGCAGCAGTCAGATGATGGGTATGGTTTAAAGGTAGAACCACCTGGACTTCCTGAGAGGCTGGGCATGGGGTCCTAGAGGACGAGAGAACTCAAGGGGACTCTCAGGTTTGGGGCCTGATTAACTGGAAGAACTTAGTTGCCACATCCTCTGTTCAGTAAGGGCCACCTTGATGTCAACGTCTCATGAACACAGGGAGTGGTAATGATACAGGCATCCATAGCCAGAAGAGCATCTGACTTAAAAATCCTTGCAGAACAATAACAGGGCTAAAAAAGGCAGCCTGCTCTGGAATGTTCCATGAGTCTGTTTCTCTTTCCTTTTAAGTGGTGCCACATCTGTTCTGTGTTTGACATCGTGTGGTTTTACTCTGTTGTTCTTAAGTGCACATTAGTAGCTTCTGTCTGTCTAAAGAACAGGTTACCAAAAAGCAGGCACGATTTTTATTTGAGTATCTATGTGCTGTCTGTTTAGGTATCTACACCATTAATTAGGAAGTTAAATATTTATTGGAAGCTGTTTGATGTATAAAAAAATCTCTTCAAAGAAAAAGGCCCGATGTAGGTAGCCCACCCCACCTAAAGAGTGGTCTCCAAGAAGCAAAAGGAACCACAGGTTACTGTGACTTTTTTCAATATAAACAGCAGATTTTATTTTATTTATTTATTTTTATTAATTTATTTATTTTTAAATATATCTTTATTGATTTCAGAGAGAGGAAAGGAGATGGAGAGAGAGAGATGGAAACATCAATGATGAGAGTCATTGGTCGGCTGCAGCCCGCAACCCGGGCATGTGCCCTGACCGGGAATCGAACCCCGATCACCTGGATCCTAGGTCAACGCTCAACCGCTGAGCCATGCCAGGCCGGGCTAAACAGCAGATTTTAGAAATAATTATAGAAAATAATTCCCTCTTGGTTCCCAGAAAGTGAAAATTCTTTGCAATAAAAAAATAAGTGATGTTAGCCTTTTCTTACTGCTAAATAAAAGTGCCCTTTAATGTGTGTGTTTTTTATTATTATTGATTTCATAGAGAGAGGAAAGGAGAGGGCGAGAGAGAGAAATATCGATGTGAGAGTACACCACCAATCCATTGATCGGCTGCCTCCTGTATGCCCCCACCGGCTATCAAGCCTGGAACCTGGGCATGTGCCCCAAACGGGGATCGAACCAGTGACCTCTCAGTGCTCTGGATGAGGCTCAGCCAACTGAGCCACACGGGCCAGGGCTAAAAGTGCCCTTTAGATTACAACGCAAGACCATTAAAAGATATACCGACAGATGAATTCATTCAGGCCCGTAATTTACAGAGTTCCTATGCAGCAGGTATAGGCAAAGAGTTTTAAAAATGGAAGCGCTCCAGTGATTTCTGGACACAGGGCTGCGCGGGAAGCGGGCTCTTAGGCCGTCATCCTCTGCGTCACTGCCTCAGGAAACGGAGCAGGACCTGGTGAGTGGCACCAGGTTCAGCTCTTTCCAGCAAATGTTTATGGAGCAGCTAATAGTACAAGGCAAACTGCCAAATATTCCAAGATGAAGATCCAGTCCCTGTCGTCAGTGGAGAGAGTGGCCATCAGCACCAGACTTAATTTCCTATTTTCCGCCAGTGTGATTTAGGGTGGCCTATTGCATTACAAACAAATCCAAAATGTAGAATGCCTCCCAATAACAGAGGCTTCATTTTTTCTGACTTTACTGCCCAGTGTTAAGTTTCCTTTTCAGCTCATGTTCTCTGTGCTCATTCGTGGAGGACCAAGGTTCTTTCCATCTGTGGCTTCTCCTCTCAGTCTCTTGTCCCCTCCAGCAGGTCACAGGGCACAGGCTGGAGGTAGGGGAAGAGCTTGTGTAGACTTGTGGGAAGTTTTTTATCACAGTCTCAGAAAAGGAACATGGAGCACATTTCTCCCCACGTTCAGTTTGCTAGAAATCAGCCCCACGGCCACAGTTCCCAGTGGGGTGAGACAGGCAGGGCTGGTGCCAGGAAGAAAAGGAAATGGGTTATAGACAACCCACCCCAGACTGAAACGTGGGGATCTCTGATGTTGGTGGAATCTTGGTGATCACCTTCACACATACTGTTTGTGGCTTTATTTACAAGGAAACATCACCCAGGTGAAGAGAGTAGAAAGAAACTGGAAAGTATCTTGAAGCACTCATAAGAATGTTTGAAACGGCATCTTTGAATTCCTTTGTCAGTCCCTCTTCATTTATTATGTTCAGGAAATGTTAAACATCCCCTATATCCTATTTTCAAATATTAATTTTCTGGGGCCCTGCAGGTCTGGATTTTGTAGACGTTCACCATCTCCAGTCTTTCCTGGCTCCCTGCTCCTCGTAAGCGATCGGTCACCAGGAAAACAGAACAGAGGAGACCTGAGTGTGGGGATTGATGTTTTGGGTTCATCGGCCAGATAGTCTCAGCTAAGTCTCCAAAAACGTGGCTGCAGGGGCCCTGGCCGGGTAGCTCAGGCGGTTAGAGCATCGGCCAATGAGCCAAAGTTGCGGGTTCAATCCCTGGTCAGGGCACATACAAGAATCAACCCATGAATGCATAGATAAGTGGAACAACAAATCGATGTTTCTCTTTCTCCCTTCCTCTCTCTCTAAAATCAATAAATTAAATTAAAAAAACAAAAACAGAAACATGGCTGCCGAGAAAACTATCGTCTATATGTTTAACTGATATGTCCCTCGTAGGTGTACTGGTTTCATTCTGTTGGGGTTCTCCCCCTAAATATGTAGATAATCTTATGGTTAATCAAAGACAAATTCAATGTAAAGGTTTTAATTACAAATTTTCAGTAGGATAATAAAATTCTTTTATTTCATTGGCATTAAAAAGGTCTTGTAGTCGATAAGATTGGAAATGAAAGTTTCAGTCCTTGGCCTAAGAGAAAAAATGGAAGAAAGGAGCCTGTTGCAGTAGGAGTCCAGTCCCCGAGGGTGGGAGCCCACACTCGGCACACACGTGGGCACACAAACATAAACAGAGTCAAGCACAGCACCCAACCCCTCACCCCCACCTGAACCATGCTCCTTGACTGTGTCCACAGCACGTGGAGTCCCACGCATTGCTCTGTCACCATCACCTAATAATACACTTCAGGGTAAATCAGCACTAGTCTTTCTTTCTGAGCTGCAGTTCAGGACAGTTCTGGTGGCAGAATAAAAGAGAGAGAAGGCAAACTGGTAGATTTTAACCCAGAAAGTATATTTTGTGTCCCAGGGCATTGCTGCAATTTCCTTGGGTTCAAGAAAAGGAGGCAGCTCCACCCTGAGAGGTGCCAGGGAAAGATGTGCCAACCCACAGGACTGACACAAAGAGCAAGCTGTGATTTAATGATGCTATAAACTTGCATTCAGTGCCTG
The DNA here is from genome assembly GCF_054644295.1 of Miniopterus natalensis. Taxonomy (NCBI): domain Eukaryota; kingdom Metazoa; phylum Chordata; class Mammalia; order Chiroptera; family Miniopteridae; genus Miniopterus; species Miniopterus natalensis. Next base: position 32,537,528 of record NC_142096.1, on the reverse strand, counting down.
GCCCCTCGTACCAGCAGCATCTCGTCTCCTGAGAGCTGGTTAGAAATGATCAGCCGCAGGCCCCCCCGGGAGCGACTGAGTCAGAATCCAGGTTTCAACAAGTTCGCCAGCTGATTGGCGCACAGGTTCAGTCTGAGCATCGCTGTTCTACAGGGCTTTGTCTCCTTTGCCACCATTCCACCTGTTCATGTCTTGGCATGATCATCATGGGAAAACTCAGTTTCATTTTGTCGATATCCCTCTATTAGCATCACTAAGAGGAGCACGTCCCTTGTCACGTAATCCGACTTAATTAAATAGGCCTATTAACTAGGACACACATGCTCCATTTAGGGTTAATCTACTTGATTTTCTGGGTGGAGAGAATTTCCTTGCTTTTGAAGGATTAAAGGCTGTGATGGTGGGGAGGAGGCGCAGAATTTGTAAATCCTGATTTTCTTCCACATCTACTTGTGCTAAATATTTTTAAATTTTTTCTTAGTCAATAATCGCAGCCAGCGACATACAATTTCATCTTGCTAAAACTCACAGTTTTTGAAGTTATGAAAGCAAAATTATAAATGATGACAGCATGCATATTTATTTATTTGATTGGAAAATCCTACAGCATGCGCAGTAAGTACAGTTTCCAAGGGGAATTAATAGAAACTCCGCCAGGTACCTATGCATTTGTACAAACCAATTTATTAATGTCAAGAATTATCAAATATACATTTTAAATGTTTTTTTAAAATGTTTGTTGTTGTGACATTTCACCGATAGTAGTATTAAAAAATTATAGACCTACTTTAATTGGCAGAGTACAATCCCACCCATTACCCTTCAGATCTCTAGCACAAGCCTAAGGCAACACTACAATTAGTAGGAGTAGACTCTATTCCTTAAAAAATAGGAGACCAATTATTCTCATGACTGATGAAATCCCAAGTGACCTTAAGTGTTCCCACAATATATCAAGGACATATCTTCTGTGGCGAGTGCCAAGTACTTATCCAAGGGCGTCTTATGAAAAAGAGAACTTTCCCACAGTAGAGCAGAGGAAATGCATGTTGAAAGCAAGTCCCAATATGCAGTATGAAACATGTGACCCACTTCACTCTGTGACCTTGGGACATGCAATGTATCTGCAAAGCAACAAAGGCCTTAAAGGTCATATTTGTGGAGCACAAATTGGATGTAAGAAGGAGTACGAAGGAATCCTGGCTGCGTGGCATCTTAATGAGACGAAACATCCGTCACATCTTTATAGTTTATGGCTATTGACGACGACCTCAGTCCCCAAGGGAAGAGGCAGAAATGCTTATTAAAACAGCCAGAAGCACACTGCATTTCCAAATGAAATACACAGCAACTGAAGGCTAGCAGCAACGCATTGGATTGGCTTCCCCCCAGTTCGATTATAAAATTTATAAATAAAGTAAAATAACGTTTTTCTAATCTAATGATTTTCTTATTAGCATAACCTTCAGGCGCCTTTGTGGGACAAGAGGCAAGGGTCGTAGTTCCTTGTCAAATCATACCCTCGAAAGAACTGTCCACAAGTTACAATTCTTAAACATCTCTCATGTAAATAAGCCAGGCAGAGTGTCTGAGCACCTGTGGGGGACAGAAAGCACCACCCCAAGAGCCCCGTGGGTGCTGATCATCTCTGTGTCTCAGTGATTTGGGCAAAATCGTTGCCTTCTCATGAGTTCAACGCCCATGTCTCTGAAACGGCATTTCCCAAAACGAGTGTGTGCTTTTAACGAATGATGAATGCACACACAGAAGATGCGCTTTGTGGAGGCCATCCCAGGAGTTATAAATGGCACAACCTTAATGGCTGTCGAAGTCAGCCCAGAGCTCATGAAATAATAATACCCTGTACTTAGTATTGTCCTCTGAGGGGCTCCTCGTACTTTACAAGCACGGAAATGTTTCTCTTTTTAGCAAAAGAGCCCTTTAAAAGTCCACTCCTGAATGCTGAGCAAGATAAATCACACTCATTTCAGCAAACTATTGTGTAAAGCTCTATATCTCTTCTCTGTGCATTGAGCTGTTTACCCAATGCATTTCTTTAAGGAAGATTATAAGAGTGGGTCCTGGTTTGCTTTCAGCAGACCTTAATTCATCTCCGAATTCTTATATTTAATTAAAATACGCTTTTTAAAGTTTTGCACTGGTTAAGTAGACCAGACAAGGAAATATACGCCGCCGCTGAATTTTAGGGCGTGAGCAGTGTGGCAAGGTCTGCACCTGTGCGGTTTTCTGCCCTCGGGCCTTTAAGAAGCAGTACCTTCTTGAGAGAGATGACATCTGGGAGGTGGGTCAGGCCCTCGTTTAAACCATGTGCTATGGACTTCCTTTCCTTTGGGGGAGGGAGGCATTTAATCCGGTTTGCAAAGGCACACTTCATATACAATAATTTTTTCCTTTTAACTGGACAGATCAATGAATTTTTATAAATGTATGTAAAGTCATGTCACCAGCACCACGAGCAAGACATGTAATATTTCTATCATCCCACAAAGTTCCCCCGTGTCCCTTTACAGTCACCTCCCCCGTCCCCAGGCCCTGGCAGCCACCACTCTGCTTTCCGACATTACAGTTCTGCCTTTTCTAGAACGTCGTGTGGAATCATACGATGTGTGGCCATTTGAATCTAGCTTTTCACTCAGCGTAATGTCCTGAGATTCACCCGCATTGCTGCGTGTGTTAGTTCATTCATTCCTTTTGATCACTGAGTGCTATGGCATTGTATGGGTGCCCAGGCTTTGTCTATCCAGGCACTAGTGGATGGGCTGCCTGTCTCCAGTTCGGGGAATGATGAATAACACTGTAAACACATTCACACCCAGACCTTAGTTTAGATGCATATATATTTTTTTCTTGGTTAAATACTTAGGAGTGGAATTGATTGGAGAAGTGGTAAGTATATGTTCAACTTACAAGAAACTGAGACACTGCCGTCCAAAGTGGTTGCACCATTTCACATTTGCACCAGCAATGAATGAGAATCACAGCTGCTCAACACCCTCCCTCTCGCTCACATGATTGATTGTCTCCATTTCAGCCATTCTAAGCGTATAGTAGTGTCTCATTGTGGCTTTAATTAGCATTTCTCTAGAGCCAATGATGTTAAGCATGTTTTCATGCATTTATTGGTCATTTGTATACCTTCATTGCTGAAATACCTCTTGAAATCTTTTTTCCATTTTTAAGCATATTATTTGTCTTCTTATTATTGATTTGTGAGAATTCTACATAGTCTGGGTACAAGTCCCTTGTCAGATGCATGTTTGTACATATTTGCTCTCAATCTGAGGGTTTTTCCCCCCACATTCTTAATAGTTTCTTTACAAGAACAAAATAAAAAATTTTAATTTGATATTTATCAATTTTTTCTCTTATGATTTATGCACTCATTTTCTTTTTCCATGTGCTCTCGATGTTTAGAGACTGTCTCTTGAACATTAGCTAAAACAAAACAACCCTACTGCATTCTCCCTCTCTATCCCTATTTTAACTTACCTCATGTCAGGGAAATTAAGATATGAGGTAAATATAGCTTCCTCTTGCAGCTATAACATATTCCCATGAAACAGTAGGCTTATAGCAATGCAAATTTTTTATTTTATTATTCTGGAGGTCAGAAGTCCAAACAAAATGAGCTAAAATCAAGGTGTTGGCAGGGCCATGTGCCTTTCTGAAGACTCTGAGAGTCTGCTTTGTTGTCATTTCCAGCTTCTAGATGCCTCCACATGCCTTGGTTTATGGCTTCTTCCTCCGCCATCAGAGCTGGTAATGACCCATACAGTCCTTTTCACTCAAGCCACTCTGACCTCTCCCCCTGATTCTTCCACTTTTAAAGGTCCTTGTGAATACATTGGTCCCGTCTGGATAACCCTGAATTACCTCCCTATCTTAAGGTCACCTGATTCATGACTTTAATTCCACCTACATTCTTAATTTTTCCTTGCCCCATAACACAATATATTCCCAACAAGAACCTCTTTGAGGGTCACTACCCTGCCTTCCACAGGCAACATGGTTAAAAATCAGACTATAAGAGTCTGTTTTACCATAACCTCTAGATTATCTTTTTACAGCACCTCAGAGACACACAGCACATCACTGATCCATTTGCTTGTCTGCACCAACCCTTATACTGAGGCTCTTTGAGATATGGGAGTGCAGTTTTTTAAACTCTGTAGCCCCAATAGAGATAAACCTGCCAAGAACAGGTAGTCAGAAATATTTGCTGAATGACTGAATGAATGAAATTCTTCAGATCAACCTGGTCTTGTTCACATGTATTCTCACCACAATACTTTATGCTGAGTGGATTAAATCTAAGATCTATTGCGTATTTTCTCTATGACTGAGTTGCTGTATCAGATTTCCATTTCTGCTGTGACAAATACCCCAAACTGAGCAACTTAAAAGGACACCCATTTATTATCTCACAGTTCTGTAGTTCAGAAGTCTGGCTCATCTGCTTAGGGTCTCACAAGGTCAGAATGCAGGTGTGGGCCAGGCTGGGCACTCCTCTGACGAGGCCGGGGAAGATTCATTTTCCCAGGTTGTGGGACTGAGGTCCGTTTACTTGCTGGCTCTCAGCCAGGATTTGCTATCTGCTCGGAGGGGCTGCCCACGCTCACATGGTCCCTCCGTCTTCAAAGCTGCAAGAGCAAGTCTGGGTCCTTCTCACACGTTAATTCTCTCTAAGGCAGATTTCTGGACCTGCCTTTTAAAGTCTCATGTGATTAGATCAGGCCCATCTGGATAATCTCCAGGTCTTAAGGTCAACTGACTTGGGACTTTAATTACAACTGCAAAATCCCTTCGCTGCACTGCCTAGATTAGTGTCTGATTAAATCACCAAGCTCTGGAAGCTCGGGTGGGTGGGAGTGGCCTTAGAATCTGCCTGCCCTGGCTTCTCACTTAACCTCCCTGTATCTTCTCTCCCCCTTATAAAAAGTGAGGGTGGGGACCCCCCCCATTTATTGCTGTGGAATTAAATGCCATAATCCACGTAATGCTCCTAGCACAGATGCTAGACCATAGCTGGATCCATTTACTTAGAAAGTATATTCATTTTCAGAAGTTCCCATGCTCTTTTCTTATTACTCTAGGAGCTTACTGCAAACTGTGCATAAGAATAAACTTGCCTCCCTTTAATAATTAAAGTTGAGTTTACTCTCTGAAAAACCTATGTTTTGCATGAGAGATAATTTTCCCATGTAAATTTACATGTGGTGTTTAATTGTAATTTTTCGACACATTTGCAAATTAGAATTAAGGGTCCCAGGCATAAACTAAAAAACACCCCAATAGTCTTACATGCTTTTCCGCCAGCAAGATTATCCAATTAATTTTTATTATTTCCTCCCTTCATTATAGGGAGGCTAGGGTCGGGTCGTGGCATGTGTTTTCTTTATACCGGGATCTAATTTCATTCCTAATTTACTAAAGAGTCTTCCTGATCTTTGATGTGGAAAGACAGATGACAGCAGATGTTCTCGCCAGAGAGTCGCTAACCTCTGACACGGCTGGAGCGAGTGAATCTACAGGCCAGTTGACCTGCTGATGGTGGGCTTGGGGCTGGAATAGGTATAGCCCTATAAAAGAAGGAATTGGACAGTTCTGCCTCCGGAAATCACCTCATTTTTCTCATAGGCCTCTGGCTCCCTGGTTACTCTGTTTTTCGTGTAAAATGAGAAGACAGATTTCTAACAAGGCAACTGTGGTCTTCCCAGTATTCACCTTACATTCTGTTTTATGAAGCAAGCTTTTAAATCATAAACAATGCCTCCTACAAATTTATTTGGTAACTCTATATTTATGTAAAAGTATTCAGGCTGATTAAAGAATATGTTAATAACTCACCTGGAATCTCTTTTTCTTTTCTTTCTTTCTTTATTGCTTTGTTTTCAGAAAGGACAGTTGGTATAGTTACATCTGTACTGATTTTAGAAGTTTCCATTGTTTCCTTCAGTCCTCACCCCTCCCCCGTGAGGTCAGATGACCATTAGTACCCCTTTACCAGGGGGGAAATGGGCTCAGAGAGGAAAAGTAACTTGGTTACTGTCATGCTAGCTGTCCTGTGTGCTTCATTCTCTGCAGTGCAGCAGTTATATTTTAAATAGCTCTAAGTTGGCAGACTCCTCTTTCAGTATAAATTATTTAGCCGTGTGTTAAGCTATGCTAATTTGTTTTAATGCACTCTCTTCTAAAAACATTAAAAGGTAGAACCCATACTATAGTAAACCTAGGATTTCATGTCTGAATGTAAAACTTTTAAATTCTATCTGTGATATATGTTATAATTAAAAATGCCTTTATTATTATTATTATCTTCTCGTGATAAATTGCAATAACTATTTTTTAATCCCCTACTATGTTTTAATTCTAATTCTGAAAATTCTAATTTTGAAAGCCTAATTTTTCTCCCAAAGTCCAGAAAGCTAGCTCAGCCACACTGAGTAGTATCATGCTGTTTTTGCAAGTTAATAAAAACTAAAGTGATTATATAGACATCTAATTAGGATACCAAGTAGTCCCCTTAAGGTGCCAAAGGATGCAATGATGTGACATACACTGAAGTATTTCATAGCTTGTATCCAACAATATATAGAGTTTTGAAGATGTTTGATCAGTAAATATATTTCCTAATCAACTACCATATGAAAATTTGTGCAAGTGGGTTCAATTTATTTGTTATAATTTTCCTAAACTATATTAATTATCTAATATAGTTTTTTGGTTAAAAAAATCTTGGGGTAGAACTCATAAAATAATTGCAACATTAGCTTTCAGCACACACTTTTAATATTTCCTTCCAAAAGCAAGTTCCAAATGACCAGAGATAGTAGAAAGAAGAGAGAAATTCAGTTTCTAAAATCAGTGATGGAACGAACCAGAGCAGGACTTGATCAGCAGTACCTGGGTTGTTCTGAAGAGACTTTTCAAGTGTTTCATCACACGCAGGCACACACACAGACCCACACTTTCAGGGCAATTAAAATTTTCTGTAGGTGGGTTTTCTGACTCACTTTTCTGCTAGTGAGAATAAATTTAGGATGATCTTGCAAAATCTGGAGTATTTCTCACAGAGTTATTTTATTAGAGTTCGAGTTCCCTTCTGGATTTGAGACTTCTGAGGGAAACAAAATTTATAAACCTAATTAAGTGTACATGTCTCCAAGCCGAAGTAGAAAAAAGAGAGGAAAAAAACACACTTTTTCCCCCCATTTTGTGATTATCTTATTTGCACCTTTCTCTAGAGGGGCGAGTTGGCTTCAGAATCAAAGCAAAGCATTTCTAATTGGAAAAACAAGAGTGGTGTTTGAAGTGATCGCCGCGATGAGGCACAGATGATAAATTAGACAGTTAGGATGTGGAAACAAGATCAGGGAGATAAAATAGGCAGAGATACACAACTGTAGATGCGATTTTCAGATAAAAGGAACTATTTTTCCAAACATTTTCAGACAATTTAAAAAGTTCCTCCTCATCAAATATAATCCAGAGCCATTTTAAAAATTAACAACCTAAGCCAAGATTTATAATATTAATCTTGTTTATGATATATACATAACACTAATAAAGTCAAAAAAGATAAATAGTTATATTTTTGGTCTTGAGAAAAAACATAAAACTCCAAAATCTACTTTATTTGAATTAAAATATTTATGAAGAGTCTGATGCTTGGAAGCCATAAAATTTGGCTGTCAGCTGTATCATAAAGCATGAAATATATAAAACCATTTAGCACGTTTCAGAGAGACGGTAACTCTGAGAGATGCTGCTTTGCTTTGAGAAGACTTTGCTCAAACAAGTCAGAGGGGCAATAGTTGCTTGAAGACTGGTTATCAGCCTGTCTTTCAAGTCACCCATTCGCATTGGGTTGGGTTCAAATTGAGGCTGAATAAAGGCCCCTGTCACCCTGCCTTTTCCCTCTCCCCAAATGCTGAACACCCTGCCCTAACAGACACGGCCATCAGTGACCCACAAGCCCCCTCTAAAGCTCCAGGCCTAGCTGATTTGGGGACATGTGTTTGTCACAGATGAGAGCAACCTGTCCCCAGGCATGACAATGTGCCTTCCAACCCGCTGCAAGGCACGCAGCCCTGTTTCTGGGGTGGAGTGAATGAGGGCTTGAGGGCGAAGGATGTGTGTGGGAAGGGACAGGGATCTTCCGGGGGAGGCAGTGTCACCAGGGCCTTCCTCTGGCCCAAGGACTTCTACGTTAGCGTATGAACGGGAATCCAGAATTGAGCACTTTCCCAAAGGGGTTGGAGGCACAGCAGCTGGTAGCTGGACTCCCCCCGTGGATCCATATCTACTTGTACCTGAGGGATTGTCCTCTCTCTGGCTCCCACCCACACTAAACAAGATCCATCCACCCCTCTGAAAACAAGGCCTCGGTTTATTCCCCTGAAACAGAAAAAGAGGCAGAGAGGCAGCGGAGCATGGAGGTCAGAGTCGGGGGTCTCAGTGGACCAAAGCCCTTCTCTGTCCTGAGTAGACCCCAGGAGGCCTTCAGAGCTCATGTCCTGTTTGTCTTTACTCTGCCTCGGCTTTACTCCCGTCAGCTGGGATACCTGAAATCTGAAGAAGCCTATTTTAATTAACAGGCTGTAGCACTTTTCCCTTCCTTATTGTCATTTCCATTTTCCTGGCTTTTTTCACTGAATTTTTTTTCTTTATTCAAAATTTTTGTATCTTGAAAGAACAGGCCTGGGCAAATCAGTGTTTCAATCCATTCATGTTATCTTCAGTTCATGTATACATTTAATTTTTAGAGTGTGAACCAATAAAGCAGGTTGAATTTTATATTTCCTAAATCATATCTATCTTCCCTCCCGTCCTCTCTTTCCACCTTGAACATGACCCGGGGCAGCTGTAAGTGTCCTTCCCGTCTTTAGCAGTGCTCACACCACCATGGCAAATATCTATATGCCCCGGAGCTCAGATACAGGGCTTTTTACCAACTTTTGTCCATTCTGCAAGCATTTCTTTGCATCTTAATTTTCTCACTGAATAATGAAAATTTAGCTCGATGGGTATAGATTTAACTTATTCTTTCTCATGTTGCATAACATCCATGCAAGAAGGTCCCATACTCTATTCAATGATTTCCTATTGATGAGCAATCACTGGCTTTGCTGACCTTCTTCTACAAAAAATCTTACAGAAAAGGACATTTTTGAGCATGCATTCTAAGGTGTCAAAGCTTTGTTTCTATGTGCTATGTTCATAGAAATAGAATTTCTACGTTGAAGGGTAATATCTAGAAATAGACATTACCAGATTGCTTCCTCCAAAAAAGGGTGTGAGAATTCACATTTCCACCAGAAGCTATGGTAATGCTATTTTGCCCAAATCCTTACAGGCACTGGATGTTATCACTTTTAAAACTTTACTGATGTAATGAATAAGAGCTAGTATTTCAGGGCTAAAACTGATCATCTTTACACATGTACATTGTTCAAGTCACTTATATTTCCTTTTCTATGAATTGTTCATTTATAACTTGTTTGTTTTGCCTACTTATACAACTTGGTTATTTTTTCCTATAAATATCCTCTGTATATTATAAATATTAACCCTTTATCAATAACGTGCACTGTAAATATTCTTTCTCCATAACTTTTATTTTTTATTTTAAGACATAATTTGCCATAAAATATTTTGAAATTTTTTGTAGTCAAAATATTTATCCTTTCTTTATGGCCTTTAAGATTTCCTTCCTTATTTGAAAAACATCCTGTCTTTCCCCCTAAATTTTAATTGCTTTATTATTTTATATAGTTAATCTATCCAAACTTAATTCTTCCAGATATATCTAAGAATTACCCATGTTGTAATTGGATTAGCACAGAACTGATACCAATAATTTGTTGTAATTAACAATCTACAAAACTTTTAGTCTTCTTATTCAGGATTATGGTATATGCCTTCATTTATTCAATCTTCTTTTATGCCTTTAAGGAAAGAAATATGTAACTTTACTAATATAAGCCCTTCTTTTTGGCTAGATTTATGCCAAGGTGATTTATAATTTTGTTTGCTATTGTAATTGAGATTTTCCCCCATTATGTTTTCAAACTTGCTATTACAGGTAAGTAGAAAAATGAATGATTTGGAATATTTATCTTATAATCAATCACTTTAATGAACTCTTCCACTCTACTTTTTTGTTATTGCTTTCTTGCATTGTCAAAGTAAACAGCAATGTCCTTAGCATAAAATGCTCTTACCTCCTCAAATCTCACCATCGTATCTCTTCTTCTTTTTTCTTGCCTTACTAGATTGGCAGACCAATGAAAATACAAATGATAATGGCCACCATTGTTCTGTCCTTTACTTTAATAGGAATACTAATTGTTTAGGTATCAATCAACCTCTGTTCAGAATGAGGTTGGCTACTGCTGGAGCAGAGCTGGACAAAGACAAATAGAGGCTTTAAGTATGAAAAACTTATAATGCTGCCATTCAATATGTACCTCAGAACAGAAACAGCATAAACTTTAAAAATACTGTCAAGAAATTCAACAATTCTGTTTTCTACAGATGACTACTTCGGTGGGTATTTTGCAAATACTAAGTATCATATAAAATTCTTTGGTTTTCTACATACATATGAAGCTGGCCTACTGAAAAGTCCTACTCTGAACTTGAGATAATATGCTGTGTCATGTTGAGGAAGAATCCTTCTATTTGAAAATAACTAAATGTTTTTGGTCAGAAATTGATTTTGAATCCTTTCGCATGCCTCTTCAGCATCTGTCAAGTTTATCCCCTTTTTATCTTTGATATTGGTAAATTAGGCTAAAATATTTCTTGGTAGTCAACAGTGCCTACATTCATTAATAAACTCTATGTAAATGTCATTGCTCACAGTCACTTCAAGGGCAGTTACCTAACGACTTTATGTCCCAAGGAGAAATGGGAGACTCTAGGTTGAGTGCCCCTCCACAGACAAACCAGGGGCACAGCTGGGGTCCCTTGGCTGGGATTGCTGCCAGGACCATTCCGAAGGTACAGGGTAGTATTCCGGCGGTGGGCCTGAATTTTAACTGTAATAAGTGGGCATGTTTGTCCTTTCGAGGTGACCCATCATCGGGCCATGGTCTTTCGAGTTGGCTCCACACTAAGCTTCTCACAAGGATAGATTCCAGGGCCCTGCCTGGAACTACAATAGCGGGAGCCAATCTGTCTGGAAGCTTTCAATCAGCATTAATGTGGAAAACTCAAAAACTACACTTCTTGCCATATGCGGAGCAGAATAACCTGGTTAATGAATATGGAGCCTGTCCTACTGGCACATCAGCACCTTGGACCATAGTCCCAACATATTTTAGTGACCATCCAAAGTCAAGTTTTGTCAACGCATGAATGGAAGTCATCCAGAGGGAGCCCCAGGTGTGGCAAGAGTTTTATGGATGATTCAGTAGTTGACATTCTACCTTCGGAGTCAGTAATTAATCCCAGCATGCTATTATTGGCATTCTGAAGGCTTCTGCAATTTGCATGGCTTAAAAGTTAGACTTAGTCCAAATGATCGGTTGTGAAGGAAGTCAAGAGAAAACACTGAGCCGGGTTGTTACTACAATTCAGAATTAATCGGCTACATAAGTTCTGTCAAGTTCTCAGCATTTTCTTTAGAAAAGATTTATTTGGCCTTAATTTCTCCATAAAGTTGTATCTCCTTAATGTTATATTTTAACAACTGCTATTCATGCTTTAGCCCAATACTTTCTTAATTACTTAAAAAATAAATAAATATATATTTTTTATTACTCACGTCTCCTTGGTAACATAAGGGATGAGAAAATAGGTCATGGTAGTGATAATAACGTGGGCTCAGATTTTACTTCCACGTTTTTGGAAAGGCGAATGGAAAAAACCATGGGGTATGCATTTAAAATAAGCTTCCTTAAAAGCCACCGCACATTAGTTAGCCTTGCAAGCTTTTTTTTTTTTTTTTTTTTTTTTAAGCAAGAGAATTAGGAGGCGGGAAGCAGGAGTGGGCAAGGATGGGAGAAGCCTTTGGGGGGGGAGGAAGCGGTGAAGGGGGGAAACAAAGTCACCAGGAAAGGACAAAGTTACACACAGTGAGGCAGAGCGCTGTTCTCGTCAAACGAGAAGGAACGTTTAAAGGCCTGCCTGGAACTCAGAAGCCCAGCAGTTAAATTAGTCACCTATTCTTGAGAAAAGATCACCACCTCCAAAATTCTGCTGGCAATTTAGTGTTATTTGTGGTGACCTAGAAAAAGAATTTGGGGCCAGGAAGGGAGAAATTTTAAGTGATTAAATGTAAGTCCCTTACTGGACAGACGTGGAAACTGCCGCAGGGGACTGAAGCCACTTCCTTCAGGTCACTCGGGGTTAAGTGAAGGCCCGAGAGATGGGGAGGGCAACCTGGGCTATCTGGGTGGGTCCACTATAACCACAAGGGTCCGGATAAGGGAAAGACAGAAGAGTCGGGAGCTGAAAAGAGATGTCCTTGATGAGGGGAGCAGAGCTGGGAGGCACCGGCTTTGAAGATGGAGGGAGGGGCCAGAGCCCAGGGACACAGGTGGCCGTGGGAATCTAGAAAAGGCAAGGGAATAACTCTCCCCTAGAGCTTCCAGAAGGAATAAAGCCTGGCCAACACCTGATTTCAATCCATAAAGCTCATTTCAGATTTGTTACCTCCAGAAATGTAAGATAAATTGTTTGTCTTCATGTTAATTTGTTATAGCACCAATAGGAAACAAATACATGCTCTTTCCACTTAAATAGCTTAGTTCCTTTCTTTAAAATAATCATAAGTGTTATTAAAAGGAGCACAGAAATCTAAGAACTTCACTGAAAATTCAAGTTGCCGTTACCTGTGACCAGGTAAACTGTGGTACAGACAGATGAACCACCTGGCTAGTTTTCCCACAGGCTAACATATGGACTAGACTCACTATTTAAAATTTTTTAAAAACCAACCAGGTTTAAAAGAACATCAAAAATATGATAAAAGCATTTTAATGTCTTAACCCAGATAAGGTCCTTTGGTGCGTCAGCAGTACTGGAAATTGGACTGAAGAAAAAGTTTTGAAAAAAATAAAAGAAAGATGGAAGAAATTAACCTGGGGACAAAATGAACCTTTGTAATGTCAGGTAACAGAGCAAGGGACTGGCTCTCAGATGAGACATGGTCATCCAAGTGCTGGAGAGCAGGCAGGGCCAAGGTCAGGCACAAGGTGGGCGCTGTCCTTGCGTGCAGTGTGGACGGAAGTGTGCAGGTGGGGCATGATCCAGGTGGTAGACCGCGGGCCAGGCACAAGGTGGGCACTATCCTTGCGTGCAGTGTGGACGGAAGTGTGCAGGTGCGGCGTGATCCAGGTGGTAGACCGCGGGCCAGGCACAAGGTGGGCACTATCCTTGCGTGCAGTGTGGACGGAAGTGTGCAGGTGCGGCGTGATCCAGGTGGTAGACCGCGGGCCAGGCACAAGGTGGGCACTATCCTTGCGTGCAGTGTGGACGGAAGTGTGCAGGTGCGGCGTGATCCAGGTGGTAGACCGCGGGCCAGGCACAAGGCGGGCGCTGCTCTCCTGGGACGTCCATCCCTTGCAATAACCACACCCGTGTGGGAAGTAGAGGAAACACAGTGCAGCCCTTTCTCCTTCCCTCACAGTGACCGGAGGAGACTATGATGTATTTCCCGCTTTGCAGGATTGAGTCGGGAAGTGAAAGGAGGCATAGAAGAGCAAAAACTGGCCTTCACAACTGGTGCTTCTCTTTAGAAATCGATAGTCTTTCTTCTGTGATATTCCTTTTAATTCCACACCGGGCACATCACAACATCTGGAGACACCAGGAGTATTTAAAAGACTTGTTGAAAGTTAAATAAAAGATTCGGGTGGCAATCTCACTCAGGAAAGAGAACAAGCTTATTTTAAGTGGATTTTTCTTAAATTCAGTTTTTGGCTTCACTCCTTTGCTAGTACATACCACCTCCATCAGTAGGAATTAACCCAGCTATGGCAAAATTAGCAAGAGGCAAGGTTGACAAATTTCTATGGCTTTCTCCAGTACCTATTTACTATCCTTCCGTTATCGTAATTCTGAATTTGGTCTGAAAAGACCTTACAATTAATGTCTAACGCGGTGCAGCTTATGATGTGGTTATAGATTCCTCGGGGAGCAGAATTAAAGCATCAAACCCATTTTCTAAGTCTAGGGTGAAAGGTTAATGGATTTACTAAAATGCTGAACAAATTCGAGTAGTACCCCTTGGACAGAAGTGAGGAAAAGCCTCAAATGCCTGTCTGGACAAATCTTATCTCCATCCTGAAAATATTCTAAATAGCATCAAAGGAACTGCAGGAAAATTATCGAGGCTACACAAATAATGCTGAGTCCTTCGTTCCTGCCTTCCACTGAGGCTTTCCTAGCAAACACAGCTTTTACGTCGTGTCTTGGAAGACAGAAGAGTAAGCCACCAGCATAAGCTATCTACATGCAGCAGATGGTAGAGATGAGATTCTGCAGAAAAGCTGATATGCTCAGCTTCTCACATCAGTGGTATAAAGGGAATCGTATTTGCAGCCTGGGAATCCAGCTCCATTCCTCATTACCTGGACCATTTTTTCTATCCGAGAATGAAAAATATGATACTGTAGTTGAATACATAAAAGTTGTATTTCTTCAGGAAATCTGCGCACTATTATAGATGGTGCTGTCGGTCACATTAGCGTTTGTGAAAATATTCATCTACCTCCCTGTCTCCATAGGAATCCTCTTCCCCACCTTGAGACTTGGGTTTAGCCCTGCTACTTGCTTTCACCAATGGGCTGCTGGCAGCTACGCCGTCAGCAAGAGCCTGATGAAATGTGCTTGTGCCATTGTTTCCCTGGGCCCAGGGCCTACCTGTTTTCCCCACAATAAGGACAGTGGAGCCCACCAGAGTCAGGCCTGCAGCTCGGAGCAGAGCACCCAGCTGAGTCTGTCTACATCAGTCAACTCTGCCCACAAGCTGACCCGTGAAAACTAAGCACTCCTTGTTGAATAGCACTGAGATGTGCTTGCATAGTCATAACCCACCAAACGAGAATTCCGTGGTCTACAATCTCAGGTCTGAAGATGGCTGGTTTCCTTTCAGATCTGTTTCCTGAGCTGCTTTTCCTATTTTTAACTCGCAAGCCTTAATTCCCCCAGGCCAAGCTGATTCGTGTCAGCTCCTACCCATTTCTCTAATTTTTCACTCGGTTTAGTTGTCTTTACTACTGCTCCAATATTTACAGCTTCAATTACCATAACCTCTGGGTCCCGAGTGATTGGCTTGCTCTGCGATCGCCCGGAGCAATCCATGAATCCCCAGGAGTGTGAATGGGTTAAGGTATTTACAGATTTGCTGTCTGCACATTTTTTCCTTCTGCTATAAACAGAGAAAGACAGTGCTGAGGTCACTGTTTGTTTAGGACAGATTTATCCCTGTGAAAATCTTATTTTCATGTAACATTCAGCAAGCACTGTTTTTTAAATTATAGAATCAGAGTAGAATCCCATAGGAATGAAGCTGCTAGGATATAAAAATTGCTTTATTATGCTACTACTTACATAGCTATGTCTATTGATGAAATGTACATAAGGGGGAGTAATTCAGACTTTCAGATGGCAGGGGTCTCAATCTCAGCACTACTGACATTTGGGGACAGATAAGTCTTTGTTGTGGGGGGCTGTCCTGTGCATTGCCACATGGTTAGCAGCATCCCTGGCTTCTTTCCACCCATCTACCCCTGAGTTGTGTCAACCAAAACTACCTCCAGACATTGTCAAATGCCCCCGGGCAGAATTACCCCAGCTGAGAGTCACTGAGATACAGGCTATTTATTTTCATTTATTAGCTAAAGATACATAACTCAGAGACTTTTCCTTTTCCCTTTTCTCCCCAGTGACTTTGCTACTCTACCGGATCTCTATGCCCTCTCCAGAACCAAAGGCTATCATTCTTTCCTCATATCTGCCCAAGTTTAAAGAAATGTGTCACTGCATTGAAGTCCAGTTACAATGTAATGATAAATGCCAAAGTGACGTTTGTGGAAATGACCTCTTAGACAGGGCCTGGTAAACATAGCATCATTTATGCTAACTTTTTGGTCGAATAGCATATATTAGTGCCAAATCAACAGGATGCAGTGACAATGGGTCATGTGTCTGAACCTGCATCTAGTCTTATTACGTAGATCTGGGCATCATAATTTTATTCATTAAAGTGACATTTTACCTGTGTTTCATTTTTCTCAATTGTATCGAGTCAAGATTAGGGAATTACTCGACTGATTTTTAGAAGCTTGCACTCCAAAGCAGCTACAACTAGATGATGCTTATAGACTGTTTAAGATTTCTTGCATGTAAACACCATAATCATATTTTGTTTTCAACAAAGAACCATCTGTTTTCTAAGGGATGCTCTCGCAGACATGCGCTCTTTCATTCAGATATCACAGTATTGCTGCATTTTCTCTTCCGTGTGAACCAGAGTCCTTGCATATGTAAACTCCCCAAGCTTTGTATTGTAAAAAGGCTCTCTCCTTTGGCAATGTGAGTTCTGAGGCAATGTGTCAATACTGCCACATATAGAGTGGCACAGCAGTTCAAACAGTGCATCCCGGAGCCAGCTACCCCAGCAGATGGTGGGCACCTCTTTACCCGCAATCTTCAAGCAGAAGCTACGACGTCAAGGATGTTTACTTGGAGAGCACATTGGCCAAGCCAGTCTCCCCTACTCCTTCCTAGTCTAATTTCCTATTATTTTTAAACATGAATTTTATTCCACTAACCATTGAACTGCTCTTGGAAAGTGAGTGGTAAAGAGCTAGTGCCTAACATTAGTCACGCCCGTTATCTCAGCTTACCCCCCTGAAGGTCTCATAAGGTGGGAATCATCCTCTCCACCTACAGATGGAGAAACTCACGCTCAGAAAGGTTCAAGGTGCTTCTCCAGCTGAGTGTCGAAGCAGAGGTGGAAGCCCAGGCCCATCTGGCTACACCATCCCCACCCTGGAGAGGTAGGCTAGAGCTCAGAGTCATGAGCATATGATGGGATCGTGGCCTAATCATAATATATGGCCACAGATTCTGCCACATACAACAAACACTCTGTCCTTCCTAAAACTCTGTGCCTGTGCCACTTATGACAAAGTTCTATATAAATAAAAAATCCCGATAGGCAATGAAGAGAACCATATTAATGCCTTGCTACAAATGAAGCTTTGTTCTCTAAGTTCTTAAGTAATCGTATTGGTTCGAAACATAATTATTTTATGTAAAAAACTCACAGAAAGGGAAGAATAAAGCTTTATTTTAATTTTGTTATTTCCTGTAAGCAGTGTATACCAATTAGTGAAATGGTTCATGTGTATGTATTTGTATGTTTGTGTATTTGTGTGTGTCACATATGTGTGTAAAAATGACCTCACTGGTAAGATGTAAGTTCTGAGTCTTAGCTTTCCTACTGTGCCCTTCCTTTCCATACCTTCAGGAAGATTTGCAGAGAAACACAATGCAAGTAGAGCAAGGACCTTGTTTACAGTACAGCGATTTTCCTGAGGGAAGTTGGAAAACTGAAAACGAGGTGGTCCCTTGCAGTATATGTACCACTTCAGAGCAAGCTGAGAAGTGTGATGCTGAAGACAGGCACTAAAAATGCTGTTTCTGTATAAAAATGATGAAATGTCAGGATCCAGAGGAATTCCATAAATCACCATCATTCACTTCTCTTTCTTAGTTTATTACATGAAACACGTGCAGCTGTGGATCTGAGACCTTTTCTCTTATTAAACCTACAATAGACTCAAATGGCCACAATTCCACTCTCCAGTAAAAAACCCCACAAAACTGTCCAAAATACATGATTTAGTTTTATGCATTATTCGACCTTTCTTTAGCTTGTATTTCTTGGTTATAGTTTCAAGCTTTTGAAAGCAGGCTTGACTTAGAAAAGCATTTTCCTTATGGCAAACAAATAAAGGAGCACAATTCCCCAGAGCACTTTATTATATTTAAATCCCATCTGGTTCCAGAAAGAGATTTGAGGCGACTTACGAAAGGATGTGCTGTAATACGGCAATGTTAAAAGAGATAAAGCTTCAGAGCCAGAGAAAATAATAGCAAGAGGGATACTTTATAATGGGATTTACTGAAAAAGTGAAGCTGTTGGGCCCTATTACTTAAGATTATAAATAAGAGAGCCGACTCCAGCCGAGCACGCTCTACCAGCCTTACTTTTCCCTCTCTGTCTGCCGAGGCCCACTCTCACTGATTTCACATCCAGTCTTTCTGGAAGAACACAGGTGAGTAGTCAGAAAGTATTAATAGGCCCTGTTTACTGAGCCCCACCTCCCGGGTACACCCACACGTCGCTCAGCCCATCTAGTCACACCCTAAGCTGAATTCATTTCCACCAGCAGACCTCTGGATGGTGTTACGGCCTTTCTCTCTCCTACGTTTTCTTCCCTTGGGCCCTGCAGGTGCAGCCCCTCCAGGGCAGGGACAGGATTCTTCGCTGCCTGGTGCTCACTGTGCCAGTTCCAGCACCCCCACCCAAAGAAACAAGCTTTGTTACAAAAGCAGTCTGTGGGTAGGGCAGTTTTTGCCCATCTTTGCCGTGTGTGTGTGTGTGTGTGTGTGTGTGTGTGAACATGTGCGTGTCCTATTCTAAGTCTACTTATTAGAAACCCACAATCACAACCCCAAAATTTGCAGGGCGAGTTTTAGAAAGAGGTCATAATGGGTTGAACTGTTTCCTTCCCCAAGTTCATGTGCTGAAGTCCTAACCCCAGTTCCTCAAACCGTGTTTAGAGATTGGGCTTTACAGAGCTAACCAAGTTAAAATGGGACATCAGGGACGCCCTAATCCATATTGAATGGTGTCCTGATAGGAACAGGAAATTCAGACGCAGGAGCAGAGGAAGATGGTGTGGGGGCACAGGGAGGGGGCGGCATCTCCCAGCCGAGGAGAGAGGCCTGGGACAGGTCCTCCCATCACTGCCCTAGAAGGGACAAAGGCGGATGACACCTTGATCGCAGACTTCCAGCCGCGGAACTGCCCCACAAAACATTCCTGCTGCTTAAACCACCTCATGTGCGGTACTTCGTCAGGGAAGCCCTAGGAAGCCAGCACACACTTTTTCTTGTTTGTGTTTTTTAACGTGCAGCAACCGAATTCCCTTCGAAGTTGTCTGGCCTCACTGAGACAAGAATTGTATGCATTTTACTCTCTGCTTAGATGTGTAGCAAACTATCAAGAATATATAGACAGTAGGGTCCGACATCAGTCCTGATTCCTATGCACAGATTCCTTCACCAGTGTGTCCAAGGGAACAGTGTATGTTCTGGTCCAGCCTGAATGATAAAATGAACAGCTTCATCATCATCAACAACATTGAACTGAGGTTTTACTCTGTGGCTGTTACTGTTCTAAGCACTTCATATTAAATAGTTTAATCCTCACAATTAAACAGGGAGAGAAATGTCATCTCCATACCTTCTGCTTTGGTACATCACCATCACCCCTTCCTCCTTCAGCCCTTTGCTAGAATCCACAGAAAGTTCTAGTCTTCCCTCTGCATTCGCCTGAATTACATTCTTTTAAGAACTAATGTTTGGTAACTGCTTTTCTCAGAAGCCTCTCATTCTCTCCAGTTTCTTCTGCAAACTGCTGGATGTTAAGCTGGTAAGTGAACGGAAGTTTTTCGTGAGAACGCAGGTCTGTATCTTTCTATGAGTGGCGTACTTCAGAATCACCTTTCCCCATCTTTTAAAATCCTGATTCCAGATCCAGGTCCAGACCTGGTGAGTTAGTTCCTCTCTGCCGGCCGGGCCCTGAATCTGCATTTGTAAACAAACTGCTTGGATAATTCTCCCACTCATTCAAATTTGAGAACCATGGCCTATTTTTAAAATGCTATCTGATTTCCCCAAATATTAATTTAATTGACTCATTAGTTAATTTTTTATTTATTTAGTATATTTAAATATTTAAATATTTAGTATATTTATTATACTGGAGAGCCTTTAATATGATCAAGGAACAAACATAAAATTACAATAAATTTTAAAAAATCAAATCAGCTTTAAGGCAGATGCCATGTGCGCTGTTAGGCAAGCAAGGAAAGTGAGCGTGAACACTCAACAAACGAGCCCGCAAACGCACCAACCCATCTGCTTTACATTAAATGTCTCGTTAGGGGGGATAATTCTGGCTCATGATTACTGACCCTGTGGATTCCACCAATTACTTCATAACACTGCAACCCAGGCTACAAGTTCAGAGCATGTATCGACAATGAAATCTAACAGACCAAGAAGCAGAAAGGAATTCATTATAAAAGATAGGTTATTTTTATTAGTTCAGAAAATTTTCCACCGGTTTGATGTCTTAGAACTCAGTAGTTTATAGGGACAGCTAAATAATGGTGACAGGAAGAGGCATGGTGTGGTCGCCCAACTCTAAGATGCCCCCACCCCCGCCGGTGGTCCTCACTCCTGTAGCTCACACCTTTCCTAGTCCCCTCGGATACTGAACAGGGCTGCATGTCTGAGCAGTAGGATATTGCAGAAATGACGGAGTGGGACTTCTGAGGTCAAGTCATAAAAGACTTTGTGGTTTTCTCTTGTGGTCACTCTAGGGTCACTTACTCTGGAGGAAGCCATACTGCAGGGAAAAGACCCATGTGGAGAAGAACCGAGGCCTCCTGCCCACGGTCAATGTCGACCTTCCACTCCCGTGAGCAGGCATCTGAGAAGCAAAGCCTGCATCCCAGCCCAGCTTTCAGTTGACTGCACCTCCGCTGAAGCCTCGTGAGGCCCCAAACCAGGACGCTGCGGCTCAGCTACCCCCGAATTCCTTACCCACAGGAATCGTGTGACACAGCGAATGCGTAATTTTATTTTAGGATATTCTGATACATAGCAACAGGTGATTAACACAGATATAAATGCAACGATCTCAACGTTTGCAAAATGCTGCAGCAGCATTTGACACTATTCATCTATCCTTGCTCAGCCCTCCAAGCCCAGGCTCCAGTCTCCTTTCCGCCATTTGTTCAGGTAGCTGCTTCCCGGCCCCCTCTGCTTTCTTCCTTCCCCTGCGGCTCATGTCCACTCCCCAGGGGCCTGCTTCCGTCCTCACTGGTTCATTCATTTCATGTCAGACCACCCTCCCTCTGAGGACGGCTTTCAAGCCTTCCGCATCCCGAATGCAGCTGCATTTGCCATCCGGTCTTCGCAACCTGCTGTCCCCTCTGACTCCCACGCGCGGGGCCGCTCTTCTCTGCACTAACAAACATTCAGGCGACCAGTTCTCTAACCTTCGTTCATTCTTCTCCTAATTCCCACCCTATCTTTAAATTTTGTGAATTCGTGCTTTATAATCCTGCACAATTCCCTGCTTCTTTCCATTCCCATCACCCGAGTCGCTGCCAGGTCCAGGTGAGCGGATAATCACAGTAACCCCACGAGGTGAAACGGCCGCACCCCCTTACCTGCTCTTCCTGACCCACCAGCTCTTCACTCCACTCGTCACGCACGTGACTGTCGCGGACACGTTCCAGACTCCACGCCCGTTCCTCCTCCGCTCACAGCTTGTCGCGGGCAATTCCTTCTCCTTGATTTGATCTTCCCCAATTCTTCCTCCAGTTACTGCATTATTTTAATACTCCTCAGCTGAGCTGGAATTTTACTACCACCCTAATGTGGCAAATACATTGCTTTTCCACAGACCTTGCCCAGTCTATCATTTATGATCTCTCTCTGCGTAGGCACGTTACCTAACTCTGCCATGAGTCAGAACTCGGCCCAAGTCTCACATTTCTGGTAGATTTTCTGTGATCTCTCTCTTTCACAAAATGTTGTCAGCATATGTATCTAATGGTACAATGAATATAAAGGTAATATTTGTCCGGAATTAAAAGGGAATGATACCACCTGCATCAGTTCCACTATACTTGCTACTTGGTGCATTCATTTCACAGCAAATAACATGTACCTTAGTATTTTCAATCAGTGAAAATCTAGCTGAGCAGCAATCAGCTGAAATAGAATGACATCACTAGAAACCTCTGGACATTCCATAATTCTATCTGGAATTATGAATTAATGTTGGTCATTAATAAACCGGTTCTGATCAGATCATGTCAAGATGGCTGGGTCAGAGTAAAACTGTTGTAATTTAAAATAGAAAGACAGTGGCAGTTGTTTGTTTTTCTTGATTAATTGATTAAATTATATTTTCTATACAAAACTTTATCAATAAAAAAAGAGCACTTCTATTTTCTCTTAAAATTAAAATAATTTCATATGTCTCTGAAATCCCTTAAATGCTATCTCTAGGGCCAAACCCACATTATAGTATTTCTCTAACAGCACCAACAGACCACATTAACCAAAGCCCAGAGAGTACCTCATAAAGTCATTTATAATTTATCCAATTCCCAAAAGACCCGCAATAGCATTGTGGAACATTTTCACATTTATGAGTCTCTTCTCCCTTCATAGATTGCTTGCCCCTGGAAGTCAGAAACCAGGTTCAATTATTCATTCAATACATGTTTACTCAACATTAGTTCATAAATGATTCATTGAAGGATATGAAGCAAAAGTGTATGAAGCAAACAGAGTTCTGAATTGCAAGCAACAGAAATCAGCTGTGACCAACTTATGGAGAAAACAAAAGCAATATATTGAAAAGCCATTGTTTGAAGATGTTCTTACATAGATCTCATGCTTGTTCCTAAATATTTTACCTTTCTTGCTGAATAGAATTTTTTCCCTTCCATTTTATAAAATATATAAAATTGATTTCTGTAGACTATTTACCCAAAACCTTACTACGTTATCTTATTTTGGTTGATCTCTTTGAGTTTTGCCATAAAATCTGACCTGTGTCTGTATTGAATCTTTACTCTGATAGATCTAATGCTCCTCGAAGTAATTTCTTACCTGGCTGCTACCTGAACCCAGAACACATCTCCTATGAAAGCACCGGTCCATCCTAGTTTAGGGATATGAGATAGTATTATGATTGCCGTTGACCTGTCTGTTCTTCTCCAAAATCAAAAACAATATTCAGCTGATATTTGTAGTATCATCAAATAATCCATGGGTATCCTGGGAGCAGATTTGCTATAATTTAGAACTTTATCAAGAAAGGAAATATATGGCTTTTATCTTTTAAAAGTTTCAGTTATTCTGGGATCTGATCCCCCATGTGTGCCTCACACTCTACCGAGTCCTTGAGCAGCTAGGATCCGAAGCCCCAGCCCCTGGGAGCTGGGAATGTGCATACCCGAGGAAAGATGGAAGAACCAAGGGCCGCTGATTCAGAGCTCAGGCCAAGGCGGATGGGACAGCTGGGGACAGCAGGCACTTCTAAAGCACAGTAGTCCGAACCCAAGCAGGTGCACAACAATCCAAGGGTGGCGGGACAGTATTGAATAGAAATCCACGGCCCAAAGACTAGGCTTCATAAGCATCATAGATAAGTTATGGGTAATGAGAACAAGTTCCCCAACCAAAGGGGGTGGAATCAGTGGGAATTCTGATGGGCCACGAACCAGCTGTTAAAATTCTAGCTGATAATTTGGTGGAAACACGGAAATATATTTATGAAATGTCTCTAGATGAATAAAATATATGACAAGCACTACAGATGCAATATTATTATTTTTCATAAAAATCAATCACACAAGGACAAAATCCATAAGAGAATGTGAAGACATAAATATTAGAGAGTTGGGATTATGTTAAGATTAAGAAAATAAACTTGTCCTTTATTTGACAATGTTTCTTAAATTTATTAAGATAAGAGTTTAATATAATGGGCAAAGTGAAAGCAACATGGGCTCTTTTTAACTAAAAGCGGCATTCGCTGCAATCAAGACACTTTATATGCCTCCTGCTATTAGTATCATTAGTAAGAGCAGATATTTCTTTATCATCTACTGAGTGCTAAGTCCCTAAAGCGAAAACCGGCCCTTAACCATGAGAGGTTTTATGTGTATGTATAACTTGTCTCATTCCTTGCACTCCAGTAATAAATGGATAAAATGAGAACAGGGGCTGTATGGGGGTGCGTGTGTGCCATTCTCTCTGGGAGGGTATGAGAGAAACACAGGAGTGACCCCTGCCCCAGGCGCTGAGATCGTCCTTAGACGGCTGTGGTGTGGTCCTGCACTTGGGAGGCCATTTGCCGCTCCTGAGCCACATGGGCTGGGATTAGCTGATGGGCTCATCAAGTGGACAGCAAGGAATGACCCCAGGACCTGGGGGAAATGTCAGAGCTGGGGACAGAAATTTAGATGTCACCCATACAGAAGTGTGTGAGCCCTCCCAGAGGGCGAGTACAGAAGACAACGGGTAATTAGGCGTGTCCTTGATTGAAGGAAAGAGGCGGAAAGGTGCCAGGGGATTTAGAAAAACATGTCAGAGGGATCCGAGGAGCAGTAAATGCAGTAAAATCAGGAAACTGAAAGAAGGGAAAAAGCCAGGTTTGAGGCTAAAGGGGGATGAGAAAAATATGAGGAAGTCATTAAAAGATTCATGACAGATTCCAAACAGGAGCAAAGGCTAAGTTGGGGCTCTCCGCGTAACGCTGCAATGGGCCAGGTCAGCCGGGCTCTTCCCACAGCCGCAGGACTTCTGCCCGGACAACACAGGCGGGGTTCCCAGCCTGGGGCCTGTTCCTGGGTCGGGAAAAGGCAACGCAGAGAGAGAACTTAGGGTTCTGACAAAGCAATATTAAATCGTTGCCTGGAGTTTCAACTGGAGGGGGAATCCTGGTCCTCAGGGTGCTAGTGGACGGCCTGTCCTCCTTCTACGGTGACACTTCTACGGCTCTCAGTCCTGTTCACTTGGCTTTGCAGTTGAGCAGGGCAGACATTCTAGCTCGTGTCTTAGCTCCAGTTCCCTCGACAGCAGAGCTTACACTAGGACTTGGGTACAGACCGTTCATTCGGGAGGCACGTCGAGAAGGAAGAGAGTGTGCCTGGAGTGAGACAGGGAGTGGTAAACACCCACTGTGTGTGTTACTGATTTCATTGTAGTTTCGTGAACTGACCAGCACTCACTTCATGCTCGGGGGGTGCTCTCTGTCTCTCTACCCCAAAGCTGCCTCGGAAGCCCAGCAGCAGACACAGCCTGGCCTTGCACAGGTGTTGACAGCCCTGGGAGACCCGTACCCCTGGGAGATGGCACTCGGTCAGTGAGTGCAGCTGAGACCCAGTCCCTTTGGGGACATGCACAGGAACTGTGGACAATGCCCTCTGCTCTGGATGGTCCCATCGGTGAACAGCGTGGCGCACACAGGTGGAGAGTTGTCCCAGGCTGTGCCTGTATGGGTGTTTTAGAGCAAACCCTGAGGCAAGAGAGCAAAGAGCTCCTGCCTCATGTGGTGGCGAGCCACTGGCCATTGCAACCACTGTCTCCCCCACTGTAACCCACAGCTGTCCCCAACCTCTGTCCCCCACAGCTGTCCCCCACAGCTGTCACCAACCACTGTCCCCACAGCTGTCCCCAACATCTGTCCCCCACTGCTGTCCCCAACTGCTGTCTCCCCACAGCTCTCCTCTACATCTGTACCCCCAACTGTCGCCCACTGTTGCTCTGAAGTCAGTCCCTCAAGGTGCTGTGACCAGGACACCCCATCCCTGCTGCTGCCCAGGGTTTCTGAACCCCAGCACCTGTGACATTTGGGACCAGGCAGTTCTTTGTCCCAGGGCTGCCCTGGGCTTGGCAGGCGTGTCCGCCCTTCCGCATAGAGGCCGTTGCCTTCTGCCCACCTGTGACAATGAAGAATGTCCCCAAGCACCGCTGACTGTCACCTTCACTGAGACGGCTGTGCACACTACAGATGTGGGCGGGCAGCTTCCGTTCCGTAAACCTCAGCTTCTCATCTATAAAATGAGGGCCCACCACGTGGGCCCTGGGGTGGTTAAGTGCAGCGGTGAGCACCCAGAATGTTTACTAATAATCACACCGGCACTGAGGATAATGTAGAAAACTGTACGTTACAGTGTGTCTTTCTACGGCTCGAATTCAAGGCATGTGTTCCCCATCTCTGATTAAAAATAATGACAACGAGGTACTTATTCCTAATATTTGTTTCAGCAGATGGATCCGAGACTGTGTCTCAACGCAAATAAATCAAAGTGAAAGGGTGGAAACCAATCACTTTGACCTTCTTCCATCACCAAACACCAGTTAATGCCCGGAATTCAGCGCGGCTCCGCGTCCTTTCGCTGTAGCTAAGCGAGCGCGGGGTGCGAGGGAAATCAGAGAACTCCGCTGGAAAGTGAACAGAAAATTAGGGCGCTGCCCCGAGAGGACCCCTGCGGCGTTCACCCTTCAGTGTTCCCCAAAACGCAGATTTAAAATGCACATTTACTAGAAGAAAGTTTTAAAGCATAGCCTGCAGTCGCATTCTTGGAGGCACGAATATTTTAGGTGTGTTAGCGCACACCGAATGCCAGCGTGCGGACGGAGATGAAGCTAATGATTCCTTCAGGAATTAGATTTCTGTGTGATCGCAGCACGTGCATGAGCAAAAAGACTTAGGCCCGATACCGTGGAACACCCTCTCAGAGAAAGGCCTTGGCGCAGTAAGAGGGACAATTTGCAGGAGCCCTTCCCGGCTCCCTCAGACGCGGGCCTAGCAGCTGCTGGCCTCTGCCCTCTGCCCCGAGAGCCACCAACAGAGACGCGAGACAAACCCCTGCCACAGCGCCCTCTGTTTGCGGGGTCGTGTCCTGAACTCCCAGAAGCCGAGGATCTGTGAGATGGGCTCCCCTCTTCCTTAGGGATTAGGGGAGGGAAGGAAAACAAGATAGGTATTCAAAGCATATTCCTGAGGAACTGTCTGGTGGCGCCTGCTGCTGGGGGTTAGAAACTTCTAGAGGGTGTGACCTTTGCCCACAGCGGAGTCACTGTTAAATGGACCGCACCGTCCGTGACTGCTTTCTCATGTGTCTCCCAGCTCTTCAAGGGCTAGTGCCCAGACGTGGTCCTTTCCCAGCCTTAGGGCCTAGCACGGAGCAGGCACCCGGGGAGTGACTGGGGAGGGAACGAGCAGGGAAACGTCAGCTGTCCGCTCACCAGGACTGGTGGGCCAGCCCCCCAAATCAGTTAAGAGCTTAAAATATCAGCCTCCGCGTCACAGGCTATCTTTGTAAGTGCCCGGCCTCGGAACCACTGAACCTTCGCGTCGCGGTGCAGCCTTCCCAGAATAGACTCCATCCGAAGCGGCAGGAAGGGAGGCGATCAAGTGTAGACCCTGAGACGCTCAGGGCCGTGTGACACAGGCCAGATCTGCGCCCCAAGGAGACGTCAGGCAGGCTTCCGGATCACTGACGCAGAGAAAGATGCCTGCCAGAAAGGTCCCGAAAACTCAGGCAAAGGGTTGTTTTGTTGTTTCTCTGCTTAAATTAACAGTACGGTTGCCTCAGTTCTCCGTTCGTGTTCAGACAGAGCTTCAGGTTAAAGGTCTGGAGGCAGAGTCCTCGGGGGAGAAAAGAGAAGAAGCCCAGAAGCAAAGGAGGAACCTTCTGAAGTAGCTCACCTGTGTCCCAGAGACGCCCAGATGGCAGCTGGCAAATTATGAAGCGAACTGGCTTCTACAGAAACGACTGGGGAATGCTTACCATGTGAAGCATGTGGGTTGGCCTTCATTTATCGATATTTCAAAAACAAATCCATGTGGATCAGAGATTCTCAACCTTTTTCATCTCATGGCACATAAACTAATTACTAAAATTCTGCGACACATCAAAAATATGTTTTGCCGATAGGACCAAAAAAAAAAGTAGTTTTGATTCATTCACACCAGAGCTCTATTGTTTTCTTTCTTTTTTTTTTTTTTAAATATATATTGATGTCCGAGAAAGGAAAGAGGAGAGAGAGAGAGAGAAACATCAATGACGAGTCATTGATCGGCTGCCTCCTGCATGCCCCCTGCTGGAGGCCGAGCCCACAACCCCAGCATGTGCCCTGACCGGGAATCGAACCCCGATTGCCTGGATCCTAGGTCAATGCTCAACCGCTGAGCGACGCCCGGCTGGGCTGCTGTCATTTTTTTATTCGACAATCTAAGGGAAAAGAGGTCGGTGCCCCTGACTAAGTAGTCAGGTATTGCATGTTTTAAAAATTCTTGCCGCACACCGGGTGAGAATCGCTGGTGTAGATCCATGGTTTCCGTCGTGCTTCTGTGGGTGCGGCTGCACAGAGGCTTTTCTGCGAGAATTCAGTCTGGAGAGCTTAAAGGAGACAGTGGTGGGGGTGAAACGCTTTTAAAAACTAAGCTTGAGTAAGACTACTGTCTCCCGGGAAATGATTTTGCGTAATAAAAAATCAAATTACAGGCTGTAGAGCCTCACGTCAATGTCCTCTCTGCCCTGAGATGCTGCTGGAGTCGGAAAAGCACATGGAGCCTTCTGTGGCTTCCATTCTGCGTCTCTGTCACACACCATCCCAGACACCTGGCCACGGGGGCCCTGGTCGTGTTTACAGCCAGCCGTGTGCTCCAGATCATCACTGACCACAGCAGACGGCCAACCCCCGACAGCAAAATCAACAGGCACCACACAGATTAGAATAAAATGACCCGGGAGGGAGCTTTGTACACTGTAACACACCCTGCAGATCCGAGGTATTCCGGCTCACAAGGCTCCAGTTTTTCTTTTGACAAAATCATGTGACTGATTATGAAGATCAAACTTCATTAAATCTTTTAACCTGATTTTCCCCTTTAATTACCAGAAGTCTATGTTTCCTGCGAGTGCTTTTCATTTCTGAAGCGAGACCTCTCCCTGCTGTGAGCAGATTTCAGAAACCAATGGGGAGCATCACCTCTTGAAGTGTTCGAGTCAAAGGAAGATATTAGTCTACCTGCCTTAGAAGAATTCACCATGGAAACCAGAGAACAGGACAAAAGATGAGGGAGAGAAAACCAGATGAAAATCAGCGTGGACTCCTGCGCACAGGTAGGGTCACTGGCTTCCTTGGGGTCCGATTCCTGGGCCTAGAAAGGAATTTGCAGACTTAGAGTCAGGTTAAGGGAAAAAATGAAATGACTTTGTTACATTAGCTAAATGATCTGCCAAATAATTTTTTCCCTGCATACTTAGTCTTTTCCCCCAGACCTGAGTTTAAGAACAATTTGTAAAGCTGATATAAGATCAAATGTTTAAAAAGTAGCCTTCAGAAGTCGTATCAGTAAGACTGTTGTGAACGACATTCTAAGCCAAATTGTCAATGATATTCTTTGCTTTAAGTTCCTTTTTCATTGTCTAGGAAATTCTTTTTTCCCCTCAAAGTTTGCTGCTGTGAGAAAGGAAAAAATGTGCTTTTAGGTGTTTCATCGGGTAGAATCATTTTAACATTAAATTTTTTTGAAGAACTGGTTTCAGAACTTTATACTTGTGTCTCCCATTAGTGAGAAAAAAAAGTTTGACCATGTCAAACTAGCTCTATATGAAAATGTTTATAAAAATAGATATTTTAAAGATGTTTTAATGAAAGCAGTATTTCCTCCAAAGAGGAGGTAATCAACCCCCTGTCTAGGGCTTTTTTATGGCTGCCTTTGATGGACTTGAGAAGAACACATCGGGTTCAGCCATTACTTCGTTACTTGTCTCTCCCTCCACTGTGCCCCTGGGCTCCCATCACTGCTGAATTGCTCCTAGAGGCCCCGGCTGCTACTCCAAGTCCCCTCTGGGAGATTCTCACACTCCGAACCCATTAGGATGTGTCTGAGCAATTTTGTCTCAGTAGAGCTCAGTTTCCCCTCCTAGGATCTGGTCACATTCAATTTGAATAAAATCCAGTGGGTTAATCTAATTCTGTTGACTAAAACTTTGTAGGATTAAGTACTTTATAAAACACGTGGTCTATTTTTACACACTTGAATTTCTTTATTTGGAAATGGGTCACAATATTGCTCCAGTAAGGAATATCTTGGGAATATCTCTTTTCATTCTTACCAGTTTCACTTTCTTTTAGATTTTTTAAATAAACAAGAAGATTGAAGGACTCACTATCGTATTGCTGCTGCTGCTACAGTTCCCCAAATATTCTTTAAGATGGGATCATGGTGAACCAAAATTGAAACCTATTATCTCTTTTGTTATTGTTGTTATCATTTCAAACACTTTAAAACATACTTCCTAAAATAAATCTACTGAAAAATGTTTAAATATGTAGATGCTCTCTGTTACTGTATGGGGGAAATTATTTTTCAAAATGATTCTAAATGATTGCACGCGCGCGCGCACACACACACACACACGACTTTTTCCCAGAGCCTGAGAGCCTGTAGCAGGCTGGCGGTCCTGCAGTTAAGAGTTATCTTAAGTGCAAAGGATCAGAATGTGATCTTCCAGTCACATCTCATTTAACCTCAAACAGGGTCCGACAACATGCCTTTTGTTCCTGCAGTGAAAATTTATGTAACGTATTTAAAAACCAAATAAAAACAACTTACAGAATCGCATAGTCACTACAACGTGACCCACCAGAGCTCTGATCAGGTTTAGTCCGTCCTGTTAGAGGGCGATTAGTGCTTTTCATGGAACAGCTTCTTCTCCCTTTAAAGTTTTGGGAACTGCTGGATGATGAAGGAAGCTCAGCTGCTCCCCTTCTACCGAGGGAGAGAGGGCACATTCTAGCAAATGTTCAAAGGTGCCCATTCTTAGGTTTTATTCTAAGTAATTTAAGAACATTAAAAATTAATCTTCACTCTTTAGAAAAGTGAACATTTTACATGAGGGACTGGAGGAAAAATCTATGTGCATATTTATGGAGCTGTAATTCAGGCAGGTGCCCCATGACGGTGCTGGGCACTAGGAAATGTGTAATGCGTTTTTGTAAATTGTGGGTATCACCCAAGAGCTTTATCATAAGCCATTTCCCAGGGTGAAGGGAAACCACTTTTCTAAGGGTGGACTGTGTATTTCACAGGACTGCTGCTCCAGACAGTCTGATCATTTATGACACAAGCTTTGTTACCCAAGCATTGCCCTTCCGCATTGCTAACCAAGGCCTGCTGATCTAACAAGAAATAATCAAGGAAGTTAATCTCTCTTCTCCAGTGTTATCTGCCTCTCGCCTCCTGTCCTACCAGCCTACCCACTTTTTGAAGGCACCCTGCTGCTGACGCCCCCTTGCTGGCATCCTCGGTCAACCTCAGAAATCTGCCCTTGGCAAAGCCTGATGCCCTCGGAGGGGCAGGTCAGAGGTGGCCTCAGATGTGACCTCCACCTCCCGAGCTCCAAAATCACCCTCAGACACACAGCAATCACAAGCTTAGATACTAGAACCATCCACGGTAGCATTTTCTCCCTCCGAAAGTCTCTTCAGGGTTTAAGTAAATTTCTCAGAAGCAAGTAAAGGAAACTGGGCTGGGGTCACTAAAGCTGGTTTCTGGATTAGAACCCAGAAGTAGGTCTGGATTAAGAAGAAGTTTCGCCACTGACAGCAGCAGAGCTCTGAATTCTCAACTGTTCTTGAGTCAATAGTGAAAAGAAAGGTCATAAAGATTAATCATTTCTGACCATAAAGCAGGCGCTCTGTTCATTGGCAGCCAGATCCTTGGAAATTCTTTCCCCCGTCCCTTCCTCCACAGTCCTGCTCAAGAGCAGGGCATCAGAGGGGAGGGGGCGCTGGAGCTGGGCCGGGCGGAGGCTGGACTGGCCTGAAAACGCTAGTTTCACGTTCTCACCACCAGCCGTCAGCTTCCTGTTCCTGGGGCCTTGCACCAAACACTTCCCTGTTTTTACTGAATGAACTGGAACGTTCTTGGAGGATCTTTGCCTATTTCATAGGAGCTCTCTGTTCCCCAGATATTAATAGAAAATGACACCATATTTTTTAAAAGAGCCATAAAATGACCAGGCTGTACACTCTTCTCGATTTAAAGTTTGTCACTTTTAGGGGCTTTGTAACACCTCCTCCAGGGCCGCCTCCCAGATTTCATCTGATTTTTTGGTGTTGTGCATCAAAATGGAGCAAGATCATTCTCCATATTCATTACTCAGAGGAAAAAAATACTTAGTGGCCTATTCACAGCTGAAAATGGTTGCTCTGTAGAAGAATGGAGGAGGGGGGGAGCTCATTGCTCCAGGGCCCTGCATCCAAGCTGGAGATGGAGGGTAAGCAAGGGCTAAGGGAAGGCTCACCCCTCCATCTCGAATCGCCCTGACTCACGGGCTGTTAACTCTGTCGAGGATTTTGGACAGAGCACTAACGTCAGAGACAAGCAGAGCGCATTCATTCTGGTCCTTTAAGCCCCACGTGTCGACACAGCGGCCAGGCCGAGGGAGGGGCGCGAGCTCCCAGCGGCACAATGCATGTTGTAATCACTGCCATCCTGTGCCTTCTACTCAATGGTTCCCATCGTTCCCCGTGCTGAGCGCTGCATACTGATCTGGAGGAAAGCAAACACGGTCTGAATACATCAGGCCTTTCTGGTGGACTCAGAACAATTCACTTCCCCTTTTTTCCTTTTCTGGTTTATTTTTTAGCTTCAAGTCATGTGACTCACTTATTTTTAACTTTTTTTTACATAATTTAGTAGGCAGGATGCTTGATGGGGTAAGCAAGCAAAAATAAAAAACAGCATTTGAATTAAATTAGAAATGAATTTCTTCTTATAAAGAGCTCCATCCGAACACTCACATTGAAATGCTCTAACAAGGGTGGTGGTATTTATGTAAATTGTCCTACTCAGGCACCCAGCAGGCACAGGGGCACTGATTATGCTAAAAAGGCAGCACTTTGATTCAAACTGAGGCTCTTCAATGGTGGGAACCTCCCCACGTCCTCTGACAACAGACTTGGGGTTGTGGATATGCCTGAGACACTGAGTGTCATGCTAACTGCCATTCCTGTCCCCCTGACATTTCTGCCCTGGTTACAGACTTGAGGTTGAGCAGTGGGAAGCCTGTGCTTTGATGGGGGCCACTGGGGGGGCTCCTTTGCCTTGGACAGAGCTGCAGAGCCAGGAGCACCTGTCTTTGGGACACTGGAACATCGGTGTCCCCTGCCCTCTGCCAGCTAGCTGCATCCGGGCCACCCCTCCGCTCTGGGAGGATATGACTAGCTGGTGGATGTGACCAAGCACCCCTAGTTCTCTCCTCAGAGCTGACAGGCAGCTCACAGTGCCAAATATGTTGGGCACGATGCTGGAGATTTGATATAAGAAGCTTCTTTAATCCTTCAGCAACGCTGCGAGATAGGTTTTATTACTATTCCCATTTTAGAGATCAGGAGACCGAGGCTGAAGAAGACAAGTCACTGGCCCAGACTCACATGGCTAGAAAACAGCAATGCTGAGATTCTAACTTATGCTCTTGAGCTGGCGTAACCATCACTGCTCTTGGCTGGTCCCAGGCTGCCCCAACGTGCTATCACGACGCTGAGCAGGCAGTGGACATCTCAGGAGGTGGCCCAGGACCTGCCATCAGAAGACCTGCGTTCACACCGGTGCTCTGTCTCCTTCTAGTGTGTCCGGCTGTCCCCTCACTCTTGCGGGTAAAATGGAGAAAATTAAGCTATGGCTAAGGGCCACTGTAGGAATTAAATCAGCTGAACGCCTGGTATATAGTCGATGCTTAGTTCATGTCTGTTGAGTCTGATCCTTGGGTGACTTAATTCTACAAACATATATTTGTGTGTTTATATACCTGGTTTCTCATTAGGCAGCCAGTTGCCAACACCTCAGTTCATCTTTAACTGCACCTCGGCCACGTCTCCGTCTGTCCTTGAGAACACAGTTCTCCGCTTTATTCTGACCTTGTACAGATACCTGGGCACCGGCTCCCACGTCGCGAGCTCCCGTCCTCAGCCAGGCACCTGCACGTGCGTCAGGAAGGCGCAGCCCTCGGGCGGGTGGGTGACGCGAGTGCCCGTCAGTGAACCGCCCACGCTCACATCACAGGCACCCATTTCCTGAGCGGGCCCCCGGGGACACCCTGGGTTCCTGCTCTTGGCCGTTTGGAGCTCCTCCCAACTCCCAGCCCCCACTTCAGGAAGGAGGGGGCAGAGTCGCTGGGGTGGGAAGGTAAGTTGCACATAAAGGTGCAGAAAGATGAGGGAGACAGAGAGAGACAGGAGACGAAGCAGGCAGGGGCCACCTTGGCTTCCCCGAAATGACGGGGGCCTCTAGACACAGTGAGGCGTGCTTGCGTGTTGGGGGGCAGAGGGACCACGAGACTCTCCCCAGCCTTTGTGACACTTGGGAAAGCTGTGCAGAAGCTCAGATCAGGACCTTTGCACACGCTGTTAAAACTCTCTCACTCCAGGCCCTGCAGCTGCTGTCTCCTCCAGCTCTTCTCTGGCTTCCCTATTTAAACATCAGTGTCACCCCCATGATATTGTGACATCTTTGTGGCACCTTATCGTGATCTGAACTCAGATTGTTTATTGAGTCACTTGTTTTCTGATTTGTCTTCCCCCTCTGAGTGCAGGCTTTACTGATATCTCCTCAATGCCCAGAACGACCCAGTGCATCTTTATGAAATAAATAAGAATTACCAGAGGCATTTCACTCCCTTTTGGGCTGTTCATTTCCTCCTCATTCTAGGAGCTCTCCACACAGATATCCCATTTTTATTCCAAGACCAAGTCTCAAAAATTCAGTTGCAAACCTTCCTTTCAGTCCCTGAAAGAGCCAAGATGGTTCTCATCCCAAGGTGTTTGCATGCAGTTCCCTCCTCCTGGAACATCCGTCACTGCAAAGCCATCCTTCCTGCACCAAATTCTCTGCTCTTAGGGTGGCTGGCAGCTTCTCATCCAAATTCAATGTCATTCCTCAGAAAGAACTTCTCTATCACCCCGAGCAACCAATCTCTCATTATTTTCTATCAGAACAATCTGGATTTTTTTTCCTTTTCATGTAACATTATATTAGTTTCAGGTGCACAACATAATGATTGGATATATGCACATACTGTGAAAGGATCACCACAATAAGTCTAGTTAACACTCATCATAGTTACAATTTTTTCTAACAAAAGGGACACACTTTCAGTTATAAATACATCCTGGGGATGTGATGTACAGCATGGTGACTATAGTCAATAATATTGTATTGTATATTTGAAAGTTGCTAAGAGTGCAGATCTTAAAAGTTCTCATTGCAAGAAAAAACTGGATTTCTTTTGTTTGTTTTTCTTTCTCAGTTCAGTTATTTATTTGTTTCTTATTTATCTCCCCCACTAGATTCTAAGTTTCATTAGGGCAAAGACTGTAAATATTCTATTTTGTATCACATGCTTAGGATATGGCACAATGCCTAGAACAGAGTGGGTTCTAAATGAATTATTAGATGATGGATGGATGGATGGATGGATGGATGGATGGATGGATGGATGGATGGATGGATGGGCGAATCAACGGTCTAAGTCAATCTGTCCACATTTGGATTAGGAGGCAAATCTTACTTCCAAGTTTATTAGTAGCTATAACTCATCTCTTTTAATTTCTAGATAGACTATCCCTCTGCTCAAGGACAAGTTAAAATTCTCCTTTGTCCATGAGGCTTCTCTAAACACTCCAGCCACAGTCACCATTGTCATGGTCAGGCTCATTCATTTAACTCACAAACTGGTGCCAAGTGCTGTGAGGGATAGAAAGACACATCTGATAGAGTAACTGACCTGGAAGAGGTCTGAGTGTTTATCACATACTTCTGGACTGGAGTGTAATGTACGTGTGTCAAGTGAACCAATGAGTGAGCTTAATCAGAGCTTTGTGACCTCTCAACTCCTCATTTTTCATGATATCAACCGTAACACGTAGCTTCTTCCCATAACCTTCCTGGGAAGGCTCAAGAAAGATCATTTTTCCAGAAGAATCCAGAGAGTGATCCCTTCCCAGAACAGAATCAATGCTGGGAAGTGAAGTAGCTGGATTTGCCCTCTGTTAATTCATTATACTTAAATAAATTTCCCTTTCATGGAAACATAAACACATTTCCTAAGACAAAGGTAGAGGTTTTTAATTGGCCACCATGTGCGATGACATCCTTTCCCTGGCTCAAGTAACTATGTTAGTCTGTTTCCTTTTTCTCTCCTGGTTAGGGTCTCCGGGTCATACGTGGCCACATTGCATTGGTGTCCCCAGTAATTTGAAACCAACTTTGAAATCATATCCAGATTCTTCCCCCCTTGCTTCAGCCATTGCATCCAATCCTTGAAAAATACTTTTGTGTCTGTTGTATAAAAACAAAGAGCTAAAATGTGGGAAATGCAGCTGACGTGTTGGTGCTTTTATCTCTGTGACGCTCCAGCCAGGTTTGCACCACTTTTCTCTGCGTTAGAGACAGGCAGCAGCTGTTTTGGGCTGGGTTTTGGCACAACTGGTACTCTACCAACTTTCTGTAACGCCTCCCAGCGGTTTTCTTTCCAGCGCTATTTTTATCACCTGTTTTAGGCTCCTGGGTCCAGCTTCTCCTGCTCCTCTCTGCCCTGCCCACCCGGACACAACGACCAAGTCCCAGCGCCGTCTTCTGTGGAGGTTCCCCATGGGTCCACGTCACCAGCTCAGCAAGTCACACCTGCAAAGAGCAGGCCTTCGGGAGGTCCCCATCGGTCCGCATCTCTTGTGAGGCGCTGCTAGATTTCCCAGTGAACTGAAACCAGCCTGTTTGTCACCCCCGGCTGCCCACCCTCACTCTGGCGTTGGGTCTCCCCCTGAATCCTCGTCGAGGCCTATGAGTCCCACCTCCTTCACCTGTCCCAGCCCCTTCCTGCGACAGCCAGTCAAGCTGCACTTACTTGCATGAAGACAGCACCCCGCTTCCTAGACAGGCAAAAGCAGGCGTCTTTCTGATTCAGTGCTTCTGGCGCATTTCAATACAGGAGCAATCAAAGGCTTCGAGCCCTGTTTTATTTTTAAAGAACTGGTTCCCGGGTTGCATCTTTGATACGGCTAAGGAAACGATAATAAAGGAAATCATGAAATCTGACTCTATATTCATAGGAGGGATATTAAAGGAAAGTTAAGTTTTTCTCAAAGAATCTGAATGTCCAAAAGACACGTCAGGGGGGCCCGCACTTCAGTCCGTTTCACTGCAAAGCTGCGTCGTGTAGCCCCTGAAAGAGAGGAAAGACAGACGGCCCATTTCTCTAGTAAAAGAACAGAACGACTATAGTTACGGGATGGGGAGGAGGAGGGATGGTTTGGTTGCACGTCAGACCGGATTTCAAAGCACATGTGGTTTCCTGCTAGAAACTTAATTTCTAGCCTCGTCTCAGAACAGCTTAGGTTGGGCTGCCCTAGGTTTCCTGTGTCCCTCTCTATCGCATGCATGTGAAAACAGAAAGCAGGACACGCCTCTCAGCTGAAATACATTTTGTTGTGTTTCAAGCGTCCAGTAAGAGAAAAAGAGCAGGCACCTTTAGTGAGATTCCTACGACACATTCAGTTGTTGTGCTTCGCAGAGTGGCTCCCTAACAGCTACTGGTGGGGGTGCCGGAGATGCGTTGAATTGAGCACCCATTTGGCAAGTGTGGTCCCAGCGTCAGGAGAAGGCCCGTGTCTTACAAATGGCCAGGAAAGCAATCAACAATCTGTATGGAAAGTGGGGCGGGATCCTTTGTGCTTTGGGCAGTTTCAGGTCTACCATTCTCTAGTCCTGGAAGAGGGGATCTTCCACACCAGCCTGCCCCTGGTGCGGGAACCATGGGTGGGTCCAATGAATCATGTTCTCTCTGGCTCAGAGACAGGCTCCTTCAGAATGCTCAGCAAACAGAGCTCCCGTTATCCATCCATCCTGGACCAGCCATTGTACACCGTCCACACCTGTGTGCTCTGCTTATGAAAAGGAGTCCTTAAGGCTGGACACGATTGTCAAGAATTTTCCGTTGGCTTGGAGTTTTAGTTATTGCAGGTGTTTGGAGAAAGGGCTCAGAGGTGGTCAATTATTTCTTCTATTCTGTAGGTTACAAAGAGGTGCACATGTGTTGAATAAAATTTCTCCAATTTGAATGGCAATGTTCTGACAGCAAGACACAGCCACAGGTCATGCTGGTATTACAAAGGAGAGCACAGCAAGCGATTTACGACGGCAGAGGAGACACGACCTTGAATTACAGTGAATAGAGCTGGTTGGCTATTAACAGTGTAGAGCGGTTAATAAAACTGCATTTGATTAGACGAAGTTTTGGGGGATCATTTCTTTTTTTTCTTTTTTTTCTTTTTTTTAAAAATATATCTTTATTGATTTCAGAGAGAGGAAGGGAGAGGCAGAGAGAGAGATAGAAACATCAATGATGAGAGAGTCATTGATCAAATCCGCAACCCGGGCATGTGCCCTGACTGGGAGTCGAACCCTGGTCGCCTGGATCCTAGGTCAACGCTCAACCGCTGAGCCGCGCCCGGCCTGGCGGGATCATTTCTAATGGATCATGGATAATGATTCTAATCCCACCAAGTGTGTTTTTAAAATTTGATTTATAATATCTACTTTTTGACGGACCCACCGGGCATCTGGAAAGTAGCCCAACAGACTTGAAATAGGCCAGATTGTCAAGGGAACCCGTGTCGATGTTTATCGGGAAAACCCTAATTTAATGGAAGGGCTTTGTGTCATGTCCCAAAGGACAACAGGTTTAGATTTTTCTGAATCAAGAGGGAGCAAAATTCCAGGGCCTTACATTTCTTTATAAGCCTCTTCTACTCTCGGTCCTTAGCTAGCAGACAGCTCAGCTAAGTCTCAGCCTTGACTTTAGAGTAAGACATCCTTCCGTAAGCCTGAGAGACAATGAACGGCAATCCAAGGGAACGGAAAAGATGTTATTGTCTCTATTTAAAAAAGTGTTTTGATAAGAAGGATAGGGAAGGAGTGTGTGGGTGGATTTGAAATGGGTTACATCAGATCTGAGAGATGTCATGGATAAAACAAAAGAAAATAAAAGTAATTATGCTGAGGAGTAATGATCTTTTCAAAGTGTCTTCACATCTTTTTTTTAATGTTCAAGATATTCTTTTAAAAGAAAAGGAAATTTTATCCCCATTTTAAACATTAGAAATCAGATATGTAGATGTGGGAAAAAGCTTCATAATAAGAGAGTATAAATGAGCAGAGGTTAAACATGGGGCTTTGAAACAGTCTTCTGTTACCATTTCAACATTAGCACTTCTTTCCAATGGCCTTGATCATGAATTATTTAAGGGACAGCTCTATAAAATAGTCAAATACAGTCCCTATGTCCCCGTCTCATGACACCAACACCTACCCCCACTATGTTCATTCTTTCCCCAACACTGTCCACCCCTGCTTCCCTCATTACATATTAGACACATGTCTCAACTACAGGTACACAGAAAGCACCACAGTGGTTAAGAGAAAAAAATATATTTATGCTGACATATTTAAGAAACATTTATGCTAAGGCCATTAAATATGCAAGAAATGCTTGTCAATAATAACCAAAAAATGCAAACAAATGAGATAGCTCCCCACTATCAGAATCACAAAATGGTTTAAAATTAATAACTAGTTTTCGCAAAAAGTTGTGAGTAAATGGGAGATCTTATATCATACACTGGTAAAAATATAAATAGGTACAACTCCCTATTGGCAGTATGTATTTAAAAATGTAAATATGCTGTGTGTATGTGTGTCCATATATATGCATATATCATATATACACATTTATACATATACATGTATTTACACAAAATACATACATGTTTTGTAGCACTGTTTTCCTCAGGGGGAAAAGATGCGCAAATATGGGAAGGTATTGCTTTCTTAAAGGATTTGCTGTAATATATTTTTAATAGAAAAAGTTGCAGAACACTATTTATAAGATGATCTACATTAAGAAAAGAGATGTGTAGGCTAAACTAAGAACTGCACATATACAGGCCCTGTACAAACTACAGTGCTAACAGCAGTTACCTTTAGAAACGGCAGTTATCTGAAGGATTATGTCACGTTACTTTACATGGTAAAATTAAGGTTAATTTTAACTTCTTTCTATGTGCTTCTATGTTTCTCAAATTGAATACATATCACAAACCATATTGTGGCTTTGAGAAATACGTATATAATGAGTGTTGGAGTCAAGCAGGGGTGTTTGGGTCCTGGACCCATCGCTTGACCATCTTTAGATTTCCTAAACCTTTGTTTTTGCAGCTGTAAGATAATAAGCTTGGTTCTTATGTCGTGAAGGTGTAAGGATTAATGAGATAATGCCAAATAACTCATGAAAATGCTTAGCATAGTAACCGTTGCATAGGAAGCTCATGAGAGATTAGCTGTGATTATTATGTTGCCTTCAACATCTAGGTTTAGCTGGCCTATCGGATACATTTTAAGCGCTGTCTGTTCTTAAACCAGGTATCAGCCTGGCTCCCTTGTTCTCATAGAAGTTTGCATTTGTTCCTTTGTCTTTCTCTTTCACTGAAAAACTCTTGTCTGGGTCCCTATTCAGATGGAGCCACCCTCCACCCCAGACAAACATGCTTGCTTTTTTTTTTTTTTTTTTTTAAATTTATCTTTATTTTTGAGAGTATTACAGGTGACCCATTTTTCCCAATTGACCGCTTCCACTTCTCTCCCACCCCCTCCCCAGGCCTTCACCCTGTTATTGACTGTGTCCATGGGTTATGCATACATGCACATAACTTCTTTGGTTAATCTCTTCCCACCCTCCACTCTCCTTCCCTCTTTCCTCTGAAATATGATTGTCTGTTGCATGCGTCAAAGTCTCTGGATCTATTTAGATACTCAGATTCTTTTGTTCATTAGGTTCTTCTTAAAGAAGACCCTTCATTCAACTTTTCCTGTAGTGCTGGTCTGGTGGTGATGAACTCCTTTAGCTTTTTCTTATCTGTGAAGCTCCTTATCTGACCTTCAGTTCTAAATTATAGCTTTGCTGGGTAGAGCAATCTTGGTTGTAGCTCCATGTTTTTCATCACTTTGAATATTTCTTGCCACTCCCTTCTGGCCTGCAAAGTTTCTGTTGAGAAATCAGCTGACAGTCGTATGGGTGCGTCCTTGTAGGTAACTAACTGCTTTCCTCTTGGTGCTTTTAAGATTCTTTCTTTGTCTTTAACCTTTGGCATTTTAATTATGATGTGTCTTGCTGTGGGCCTCTTTGGATTCCTCTTGTTTGGGACCCTCTGTGCTTCCTGGACTTGTAAGTCTATTTCTTTCCCCAGGTAGGGGAAGTTTTCTGTAATTATTTTTTCAAATAGGTTTTCAATTTCTAGGTCTCTTTCTTGCCCTTCTGGCACCCCAATAATATGAATGTTGGGCCTCTTGAAGATGTCCCAGAGACTTCTTATACTATCTTCATATTTCTGAATTCTTTTTTCTTTTTGCTCTTCTGGTTGGGTGTTTTTTGTTTCCTCATGTTCCAAATTGCTGATTTGATTCTCAGTGTCCTCTACTCTACTGTTGATTCCCTGTAAATTATTCTTCATTTCAGTT
Source organism: Miniopterus natalensis (assembly GCF_054644295.1). Lineage (NCBI taxonomy): Eukaryota > Metazoa > Chordata > Mammalia > Chiroptera > Miniopteridae > Miniopterus > Miniopterus natalensis. The sequence goes on along the minus strand of NC_142096.1, from coordinate 32,496,073 downwards.
CGTGTAGCCTTCATTTCAAATTGGTACTTTATTATGTTATCGATTTTCTCAGTTATTTCCCTAATAGTCTGTTTAAACATCCTTATAAACAAAATTCTGAACTCTGTATCTGTTAGCTTGCTTGGATCTATTTCATTTAGTTCCTCTTCTAGAGATTTCTTTTGTTCTTTCTTTTGTGACACGTTTCTTTGCCTCCACATTTTGGCTGCTTCCAGGGGTTTGTTTCTATTAAGTAGAGCTGCTATGTCTCCTGGAATTTGTAGAGTGGCTTTGTGTAGTAGGTGTCCTGTAGGATCCAGTGGCTCAGCCTCCGCAGTCACCTGAGCTGGGCCACATGCTTGCTTCTTGACTGTAGCAGGAAATAATCTCTGGTATAATAAAGTAGTGCATCTTATTGCAATAAAAAGCAAGCAAACCTGGGCTGTGGGGCCGGGTGCTTCCAGCAGCTCAAGTCCCTTAAGAGCTTTAGAGGTAATCATCATTCCACCCTCCGTTTCGGGGGCACTTGATGGTTTGCAAAGTACTTTCCTGTATATTATTTCATTCAAGGAAAAGAAATGCATAGTCCATGAGGGCCTTTCCTGAGAGAAATAAAATGTCCCATAAATGAAAAATGATTCCTAGATGAAATCACTTAGGGAGGTGCTCTATCAAAACAGTGAACCACTCATGAGAAACAGGAGCCCAAAATAAAATAAAATCGCCATTGCCAGTGTAAATATGAACTCTGCGGGGCTCACTAAATTTTTTTCATTATGTGCATGATTCAGAGACTGTAATTCTTTCCCCATTTGTTGAAATTGAAATAAGATGATAAATAGGCATCCTGGCTCTCAGGTGCCCTGTGCAATTTCATTTCTTTGCCACCTGAGGCAAAATGCTTATTACTATTTGGTCGTGTAATGACTTTCTTTACCTCCAATTCCATTCATTCCACTGCCAGACATAGTACCTGCCCCATCTTCACTTCTGTCCCTTCTGCGCCAGCCAGGACAGGGTCCTGCCTGGGACACATTCCTGCCCCTAAGCCCACTCCCCACTCTTTTCTTCACCGCTAAACAATTGTCTTCCTCTAAGAACTTAACCCAACTACTCTGAGCTACAGTCTTCTTTGTTTATTTTCCAGTAGCTCAGTTTTCATTCATTCATTCATTCATTCAACAACTATTTAATGAGCATTGACTACACACAGGCATTGTGCTGGGCACTGGAAGTAGAGTCATGAGAAAATGAGCACAATCTCTGCTCTCAAGGAGCTTCCATATTCTAGGGGAAGGGCAGACAATAAACTCCTGCACAGTGAAGTATTATTTTAGATGCTGCTAAGTGCTATGAAGATCTATAAAGGGGTCACATGAGAAAGTGGGTGGGCCAAGGAGGGATTGACAGCTTTGATTGCAGGTCTGAGGGGTTCCAGTGAAGGGATAACATCTGAGCTGAGGCCTGAATGAAGAGAAGGAGCCATCCATGCAAACACAGGCTGCAAAGTGTTCCAGGCGGAAGGGACATCTGTAAAGGTCTAAGGAGGGAGCACACAGGGCAGTTTCCAGGGACAGAAAGGTGTGTGGTGTGGCCGAAGGGTGGTGGGCAGGGGGCACTTGGGAGAGAAGGAGCTGAGAGGTGGGCTGGTGCTCCATCACGGGTGGACTTCAGTTCCTACCCCAGGTGCCTACAGAAGCCGTGGAGGGTTTTAGGCAAGAGGAGACCAGATATAATTTGTGTTTTTTTGGACCATGAACCATGAGGGTACCAAATGAGAGTGAGAAGGACCAGTTAGGAGGTTGCAATAGGTTCAGGGAGGAGAAGTGAGGTTTGGGCTAAGATTGTGCAGTAAAGATGGGGAGAAGTTGACAGATTTGGAGTATATTTTGCTAGTTAAGCCATCAGGAGCCATAGGAAAATTCAATGCAAAGTGAAAGGAAACTCCAATGTATATTCAGTTTACCATGTAATCATTAAGCTATTTAATGTGTGTTTGCACATGCACCCTCAAGTAGATTATGATTACTTTTATTTTTAAATATATTTTTATTGATTTCAGAGAGAGGAAAGGAGAGAGAGAGAGAAAGAGAGAGAGAGAGAAACATGGATGATGAATCATGGATCGTCTGCCTCCTGCACGCCCCTAACTGGGGATCCAGGCTGCAACCCGGGCACGTGCCCTGACCGGGAATCGAACCGCGATCTCCTGGATCCTAGGTCGATGCTCAACCTCTGAGCCACTCCAGCCAGGCAGATTATGATTACTCTGCAGCCAGAAATTAGTTATATCCTTTATTTTGTCTCAGCTACAGAAATGGGCATTGCCCTTTGAAAAATGAGCGAGCAAGAAAGACTTGTTAACTTGAATCCAGTTAGGATTTTTACTTTTATTGTTGGGCCGCCAAGAGTTCAACCCAACTGACTGTTGCAAAGCCAGGAGTCTCTCTCTGGTTGTTTTCCTGCAGGCTGCCGTCTGTCCCTTCAGCTCCTACTCGGTTTCTGGTCTCTGTAATCCTCTCTGGGGCTTCTTGGCAAAGACCCTCTGCTGTCGAGGCCTCTGCTTCTGTGAGAGTGCCCGCTTCCTTGCCCTCTGTGCCCGTCCTCTCTCTCTCCCCGGCCCTCTGCTGGGTGACGGGGCCCAAAGATAAACAGGGGGAGGCAGGAGAAGCCTTGGCATCTAGTCCTCACCTAGGAAGAGGGTGGGAGCATCTTGGACACACTTAAGAGAGGGAAGAATTAATCACGCAGGGAAACCTGATTTTGCCCACTCTTTGAGCTGAGCTCTCTAAGGAATGTGTAAACAGGAAGCTGCAGCTGCTTCTTCTCATATTATTACCTCGCAACTTTCGTAGACACAACATGCTTCAGGTCCCAGCCAAAGGGGTCGTTAACCTCTCCAGGACAGGCACAGAGGACTCCGTGGACATGCGTGCAGACCTGTGTTTGAGGCTGTTTAGACGATTCCACCTTTGTCCCCCAGGTCACTCCCCTGACAGACAATGTCTTTGCCTGCATTTGGGATTGTTTCTTTTCAATTAAATGTTTATCCAAAGATGACAACTAGGCACAAGAGCCTGGAAAGATCCTAGAGATAGAGCTCCTGTCCTCTAGATCTTGGAAGGAAAGACACAAAACAAAGTCAAGTGAAATCCAGGCCAGATGGCCGAGTGCACCACGTCAGGTTTGAGCTCGCAGGGAAGGCCACGGCGTGCTGAACAGATGTCCTGAGAAAGGTGATTTGAGGAGTCTGCCCGGAGGCGGGAAGGTGAGCAGCATCTGGAGAGGCAGCGAGGGAGAGGATGGTGGTGCGGGCCCGGCGGGGGCAGACCCTCGGGGGCACACCTGCCCCGAACTCCGGGGACAGTGTGAGTTCTCTGGCTGGACGGCAGGAACCAGGGGGAGGTCCATAAAAGCAGACGGTGTAAGTAAATCCATGTCAAGGTTCCAGAAGCCCAGAGCATGCTGCGAATTATTCTGTAGCCAACAAGGAGCGGTGGCCGACTTGGAGATGCGGGAGCGACATGTGGGGACAGAATAAGGCAGGCCGTGCTGGAGTGGTGGCCACAGGACGGGTCTCCTAGGGAGCAGAGACTATCGACAGCCTCCAGCAGTCACGCCTTGGGGTTCGCCCCGATGGTGAGCACCCCCAGGCTGTTCTTCCTGCCCATCAGGGAAGCTCTTCAATGGGGAACCTTGTCCTGGGTGTTTCCCACCAGCCTGGCTGGGACTGTCTCTTCCTTCCGCTCTCCTTCCCGGGGTCAGGCCTGCCAGCAGCGTGAAGGCTCCCCCGGCCCCCCTGCTCCCTCCTGTGTTCTCCATAGACAAGGCCCCAAGTCAGCCATGTGCACGCCTCTGCTTCCCGGGGACTGGAAGGATGAGCAGCCTGACCCATTTTAGGGGCAATGTCCAGGTTGACAGACTGGGACCTACCGTCCAGGCAGAAGGGGAAGGGAAAGGGGAGGGAAGACTTTTTAAGATAAAAAAAGGAATAGAATGTGCTTCACCTCCTTGCAGGAGAAAGAGTTGTGCTTAGGATTTGAAATCACTCATGAGTGTATTTTCCTCTATGGCAGGGGGATAAATATCGGTGTTGTCACTGTGTAGCTTTGCCTGTGGTTTTTTTTCCCTTTGTGTCCCTGTGGTCACGTTTACAGTAATTTAGTGTGGGATTGACCTAGTAACTCAGGTCGAGTATATCTTTGTTATTGAAAGTTGGAAACATCTATGCCCTTTTATTGATATCAGTAGCAACAGGAAATAACATTTCATGTGATGAGCATTTTCTAATTGAAGAATTCTAAAACCATTCACTCATATGCTATGGGGCATAACCCTGAAGAGTGTCTACAGAGAATGCACTTAGACTTGCAATCATTCTGCTAATATTCACGTAAGAAATTATAGCTTAAAAAAAAAATCACCGCCCTGGCCAGTGTGGCTAAGCGGTTAGAGCGTTGGCCCAGGCACCAAAGGGTTGCACGTTCAATTCCCAGTCAAGGGCACATACCAGGGTTGCAGGTTCGATCCCCTGCCTGGTCGGTGCATGTTTGGGAGGCAACCAGTTGACGATATATCTCTCTCATATGGATGTTTCTCTCTCTCTCTTTCTCCCTCCCTTCGCCCCTCCCTTCCACTCTCTCTAAAAAATCAATGGAAAAAATATCCTTGGGTGAGGATTTTAAAATAATAATAATAATAATAGTTTTATAATAGTGTTTAGTTAAAAAAGCAATAGTTTATTTAAGAAATAATCCTTGTCTCTTATCCTAGAGTACTGTTGATGTTTAACAAGAGAATTGTAATTATAATACATAAGGCCAGTTCAGTAATTTCCAAACATTCTCTTTAAGTTTTTAACAGGTTGTTTAAAATCTGACTAATGTAGGGTTTAGTGGGCTTCCTCTTCTGATTGTCTATGTTCCCATTTGCTTCCCTACTAAATACAAACATATCAACAATCAGAGTGAAATAATACGAATTTATAGACAAACAGCATGGAGTGTTGAGCAAATCTCAGCTGCTCTGATTTGATAACAAAAATAATTTCATTTTTAAGGAAACCTATGGCACATTTGAGCTGACTATATGACAGCCTAACAAATGTTCTGAAATCCATAATAACTTGATAGTAATCACACATTTCTGCATAAATAAGGCTTTTTTAAAACTAAAGAAGGGGAATTTTTGTTTATCCCTGAAGATTCTTCTTAAACTGTGGCGTACAGATTGGTTTCCTAGTATGTTTTCATCTCCACATCCTGTGAAGTGCTTTTGTTTATAATCTTCCTTTTGAAGTGAGGGGCGGCTTTGCAGATGAAAGAGATGGCGTGATCTTGTCCTTTCCTACTGTAACATAAATAAGGGGAGATGCTCATCCGATCAGCAGCTGTCACTGAAATAATTTCCCACTAAGTCCGGAATCTCGGGATTCTCTGGGAAAGAACAGTCGCTCCCAGCAGCCTTTATAAACAATACGGAAAGTTGAATGGTCGGCTATCAACAGGTCCCCACTCCAGCAGAGTGCGAGGCCCTTCACAGCCTAACCACGAGGGTCGATTTTGTTATCTCCTGATGTCTATTCCCTCTGCTTGGTTGTGAGAGGTCTGGTTTTTTGGGGGGTCTGTTTGCCCATTTCCCAGCAGTGTTCATCCTCACTGGGCCGAGCCAATGAAGACATTCTGTCCTGCACGCTTTCAGCTTCTCTGGCAGCAAGAGACAGATTTTGTTTTCCTGAAGCAGGGGGCAGATGTGCTGATGTGCCCCCCCCCCCCCGGTGGCTTGAACGCAGATGTGGGATCAGAGTCGGAGACAGCTGTTTTGCCACCATGAGACAAAGGCTGGGAGAATTACAAAGCCACTGGCCATGACACCATTTAGCCTCTGAACTCATTCTTCAGCCTCCTGCGTTTAGTGAGAAAAAAATGAATTTCTATTTTTTCAAGCCATTGCTACCTTTTCCTGTCACTCTCAGTAAAAAGCATTCCTCCCTGGAGCAGACTGAGGGCACTTGCTTCCCCAGCCTCATTTCCTGTACCTTATACCTCAAGTTACAAAATCCACTTACGGACCATCTGCAAACCCACTGCACTGCGCTGTTTCATGATGGATTCAAAACCCCTCCCTCCCAAATCCTGCTCATCAGAATGACTCAGCTTATATGAGAAACTTTCCCCAAACTTACCCCTCTACTCCCAAGTTCCCTTAATGCTTTGCACCAGCTCATCTTTCCAACTGGGCCAAGAGATTCTTGAGAAATTGGCTCAGTTCCTATTCTCTGAATTGCCCCATGACTGTGACACTGCTCCAGAGCCTAGCGGGATCCAGAAGCATGGGGCACAGGCTTCATTTTCCAGGCCTCTCTAAGGGACAGCCTTGGTCTCTTTTTATCCAGAGGGTTTCCTCTGGTTGTCAGTGAAGCCATACCCTCCTTCTACCTGGCAATCCCTGGTCAGGTCAGAGACACACTGCAATAGTGATTCTGAAGGAGAGTTTTATAATAACAATCACAATTTTGAATGTATGTAATTTTTGACCTGGCAATTCCACTTGTGGAAAGTTGTCCCAGAGACAGCATTCAAGTGGATTAGAGCAGTGCTTGTAACAGCAAAAACTAAAAACAGCTATATAACCACTAATAAGGGGTTAAATTAATCATGGCACACCAATTTAAAAAGAGAATATTGTGCCACTGTTAAAAGAACCCAAAAAAATCTATGTATGGTGACATGTAAAAAAAAATAAAAATAAACTCTTAACTTATGAACATTGATCAGTTCTGAAGTTGGGACTATTACTCTCAGGTTTAGGTAACAGTATTGTATGGATTTCTATAATCCATACATATGAAATATTTATGATCAGAAACAAAGTGCTGAAGAAACAGATCTTCGCATTTCCAGTAATGGTGGGAAGCCAGGCTCCTCTGCAGGGGGACAGCCTCCCTGCAGAAACCGAGAGGCAGGGTCAGTGGGAAATGCAGGACAGAGGCTGGAAATGGGGCCACAAGACTGGAGGTTCAGGGAAAAAGACATGATGAGAACTGTCCAAAAATGGAACAAGCTGCCTTGTGAGATAGCGAGCTCCCCATTCCTCCAACTGTGCAAGCAAGAGACCTCAGAGCATCCTTTGATACGTTTCTCTCCCTCATTCCCCAAGATTCCTTATCGCATGACATTTTCTCCGTGTCTTCCAACACCACTCTGGCCCAGGCAACCAACCTGTCCTGCTTGAACTAGTAGAATGGCTTTCTAATTGGCATCTGTCACCTGGCAGGCAGAATTTTGACCCCCTTGACCTTTGCCCCGATAGCACACTTGTGAATAACTTATGTTACACAGCCAAAGATTACTGAAGGTTATTTAATGAGTTTGGCTTTAAAACAGGGAGATTATCCTGGGCCATCCAGGGAAGCCTGTGGTCATCACATGAACCCTCTGAAGCAGAGCTGTCTGCTCCCTGAAGGCAGAAGAGGGGTAAGTGAAAGGCGACAGAGATTAGAAGTCCGAGAGGACTTGACCCGGTGGCATTGAAGATGGGAAAGGCCACTGCAAAGCAAAACCTCAGCACCACTGATGCCATGAGTTCTGCCTTGTGAGATCCAAACAGAGAGCCCAGGGGGCCACGCTGGGCTGGACCTCTCAGCTATGGGAACTGTGATATCGTTTTAACTGCTAAGTTTATGGTCATTTGTTTCAGCAACAATAGAAAACTAGTACATCAACCCTGGCCCACCTCTGGTCTCTTCTTCCAAACACAATGAACATTATTATCTTTTTTCCCGTAATACAGATCTGCTCAAGATATACCCATTAATTAGTGTCCTACTGCTCGCTGGAAACACTGCACACTCCTCACCGTAGCCTTCAAATCTCCCATGGTTTTCAGCTCCCATGAACCTTTCCAGCCTCAGCCCCTAACCCTGCGATTCAGCCACATGGCCTTCTGTCATTTACTCCTACTGCCAAGCTCCCTCTTGCCTCAGGGCCTTTGCACAAGCTGTCCCCTCTGCCTAGAATGTTTTCTGTCTCCTCTTCATGTTCTGGCCACTAGCAGAAGTCTTTCCTGACTTCTCCAAATCAAACATAGAAATTATAGCTTCCTGTGGAATTACATGTCTCTCTTTCTAAGCAATTGTCATGGTTACAATGCTTTGTGTGATTGCCCGGCCATTGTCTGTCTCCTACACTATGCTGTAACCTCCCTAACGTCAGCAGGTGCGTATGTATTTCTCACTATGGTATCAGCGGCTCTTACAGTGTGTCTGAAACAGAAATCAGTTCTCAATCATTGTTCTCATAATCAGTTCTGAATGACTGAACCAGTGAGTCACACTAATGGATGAATTGGTGCTCCAGGAAAGAACAGGTGAGAAAACACCAGCCACCAGTAGAAAGTTCAGTTGTGTGACCACACGGCATTCTGTGAGCTACAGGACTGCGTGATGTTAAATAGTCTGTGCCTATGCAGAGTGTGAAAACTGTCTTTTAATTTTATATTACCCAGGGGACCTTGGTGTTTCCAATGAAAATAACTGCCAAAACTAATACATCACTTCATCATAAATATACGTCCGGTCTCCCAAATAAATTTAATAAATATTTAAGGGGTGATAACCAAGTGGAAGTCACTGCCGTATGTGTCCCAAAGGATGTAAACATGTCCTTGATTATTAATATATCCAATCTATGCATCAAGCCTCACACTTTATAAAATATACTTTCGCATACATTACCTCCTCTAATCCTCACAATAACTTTGTAAAGCACTTGCGTATTTTTTTATAGCGTTTTTCAGTTCAGCACAAATCAAATCAGAGATTCATGCTCAGAGGCTAACTGCCATGTTCAAGTCTGAGAAAGTGAAAGGGCCATCCCTCCATCTCAGGTCCTCTGCTGCACGTCGGGTGTCTAACCGCCCAGATTTCCCAGGCAGAACCAAGGCCTGCACCGGCCTGCGCATGGCCCCCGTCCACCCCTGTCCCTGGGCGCCCTGTGCCTCGGGGGGCCCCGCAGCCACCCACCCGCCGGGTGTAGTTTCTGTTTATGTCCCCCACTGCCCATCCCAGAGATGGGACCACCAACCACGGCGGGCAATCAGCAGCGTTTGTCACATAGATTGTCTACGTTACTCTCACCCCCTGTAAGCAATTATTTAAGCTCCTCAGGCTCAAGATTATAAATTTCTACATAAGAAGTCTTCTATTTATTATTTTTGGATTGGCTTTAGAGTATGTCTCTTTTTAAATAGTTAATAGGTAGAGGGGAGGGTCTTGAGAAATTCTGAGCGATTTTATTTTTTTTCTACGAATTCCACATCATGATACCACAGATGAGCACGGGGTGGGTTTTACGCAGAAGGACTAGGATGCGGTTAGCACACCACGATGAGCCGAAAGAGAAACTTTGTTTAATTGGAGGGGGTATAATATTCTAAGGATTCTGAATGCACTGGAAAATCCCATAGACGTTCCAAAAGCTGTTTTAAATAATTGTTTCTAGAATAAGAACATAGCCCTGCCTTATAATTACTTCAAAATAATTTCATTTGGATTCTTCTGGTATGCTCTACTTTTAAAAAGAAACTTAAGAGTGGAATTAATAAGTCAAAGGGCACAAACCTCTTCTTTATAGGTTTCATTTTTTTCCTGATTGTAAATTGATGCATATTTCTGTAGAAACAGAAAGTACATAACAGTGTCCAGAGGGAGAGAAAAAAAATCACTTATAATGATCATTACTCTACCCGGAGGCAACTATTGTTAACATCCTGACACGTTCACCTCCATAATACTCTTCTTTATTTTTCTTAGTTAAGATGAAGCTTAGATTTTTCTACTTAACAGTGTGCATTTTTTCACCAGCCTTTGTTGCAATGTTTTTAATCAAAGGTACTACTTCTCTGCATTACAACTGAAAAGCTTGCCCAACGGTTGTAGCCTCTGTTCAAAATTTGTATGACCTTCTTTACTTGGCCCTTTGATAAACCAACAGATACAAAATACACAGAAATACCGTTGCTACTATTGTTGTTTTTACAAAAACAGAATCCTACACATAACTATTTTTTAAAACAATATATCATTACATTTTCCCAATTCCGTTCATATAGATCTACCTCATGCTATCAAATAACTGCATGATATTTCATAGAATGGAAGTAATCACTTATGAAACCATCTCCTATTGATGGATATTCAGGATTTTTTTCCTGTTATAAGAAACAAAACAATAAAAATAAGAATATATATATGTATTTAAATAATGGGACATTTATTTTTAGAAATACTTATTTGCTAACAATTACAAATATAATTGGGTCCTTCCCACTGTTCTACACAAGAGCAGGTCCATAATTTCCAGTTTTTTACCCTTTTTCCCAAACAGAACACAGAATATGGCCAATAGAAAGTTTGAGTCAAATAAACACATGCTGAGTGGATCTGAGCAGAGGTCGTCACTGTGGGAGCCCTGACTTGAAAAGTGGTCCATGCGTAAGCTGTGACCTGTGATGTTCAGGTAGGACACCAGAGTCCGGGCGTAACTAGGACATTCAGGAACCTGCCACCTGCACGAGACGTGACCAGCAATGGGCAGTGTGTGTGTGTGGATTCAATCCCCTTTGGCTTCATTTTTTCTTTATTTATAAATGGATTAAATGGCACACTTCTCATGTTGCCTAGACGTGTGTTTTCTTTTAATATGCATTTTATTCTTATCAGATGTCTGATAGAAATGTAATATAGTAAGTGCCTTTAGCATCAAAGCAATTTATTAAAATTACATGTTTGTAATTATGAGTGTTCATTGACATCTCTTTACAGCTCATTTCACATGCAGAGGATGGAAAAATTACTAAATTAAATTCTTCCCACTCCTTGACTGAGCTCTAGAGTATTCACAGTCCGTGTGAAAATCAGTTGAGTTAGTTCACGGTCACCCTGAAAAACGCAGGCACCGCCAGAGGGGTAATGAACGAAGGCGACCCCAGTGAGTCAGCAGAAAGCAATCCATGAGCAGAAGGCCCGAGGCCCCTGGGGTAGGGTCGACAGCTTCTCAAAAGTCGGAGATCAAGGGTACCCTGTAACTCACGCCTCTTTTCCCTCACTTGAATTCCAAATAAATTAAGGCACAGAGAATTAGGTAGACGGAGGCCACAGGAGATCAGTCCTTACCCATAAAGATGTTACTGTAGGACGTGACTTAACACACCCATGGGCAAGTAGGCATCTCAGAACAGCAGCCCCCCTGGAATTAGGGTCCCTCTCTCTGCTGCCGTGGGTGCTGGGCCCCCGAGCAACCCCCTCTTTGGGAGCAGATCAGTCTCTGTAACCCAAACACCAGAGGACAAGCCCTCCCTGCTACCGTCAGCGCCCCTGAAGAGAAGAGCAGGGTGGCCTGTCCCCCCGTTTCTGCTCCCAACCTCGCCAGGCGGGGAGGGCGCCCTCCCTCCCTGGAGGGAACCAGCCAGGGGCAGAAGGGACCCAGACCGGCCGTGCTGGGGGAGCCCCGTCTACCTGGAGGAAAATGTCAGGAATGGGACAGGTTCCCACCCCCACCCCCAGCCTGCTCGTTACAGAAACACGTGTTTTTTGCTCACCCACATGTTGCCGCTTTTTACAGGGATTTGGGTCTGGAGAGAGCAGACAACCCACGTGCCCACCAGCCACTCCACAAGGGACACGCACCCACCCACGGGAGCGCAAACACCCTCCAAAGAGCAGGCTGAGGGCCTCCCCGGACATAGGACGTAGACCCCGCACTGTAAAACTGGGTTTGGGTCTAGACTTTAAATTCTTAACCAGTTTGCAGTGCATTTTGGAATATAACCTCTTGGATGGTTGATTTTGAAGACAGAGCATGGACATTAAATTAGTCCATGGTTTCACATACGGTTTTTAAGTTTTCATCGTATATTTTTCCTGCTGGCATCCCTGTGTTCTTCCTTTTTAGTAATGTATTTATTCAAAGCACTTGTTGAAGACTTTTAATGACTTTTATGAGTATCAGCAATGATCCAAATCTCATAAGGAAAGTGTTCTCAAGCCCATTTGACAAACGAGGAAATTAAAGTTCTTGTAGATAATTTGTTTAAGGGTCTACGCAGATAGGGAAGGAAAATTGTACTTAAACCCAGGTCTTCCCAGCTCACACAGGCTCTTCTCCATCCTGGTTCCTTACGCAGGTGTCAGTCACACTAGATGAAAGTTACTCGTGGCTGGAATCATAGCTTCTGTATAGTCGATTCTTTTCTTAACCACAGCAAAGAACACATAGTAGGTATTCAGTAAATATTTAAGTTGGGGTAAATAGGCTGCTGCAAAATTCTAGATAGGGAAATGCATAGAAACATTCCAGCTTGAATGTGTCATTTTACAATTAAGGAAATGATGGCCCCAAGAAGATCTTCAAGGTTATAAGCAAGGAGAGTGCCGGAATCCAAACAAAAATATAACCCCTTGGACTCGGCCTTTCAGCTCTTCCTGCCGCCGTTTCCTATCACCGAGGGAACCCCGAGTGACAAGTGGCTGGTCACGGATGACAGCGCTTAGCAGGAGGAGCCAGCTGCCACTTTTCTTGGGACACACAACCTGAGGGAACAGAGGTCATGTCTGTGTCATGGAGTCGGAAAGACTTACAGGAAAGAGAGCAACAATAATAAGACCTCTCGTTGATTTATGAGGCAGCAGCAGCAAACAGTAGCTAAATGCGTGCCCTCGCTCCGGAGCCACGCGGCCTGGGATACGGCGTGCGGGGGCAATCTGCTACTTACTAGCTCTGTGATCTTAGACAGCTCGGCCTGTATGTGCCTCGGTTTTTTCATCTGTAAAATAGATCTCACACTGTGTTTGTGAAAACTAAAGGAGTTACCGACATAAAACACATAGAGCAACACTATTTATATCGGCTGTTATTTCAACACTAAATTCCCAAGACTGTGCCAAATGTTAAAAACCATGAGCTTTATTCACCTTATTGTTAGATATTAACTAAGGTAAGCTGTTGCTACATTTTACAAACGAGACAGAGAGAAAACACCTAACTTGACCAATTCCTAGCACCTGGCAGGGGAGGAACGGGAATTTAAAGCTCTCAGTGGGCATCACTGCATGTTGGCAAATAGGATGTTTCAGCGATGACTGTTCCCTGACTCCCTTTGCTGTCGTTTCCACATATTCTGTTAGTGATCACGTAAAAGTTTGGTGTGTTAGAAAAGCAAGTGGTTACTTCTGCAGAGTAACATTAAATCAGATCAAATGAAACGAAATTTCTCTCTCTGATCTCCTGTCTGAAAGAAGTTATAGGCTGGTATCCCCCATCGTCCTTAGAAAGTCCTCGTCTGCGAAGTTACTGTTGCAATTCTGATTTATAGCATGAAGACTCCAAGAGTGAGTCCAGCTACAACCCAAGAAGGATGATTACATTTTGACCTGCTGCAATATAGTTATTTTCATACTCTTGAGATTTATTTTTTTAATGTTTCTTGTTTCCATTTTTGCCGATACTTGAAGTCCATTTCTTATCCTTTTTAGGAGCATGTATCATAAGTTGTTAAATTCCTAACCTTCCCTATCAGTATAAATAATTGACTGACTTCATTCGTCAAGAAGACACTGGGTTTAATTGTTAGTATAAACATAAAGCTAAAGGAACACTTCTAGGATGTTGACAAACAGGCCATGCACGGTAGAACCTGACTCTGAACCCCAGTGACAACAGCACTATCGTCGTCCATATAATGGTTGGAACTGGAAAGGACCAGCAGCTCGTAATACTTCAGGAGGGTGTGACAAGTTAAGTGACAGGCTTGGAAACCCAGGGGAGGTGGACTCCTAATTTGGTCTGATCTTCACTTGCTCAGAGGCCCTAGGAAAGATACTTACCCATGACTTAGCTTTTCCTATCTATGAAATAAGGAGACAACAAGGAGTATTAAAGGAATGTTCAGGGAGATGAGGCTGTTAAGTAGGCATGAAATGCAAAGCGAGCGTTATCATCAATAAGTAGTTATTTGTACATTAGCAAATTAACCGTAAAGCAGGCCATTAGTACTTAAGATTTTTAAGGCCATTCACTAGGCATGGTTTGAAATGAAATGTGGACTTGACACCGGAGGGCTTACAGTCCACCTGGACAGATGGGATGCACACCCTAAAACCTGTGGATTACTTCACTGACTGTCAATCAACACTGCAGGCTGACTGATACGCATGTGATCACCTGATACAATTGCTCTCTTCTTCATCTTGAGATGGTGATGTCATTTCTGCTCTATGTTAACAACACAATAAATAAGACAAAAAGGTGTGTGCTCCTAAATTCACTACTCTATTGTGTTCTTGACACCAATTTGCTGAGATCAACTGGGTATCCTACAATTCGATTCAATTCTGATACTAACTGGAGTTAGGGTCAGGTCCCACAAGTTAAAGGGTGAGGTCCCCAAAGACTGCCCTGACCTCAGATGCCAGGTGCAATGGGTCCTCAGGCTTCCCGCATTTCTGTCTGACTTGGCTACAAATTCAGAGGTTCCCAGCACTGTCCTTCAGATACAATAAATTGCTGGAATGACTCCCAGAACTCAAGAAAGCATTGTATTTATGGTTACTGTTTTTGATGCAAAGGATACAAAGGAGCCACATGAGGATGTCCCCAGGGTGAGGTCTGGAAGAGTGCTGAGTGCAGGAGCTTCTGTGCCTGTGGATCAGGTGCACACCTGTCCCGTACACTGACATGTTCACCAACCAGGGAGCTCCCCAAGCCTCGGTGTCCTGGGTTGCTGGGTTTCATTACATAGGCACGATTGATTGAATCACTGTCCCCATGATTGAACTCAATCTTCAGCCCCACTTCCCCACCCTAGAGGTTGGGGTGGGGGTTGAAAGCTCCAACCTTCTCCTCACATGGCTGGTTCCTCTCCACATCTCATCAGCATGAACTCGCATGTGATCCAAAGCCATTTGTTATGAATATCTTAAGACACTGCTATCACTTGAGAAATCCCAAGGGTGTTGAAAGGTCTGTGCCAGGACCAGGGACAGTTTAGAAGCAGTGTCATGGGGATGATATAAACTGTAGGCGTCACGGAAGCTCACAGAGGAGAGACACCTCCAGCAGGGGAGCTGGGACCATCCAGGTCAGCTTCGTGAATGTGGTGAGGTGTGAATTAGGCGTTAGAGTATGGCTGGTATTTGTAGGGCAGCGATGAGAGAGGAGAACTTGAGTAAAAAAACAAAGACAGTGAAATGCAAAATTAAGACAGTATAGAGGGAAGTGGAGCAATGAAGGGCAAACCATTCTGACCAAAGTAGGAGATTCAGGGTGGGGCATAGTGAGAGACCCAGCAGAAATAATCACTCCTGGTCACCCAAGTTTCCTTTAATCAAAAGTCCCATCATGCATTGTCAGAAAAAAATTTGAATTAATATAGACAAAGAAAACTACTATCAAATTAACCACAAGTGGTTTTGCAATGTTACAGTCTAGTATTTTGTTAAATAAAAACACACACACAAAAAACCCCTTTAGAATGGTACTGGGTAGTTGGTTGGATACCAAACATTCTTTGAATATGTGATTTGGACAAAGTATGTCAAAGGAATATAAATAATATTTTAAATTGTTGTTACTGTCTCTACAAACCAAAATAATGTCCCTCGGGCTCAGCTGTCCCCTCACATATATAAACAACACAGCCTCTACACTTTCTTTCTTTTCTAGCCAAGAGAAATTAGGCTCCCACGGCTTCAGACAGCTGTCCCACATGTCCCCGACCGCCGCCACAGGAGCTCGAGGCTCTGGGGGTCATTACCAGAGCCAACATCTGGCTCTGCTTGCTTTCTTTCAAACAGAGCTTAATTTCCCTCCGACTTTCCAGAAACAGGAAATACCATGTGCGCTTGGGTGGAATTCGGGATTAAATATTTCTAAAACCAACTGCTGTTTTTACAAGGCATCTTGGAGTGATGGTTTATTCTATGGCTTTTGCCTCTGGGAATTCTTCTCTTACGTGAGCTGGGTTGCTGTGAAATCACCAAGGTCCCTGTTTTTCCAAGATTGTGCTTTTATCCCTCCTCTGAAGACTGAGACCCACAGAGGGCCTGGCCACCAACCGCACCAGTAGCCTCTCAAATGGCAGGAGTCTGCGTTGCCTGCTCTGAACAGGAGGTCTGGCCGCCGCCAAGTGTGTGCAAACTTTCGCTGGTGTTGGCCACTGTCCCTCTCTAAAGAGTGCCCTCGTTTTGGGGAGTAGGGACGGGAAGAGAGTAGAGCAGAAGGCAGATGCTGCTCCTTGGCGGGGAAGCAGGGACACTTAATGGCTGACTCTCTGAGAATATAACAGTTCCTAGCGTGACCCTGTCCCCCAGGTGAGGGAGCTTCTGCAGACTGCCGAGGGCGGCCCTGAGAACAGGGCCTGTCATCTTTTCTTCCTCTACAGCAAGAGAGGGCTTCCCCTCCAGGGAGGGGACAGGACTGACAGCAGGAAAGTCTCATTTGCCTAAAAAGTGCTGAGAGGGTGGGGATGGAGGAAGAAGATGAACATGCCAAGGGCAAAAATAAAAGGCAGAAATGCTTTAGCCACTGGAACCGTTCAGCCCTTTCTGACTCCGGAGGCCGGGCGATCGGCTTCTCTGGGAAGTGAAACGCTCGTTAACACGACACAGCTTCCTTTCTCCATCCTGAATTCTGGCTTGTGAGCTGGTAAATGATTTATGACGGATGAAACACACAGTTTCCTCAGATGCTTACTTAAAATTTAAGTTTGTAAGAATCGTCTCACATGGAAATGATAAAGGCAGAAGAATTAAAAAGTGGACCCGCGGAGTCTCCATCCACAGTGCGAGCGTCCACAGGCCGTGAGCGGTGACGTCTGGTGCAAGTGTAAGGAATGTGACGGTCAGGGTGACAAAGGATGGGCAGACCTGTTCTTTAGCCTGCACTGTAAGGACATTTCCCGAAGGCACTCTCTGTTTTCACTTTTGTAAGCCCAGTCTTTTCTCTCTTCCCACCAGAATCTCTGTCTCCCAGGAGAAAGATCTGGAAGTGTCGTGTCATAAGCCCTGACTTTTCCACATAGTACGTGTGAGGCCAAGGGGTGACATTAGCAGGCTTTGTCTTGATCTCCCCTGAAAGCTTCTTCTATGAGATGCCCATTCCCAGAGGAGCCCCAGAAGTCATCCTTAAGTCTTCTGTCGGGAAAGGGAAACACTTTCTTAAAAACTACAATGAATCACTGCTTCCATGACAATGATCGAATGAAGGTCAGGAGCCATCTAGCTGCAGATTTTAACTCTAGGAGAGAAAAAGAAAGCTGCCCCAACAACTAGCATTTATTAGGAAACTACTATGTGCTCGAAGCTACTGTCACTCCATGTTAGGTCGTCAAAACGGCAGCCCTGTGATTCCAGCGGCAGATGGAGATGCTGGGAGCCGAGCCAGACGATGCTGCGTGGTTCCCACTTTGCACGTGGCCTCTCCACCAGCCGCCGCCTTCTGCCAGTGGGCAACTTGGTTGCGGGGGGAGGGTGTAGGTCATCAGTAGAGATTAACAGTGAATGCACAGTTTCTGTAGCAGTTTTTTAAAGCATGCATCTATTTATAAGGGATTTATAATCTAGTCTCTATCATTTTTTCCCCTATATATTAAGTCAGACATGGGACCCTCAACACTTTAAATATAGACAAGTGCTAAACCACAGACACAGTTTCAACTGCTATTTCTCGTCTGGGTCACAGGTCCCTATTTCTCCCACCTTTGTCTCAGAGGCTACTGAGACCCAGTCTCCCAGCCTCTGCTCCTTAACCAGCAAAGGCCCTGGCCTGCCTGCCTCTTCAGTTCTTAAATTCCGTCTTTTCCAGGCCCAACCTACTCTTGCCATTAGGTCAGAATCCTCCTCAGCACCTCTTTGCTTTCAGGCTTGGAGTGACAATGAAGGCTAGATTAATTTACCTGTGGGTTTCTAAACATATTTCAGAGCTAGCCTGAAAATCCAGGTCATTTATGATATTGACGGCTCTAAGTTCTAAACAAATTATTTAGAACAAATAATTTAGAAGCAAACACTTGAAATTCAGGCACTTTGTAAGTGTCCTGTGTTAGGACAAGAGGAACTGGGCTTTCTAATAGTGTTCAAAAGTTTCCCAGGAGAAAAAGACAAAATGTCAGTCTTCTTATTCCCCCTCCCAGCCCCACTCCACATCTCACTATGGATTTGGTTATGGGTCCAGTGAAGTTACTGGCAGCTGCAAGTGTTTAAACAGGGCAATCTTTGTAATGAGCCGTGTCCAAAACCAAGCACAACTTGTATTAATTTTTATAGCAACCTTATTTTTCCCTAGTGAAACTGAATTCTACGTTCCCACTTTTGTCTAGGGTTTGCCAGTCACCTTGGACTCCCCACAGCTCTCTTGTCTGGTTTATAACCATAAAACAGGCAGAGGGTAGAGGATTTTCATGTCAAAGAACCACTTTGAGTGAAATGGATGAAAAAATGTAATTAACAAGAGGTAGAATTTTGGGGCCAAAACTTCTCTGCTCATTGATAAGCCTGTGACTTTTAGCAGAAAGCGTTTAATAAAAATCTCTTCTAGGTACAGCTTCCTGAATGAGCAGATAATGGGTTCAATGGAGTTGCCAGCATCTGTATTATTGAAATTATATAAAGAAATTATCAGTCAAAGAGCAGGCTTTGCTGACCCATAAGCAATACAGGCCTCAGAGGGGAAAATGTATCTGTTGTTCCTGCCAGACAGTATAGTGGCTAATGAGAAACAAATTCAAAATCAGACACAGTCAATATTGACACAGTCAACATGAACCCAACAGTACACATTTCATGTGCTTAATGCAAATAAATGTGGCTCAAAATATAATGGCAGTGGGACATAATAATCCACTTTTTATGTAATTCAATCCTGGACCTCTTAAAGTCAATATGCAAATGAATTCATATCCTGCGCAGATAAATATTCTCGTTGGAGTTTTTAACACCTAAGCCAACAGGCTTAATTCTTATCCCAAAGTCCTGGCAGGTCTATTACACTACCTTTGTTTTTTTCAATGTTTTTCTTATTAATAACTAACGAAATTCCACAACCAGCTTCCTCGTCTACAGAGATTCTTCTTAAGTAGGCATTTGTTCATTTGTTTTTAATTTCATAATCACATGGAAGAGCAGCTATAATGGAAGAGTTACACTGGACATAGAGATAAAAGTGGGTAGGGCGTAGTTCACAGCACAGCATTCCCGGGCGAACCTCTGGTCGGGAGACTGCATGAAAGCAGCACACGCTTTCTTCTGAAACTTTACTCGGATGGGGGACAGAGTCCAGAGCATTTACCACAAGCACAAGAATTGTTCCTGCATCAGGAATCTGCTTCTGCATCAAGGGAGGCTTTGAAGTGCATTTGTTTCTCATTTACTAATGGCAACTCTTGTTATGAAAAACTCAGAAATGTGAAACAGTCTCCAGTAGGTCACTTGGGGAAAGGAGAACAGAGGAAAAGAACAGAGGCCTGCGATTTTTGTCTGGGTTTTTGTCCCAGATTTTTGTCTAAACCACTTGGCTTCTCTGGGCAGGGATCAAAGGAGGGTGGCAATTACACCTGACACCAGGAATTGCGAGTGCCACCCTCGGAACTTCTCGGAGAAGCCTGCACGACAAGGAAGCTGCGGTGTCCTAGGACTGGGATGCTCTTAGAATGACATTTTGCCTCCCAATTTGTGCAGCTGCAAAACTGGAGAGAAGGCACAAATGCATCTCATACCTCCAAAAAGGAAAGCCTTTCTCACTTAAAATATAGGCACAGCCTTGAAGGATGTGAACAGTAAACACAGAAAGCATTTTCTTTGTAAGATCTGAGTCACCATTTTCCTTAGTTACAGAAGCCACGCCCAACACCCAGATGTGTACTCTTGCTCAAGTTCCACTGCCTGTGTGAGCCAACTAATGTGCAGAGCGATCTTTTTAAACCTGTAAAATGGGCATAATATATTTTTTATCCAATTTACAGGACCATTGTGAGATTTCAGTGAGATAATGTATGTGATGGGCCATACATTCATAAGCTCTTGCACACCCGAGTTTCACCCTGTGCTATAGGGAGAAGGCCCAGCCTGGTCCCTGGATCTTCTCTCAGGCACCTTTTTAGGCTCCAGGTTGAGTCCAAGCTTTGTTTCCTCCTACATTCCCTTCCCTCTGCAATGCACACTGTCCAACAGGCCATCAGACAGCTCTACTCCATCCCTCCCCTCCTAATCAGCTCCCTTCCCCAGCCAACTTGCAGTTTCCTTTAATGATATGTGTAACAAATAGAGGTGTGCTTAATATAACATATATTTTCCTGTAAGTAATGCATAATAATTGTAGACATTTTTGACTAGCTAGATAAAGCACCCATTGGACTTAGACCTGGTTAAATTTCTTGAGTTCTACACCTGGCTTGGCTCTTCTCACTGCAAAAGTCTATTCCCAAGTTCAGGTGTCTGGTCTCATATCCTGAAGTTTGGTTCAAACAACATCCATATCAGAGTCATCTACAATGGAATTCCAGAGTCCCACCTTTTTCCATAGTCTGAACCAAAACCGTTGTGGGTAGGGCCTGGGCACATGCTCCGCATTTTTGAAAAGCTACTCAGGTGATTTTCTGCAGACCAGTGTTTCCGAGGCTCTTCTTGGGATTCCAGACCACACTTCACAAGCAAGGATGTGACCTGCCTTGCTGACATCATCTGAGAGCGTGTTAGAGATGAAGATTCTCCCCTTACACCCAGACCTACTGGGAAGCTTTACAACCCACTGACACCTGGCCCCACCCAAAGATTCTAGGGGTGCAGCCAAGGCAAAGGGCTCTTACAAGCTTCCCAAGTTATTTTCATGTACAGCCAGAATAGAGGACCATTGTCCTCTAAATACCTGCTTTTTTTTTTTTTTCCGACTTTAAATAACTTTTATTTTTCAATTGGAGTTGACATACAAATTACTTTAGTTTTGGGTGTACAACCCAGTAATCAGACATTATATAACTTACTAAGTGATAACTCGGATAGATCCAGCACCCACCTGGCGCCGCACATAGCTATTACAATATTATTGACTATATTCCCTGTGCTGTACTTGACACCCCTGTGACAATTTTGTAACTACTTAATCCCCTCACCTTTTTCACCCATACCTAATCCCCTCACCTTTTTCACCCATACCTAAATTCCAGCTTCTTAAGGTTAATCTATAACCTGAGTTAAATTGACTTTTGTGGGCTTGCCCGGGCCCCAAGGACCACTTGGAGAAAACAGTGCTTCTCTGGAGACAAACAAGTTCAACCGCACAGTTCCAAGCTCACCAGGCCCGAGGCGGGAAACTTTCGGTGCCCAGTGGCAAGCAGGCAGCGCCCACACTTGGTGCGCCCCGGCCCCTACCCTCCCCCACCCCGGATCGCCCCTCCCCTCTCCTCCCGGCGGCCCCTCCCCCACCCCGGATCGCCCCTCCCCTCCCGGTGGCCCCTCCCCTCCCGGTGGCCCCGCCCCGTATCGCCCCGCCCCCCGGTGACGCGCCGCCTCGGTCCGGCTCATGCGCACTCGCCCCGCGCCTCCCGGCCGCTCCTCCTCGGCGCTGTCATTCTCCGCGGCGCCGCGGCCGGTGCGGACTGCGGTGCCATCCCGCCCCGTGCCCGCCCCCCGCCGGCCGGCGAGCCCGCGAGGTGACGGAGCCTGCGAGCGGGCTGGCGGCTCGGCGGACGGCAGCGCC
Organism: Miniopterus natalensis; assembly: GCF_054644295.1. Lineage (NCBI taxonomy): Eukaryota > Metazoa > Chordata > Mammalia > Chiroptera > Miniopteridae > Miniopterus > Miniopterus natalensis. The sequence continues at coordinate 32,474,348 of NC_142096.1, read as the reverse complement.
TCGGTTCTGTCTGGCCGCGTTCCATGCGGAGCCCCGATTCCCTCGCATCGGGAGACGCGCGCCAGGGGCTCGGAGCGCGCCCCCCGGGCCCGGTGCAGCCGCCGCCGCCGCCGCCGCCGCCGCCGCCGCCGGGCACCACGGCTCCGAGGAGGCTGGTGCAGAGCGGGGCCCCCGGCCGCGTGCAGCCGAGCGCGGTCCCCAAGCAGGCGCCCTGCCTGCTGCGTCCCAGCGAGTTGACTGCAGTTTCCGAAGTTGGAGGGAGCCGTGCGGACGGGAGGTTGGTTTTTATCGTCTTCGTGTTCTGGGAACCTGGGGTGGCACCTCTTGCTGGCTGGACGCCTGCTCGGGGAGGTGAGGGTGCCGGACGCACGCGTGAGAGGCCGCGGTCCCGCGGGCTGGCTCAGCCCCGGCGGATGCCAGCTGGGAACGTGCAGAGCGAGACAGGTGTTCCCGGGGCACGGCGCCCGCCGCCGGGGCACATTCCGAGCTTCTGGGCTGTGTGTGCGGGGTTGGAGGAACGCAGGGTCCGGTCCCCTCTGTCCTAAGCATGGGGGAGGGCCCCCTGTAATATTCCTGGGCGCCATAGGTCCCTGGGGATGGGAGCTAAGCCTCCAGGCTTCCCGCGCGCCCCAGTTCACTCTTCCCCTGGTCCGAAGTTGCCAGCGTCTCCATAACTGAGCCCGGTTCTTTAGGGTTAAAAACCACTTCTATGCCAACCCAGCGTTTTGTGCTATAAGGCGAATAACGTGGGAAATCTGCTGTGCATGTGATTTCATGCACTTTAAGAATGTGGGCAAACCTCAGAGGACTGGGGTACAGATGACACTTGAGGTTCACCCTGACGTCCTGCGCCCCTTATGTAAGCCTCCTATGGGGTGCGGCGGCAGCAGCTGTGACTCTCAGTTCCATTTGTTTTAAGGTCCAGCTCGAATAGTATTTAATGAAAATGCTGACATGATCTAGCGGCCTGGAGTCGGAAACGCAGCGCACACTTTAGATTGGAGTGTCTTCTCCTAATAGGGAGCATGGGAGCAAAACCCCAGCATATTCTTCAAGGCAGCTCCAGGAATTAGATCCATAAGTCATGTTTTAAAACGGCATGCATTGTGCGGAGAGCTTGCCGAGGACCTCTTTGAACACATCCCCTTTGTTTCAGAAAAAGTGGAAATTGGTCATGCCAGACGAGTGTGGAGTCTGAAAGTTAAGTGCACGGATGGGCTTAACTATCCTAATAAACAAAGAGCATGATTTATAGGTAGCTCCCTTGTCTACTCTGACGGATAGCACTTTTTAACCTTCCTTTCTCATCTCTCCCCTAGAGATTCCTTCTAAGCAGATCAGTAGATCATCATCGTTGATATTTAATATTTGAGTTGATTAAATTTGTAAAAGTATACTTTGAAGTACCTTATAGTACTGTGGTGACTAAGACAATGAATATTAGAAATGAGATTATTCAGATTATTTAATATAGAAGTCATTAGTTTAACCAAAGAGGTAACATTAAGACTGTGTGTGTGTATGTATATATATATGTGTGTGTGTGTGTATATATATATCTATATATATAAATTTGGACTTGTAATAATTGTTGAAATCAAAACTCATGGGTACGTTTTAATGTAAGATTTATTTTGGTCATCTTTAGAAAAACATTTATTTATGCTATTCCAGCATAGAGAACAAAATGAACTAGTTATAGGTACCTCATTTAAAAACAAAGATTTTTTTAAGAGTTCTATGAAAATATACAAAATATTATTTCAAAGGTTGAAAAGTTGGTCTAGTCAACACATTGCGATTCATGAGAGTATCCATGACTTATCTCTGAAAGAGATTATATCCAGGCTTGGATCCCAAGCAGGTCAACCCCCCCAAGGCCCTGTTGCCTTGTTATTAGGAGAGCAGACTAGGGAGCCGGGCTGGTGGCCCTGGTACATGTGTTTGAATCTGGGCAAGTTACCTAAAATCTGTGCCTCAGTGTCATCATCTGTGAAATGGGGATGACAACATTTCCTCACTGACTTGGGTGAGGATTAGATGAGTTCATGGACGTGAAGCTGTTGAACCAGCTCCTGGCACGTGAAACTGGGTAAAATGATCCCCGTGAGGAGAGAAAATGGACACTACAGACGATATTGAATGACTGCTGATGCAGGAGAACAAAATCAGTTCACGCATATAATAGGGGAGAGGGTATAAGCATTTCCGAGGCACCTCCCAGGGATGCAGACCAGGCTGGTGTCTGACGTCCCGTCTCCCACATTTCCTCACTGAGGTAGGTGACTCCATGTCCACTTTGGAGATGGGGAAACTGAAGCTCAGTGAGATCAAAAAGTAGAAATCAGAGTTGGGATCTTAGCCCATGTCTGTTGTTTCAAACCCTGTTCTTTGAAACCCTGCTGCCTCAACTTGCCCAGTGCTGCCTCCGTCTCTCCTCCTCTCATCCTCATAAGAACATAATGAAATAAGTGCGATATTATCTTCAATTTACAGATGAGGACATTGAGGTTACACGTTAAAGTATGCAAAGTGCTAAACAGCACTCACCACCTCGATCTCCACCACGGGGAGCTGTGGCTATTATCATAATTAGTGTTGAATAACACGCCCACCTTCGTGGGTGGGTGAGGTGCCAGCAGGTGCGGGAGTGCTCGCCTTCAGTTTGAAGTGACCCTGTGGCTTTTTACTTCCTTATTGGTCTATTCAGCAAGTCAAGAAAATAAAATTGGTATGAGGTTGCAACTCACAGTGGAGGATGGGGCTCCCCGGTTGGTTTCCTGCCTGCAGATGGGGCTGCAGTGGTCCAGACAGCCTAAACCGCTATGACAGCAACGATGCACAACCATGTCATCTCCGAGCGAGACTTCAGTTCCAGCGGCAGGCAGAGCCCTGGCACTTTGCCGCACATTGTGCTGTCTGTTCAGACCTGGAGGTAGTTTGCACCTCACCTTAAATAAGCATGCTTCGTCTCGGCCTTTGCACCTGTCGTGGGGCGCAGTGTCCGGGGCCCGGTGAGCAGCACTGTGTCAAAGCTGGGTCCACAGCCTGTGGGCCGTCTCACCTGACTGCCAGAGGCTGGGAATGACTGACAGGCTGGTGCTTTTGTGGCTTTCTTCAGTTACCATCCAGATACTACTTGATGTTCTGGCTCTTGGTAAATAGTGACTCTTTTCTAGATACTAAAATCATATTGCTGTATAAGGCACAGAGACAACTGAGCGCTCACAGACTGATTTAATATTTAATTACACCTCTGAGTTAATGCATCCTGCCACTGGGAGTCCTTCAAGACAGATGTTCCAAGGGGACTTTCTTTGTCAAAAATCAAAACTCTCTGTATGGGGACTGTAAATGATATTCTGTGGCATATTGGAAAGTTGCTAAGAGAGTAGACCTGACAAGTTTTCATCATAGGAAAAAAGACTGTAAATGTGTGGATGTTAACTAGACTTATTGTGATGGTGATTTCTATATATATATATACAGATATTGATTCATTAGGTTTTATGTCTGAAATTAATATAATGTTATATGGCAAATTATATCTCCATTTAAAATAAAATAAAATCTCTCTGGGAGGGAGCTTCCAGGAGGATGCCTCGTGTGCTGGGCACACCACCCCAGGTAGTGTGCCAAAAAGAGCACTCGCCTGATCTTAATGGAGGCTCTCCACGTCTCTCTGAATTATCTCCCACTCCATGTGTGGTTCTCCTTTTCAGGGTTAAGAGATCCCCTTTTACTCAATCAACACCTAGGTTTCAAATGCTCCTCTGCTCTACGTTATTCTGTAGTAAAATCTGCCCCGATCCCCTTTGTGATTTTAGCTGGGTCGATAATATACTTTTAACTAACTCTTCAGAATGTACACATAGTTCTGTTTTATTTCTTGTCTGGGCCGTATGCTTATTGGCTTATCTGTGGTTCCCTCCAAATTTCCATCTCGCTTTCCTCTGACATCGGCTTTCTCTTGCCATCAACATGGACAAGAGCGCCAGCTACTTTTAATGTGGACATAAACGCATGACAAGAGTTGATTCTCCACAGTCACCTACGATTTTGAATTATTTCGGCTTTGGGTTTGAGGAGTCAGGAGCTGATTATGTTTCTGGAGCTCTTGCCTCATACATCGCCCAGCTATGTGTTGGGGTTGGGGAGAGGGTTATACAAGTTTCTGATTATACGGGCAAGCAGTTCAGAGGCAGCATGGCTGAGAGATTCCCTCAAGGCTGGGGCATTGCTGAGTTTGAGAGCACGGGGTGGGTGTGGGGGGCAGACAGCTCCGAGTGTGATTTATCTGCCACGTTTCCAGTCCTCACTGGCTGTGCCTTTGGATGAGAAGTGGAATGGCACAAGACTAGCACAGGACTTACCCCATGCTCGCTGCCATGCTAAGAACTCTACATACAGTATTTACTTTAATTCTCAGGGTGACCTTAGAGAGTAGTGACTTTATTATCCTCTGTTGCAAAAGTGGAAACTGAGACCCGGAAAGGTCAGCATGCGTGTCCAAGGTCACACTAGTGAGTTTTGGAGCCAAGAGTGGAGTCAGGGCTGTCTGATGAGACCCGGGCTCCTTACACAGCATCTACTGCCACCAACTTTGGAGCCTCCCTGGTAGTTAAGCTGTTGTATAGGTGTCCTAAATTGTGCTTCTCAAAATAATCCTCCACTGTGTCCTGCTCCGGACAGTGACCCTGGGATCGGGCTGTGTCCCCGGTCCTGCCCAAGGCCAGCAGCTGGCATTGACTATGATCTGCTTATCTCTGTGGAGGAAGAGCTTAAGCTTAGTCCCTTCAGTGAGCTCAGGAAGGAAACCCACATGCTCGCATGGTGAAATAGGAAGCCCAAAGCCCTCAACTGATAATGGGACCTACTAGAGCGGCCTGTTAACGTTATCTGTTTGGAGTCATACGTTTGCATGATTCTCAATAAAGAAGGAAGTGTAGAGACCTGAGATTTTCTCATTGATTTAAAAAAAGGTTATTTAAATGAAAAAAGAGATGAGTAATGAACATGCTACCCACAGTGTTAGGTGTCATTTACAATGAGGCTAAGGTTTTTAAAGTAAATGAATGCAAATGTCTAACAAGTAAGTTCCAGGCGTGCTGTCTCGGAAGGGAGGCATCAGACCTGTGCAGTGATATAACCGCTCTAACTGCAGCCCAAACACAGAACTTAGCACCAACGGTAATATTTTCAAAACCCTTGTCCTGATTTCCACCTCCCTAGTTTTTTCTTGATTTGACTCAGGAGCCAATATTCATTTGGTAAGTTCTTCACATCCCGGGGTTTGAGTTATTGCTATTTTATTGTTATAATATTTTAGCATGTCTTGTGGATGTCTCGTCCACTCCCCGTCCTTGATTTTTTTAGGACTGAACAGTTTTCAAACCTGTGAGTGACTAAAAATTTATGAAAAGTTCAGTTTCCTGAACGTAGACTTTATTCAGAGGACAGGGAAGTTTGGCTTGACTGGGAGCCTGTACATTAAATACAGAGCACTTGAAACCTTATGGAGCAGGCAAGTAAAAGCGAAATTGGTTTTTAATTGATCAGCAGCAGCTTTGGACCTTCCCCTCCAGTTTCAAAGGACCCAGTCCCTGTGTGCCATGTCATGCATTCATTTGCAACTGATCAACTTCAGTTGATTTTCTGAAAGTACCAGAAGGTGTGACTCAGTCAACGTGGCCCTCATCTGCCATTTTACTCTTTCCAGAGCCCCAGGGTTGCATATGGAAGCTTCCTGTGATTTTATTCTCTTATTTATTAATTTTAGAATTTATTCTCTAAGACTTGCCTGGTCAGATGAGTCCTAGGGCGTCTGGTCTTGCTGAATTGTGACGTGACCATTACTGTTCACATCTCTTCTGCTCCTTCCAGCCCTTCTCCCCCAGCTGTGCTCATCCCTGCACCACCCCCACTGTGGCTGACACTGTTGGGAGACGTTGATGTTGAGGCAGTTCATGTTATAAGCAGAAGCAATAAAGCCACACAAGACTGATTTTTTTTTAATTAACAAAAAATCCAGTCGTTAACGTCGCTACCCGTGGCACGCCTCCACCTCCGCATTCTGCACGTGGGGGTAGGAGCCAAGGGCCTTACTGTTCTCCCCGCCACCTTCCGACGAGGGCTGGGAGCCTCTGCTTCCCACCCTCGGCCACTAGCAGCCTCGCCGTGCCGGAGTCAAATGCAGTGGGAGTGATGTGTGTCATTTCTACCCTCACTAGGTACCTATGGATGTGACACCAGGCATGTTGTTGGCAAAGCAGCCTCAGACCTAAGAAGGTTCCCACCCTTGCCCTCGAGAGTCTCAGTCTCACGAGGGCAAAAGACCAGAGCAGCAGTCGGAGCCCGGGCATGAAAGTGCTGGCTCTGCAGGGGTCCCTGGCTCCAGGGGGCTCTCCCTGAGGAGGTGGGGCTGGGGCTGAGTCTGGAAAGCGAGTTGGGGGGACCGGGCAGCTGAGGATGGAGCAGGCTGGCAGAAACTGTTTGACAGAGGGAGCAGAGTTCCAGTGAAGGGACCGGAGAGGGCGGCCGACTGCAGAAGAGCCTGTCCCTGTGACTGGTGCACGTGGCAGGTGGTGGGCGACGCTGGAGGTGGAGAGCGAGGGGCAGCCGCTTTAGGAAGGGGCCACATTGGGTGCCGATGAATTTGATTGCTTTAGGTTGTTCTTTAAGAATGATCACTCTGGGTGTTTCTTAGAGAATGGATGGGGGTGGCGCAGAAAGAAAAGCCTGTGAAAAAGCTGTTGAATCCTAGTGCGGGTTTAAGGTCTGAACTCAGACTGAGAGGCATGGGGATGGGAGGAGGGAGGGTGACTTTAAGGGTGACTCCCAGGTCCCTGGCTTGAGTAGTCAGATGGACAGAGGGGCCATTGGTCATGACAGCTAATACAGAGGATGGCAGAAATGCAGGGGAAGGTGGTAAATTCATTTGTGAGCGTGTGTGACGCGAGGCCCCAGGGCTGAGACTCAGGCGATGGCACCGGCCTGCGGTTCTGGATTCAGGACGCAGGCTGAGCTGGGAACAGGGGCTCGCAGCTGGAAGTGGTGGTTGAGACTGTGCCCTGCCTGGGAGAATGCACGAACGAAAGGAGATGGAGCAGTAATAATAGAGAAGTTTCTGACAACTGCTGGGACACAAAGTGGCAGAAGGCAGAGGCAAAGCGGAATGAGCTGTTCGATGGGATGGAAGCCGCACGGAAGGAGGGAAACGGAAAGAACAGCAGGGAGCAAAGGACAGGTCTGACTGTTTGCTTGCTTTGTCCCCATATGAGGTGGCCGTTTCTCATGTGGCTTTTACTGCCTGACAATGAGCATGTAGACCTACTATGTGGACGGAGGATGGGGATGGGGTAAAGGAAAGAGCAGTAAAATCCTGACCAAAGTGTGAGCCTGGATATCAAGCTGCTTAGAGGACAGAGTTGTCATTTCTTATTTTCCTCTTTCACTCGTTTTCCTCTCTTGTGGAGAAACACAGGCCCTTGGGAAACTGGGAAGAAAGAAAGAGTCACCTCCTTGGTGCCCAAATGCTTGGTTCTGCAAAGCCAGCCCATCTCATTGTATGCATGAATGAGCACCCGGAAAGGGAACATGATAAATGACATTGTTTGACAGTTTACAGAAACTAAGCTTTTATCACGGTCATAGCTTCTTTAGAGGGTTTGGACCTTTGAACCAATCCTTTTATAGTTATTAATGAGCTTTTTGGCTCATTGGTTTATTTGAGATATATTGAGTGCCATTTCCTATAATTTTCACTTGTCTTCTAAAAAGAGGCCTTATTATGTTACAGACAGACCGGAGCGTTTGGAGATCATGGAAATAGTCGCTGTGTGTTTTAGTTACCGCCAGGCATTTCAGTCCCTGCCCTTTTAGTCCTTTAATTTCCACCCTCGGAAATTGAGATATAGGACTCAGATGACTGCGTAGAGATAACACAGCTAAGTGGTAGAGCTCCTAGGACCCAAAACAAGGTGTTCTGACCTCAAACCCTGGGTTCTTGCCACTCCATCATGATGATGCCTGTGTCTTTCTGAACAGCTACTCAAGAAAAATTGGGGGGCGGAATATTTAAGAGACTTTTTTATTAGTCTGCTCGAAGCACCAGCATCTACCTTTGATGGGCCACAGGTTATTTATGCAAATGTATGTGATTAAGTCGCACTGCCGGAACGTCTTCTTTCACAAATGAACATCTTACTTTTTTTCGTTATCTTAAAAGCTTTCAAAAAGCATCCGAGTTATGAGATAAAAGGATTCAGCGTTCTTAACAGCAGAATTATCATAGCTAAACTTTCTGTTTGTGCTACAAGGGAAATTGATTTTTTAGTTGCTGCGATGGGTGTTGTCCCGGAGAAGAGTGCTGTGTCCACATGTGTGTGTGGATATGAAATGAAAATCAGCCAAATCAAGTTTAATCTATCAGCTCTCCTTTTATGATATTATTCTCAAATTCTCCAAATACATTAAGTGAGGTAGCTTGCTTTATCTTGCCAAAGCAGCTATCGTGTTACCCACTTAATGCCAAGGAATTAAAGCATTGTAAAGCACTGCTTTTTCTTAAGCGGTGTAAAGTGATGCAGGGGAAATCTAAAGGGCTGATTTTAGTTTTACAGCTGATATTTGGCTCCTGATATTCTATAATTATGATTTAGGTAATAATGTTCCTTATGTTGAAGCTGCTCATACACAGTACTTTTAGAATCATGAAATATAACTAGAATTTTATGACTGAAAAGTTCATGATGCTACATTTTATTTACTTATTTTAAATTTATCTTCTGCTTCTTTATTTTTATATTTTATTTATTTTATACCAAAAATAAAAATCTGTAAGCCTTGCTAAATGGCAGTTTCTGGATGAAAGCAATTTCTAGCAAGTAGCAGCATGCTGGTACCAGCCCTTATCTTTAATTCTCAATTTCTATCTTTGTGGTACCAGTTTGGCATTTTAGCTTTAGGAGGAAAAATTGAATCCAAACGGGCTTATGCGTTTGTGACATTTGGTGGTCTGACCTTTTGTTAGTAGTGCTGACTTTTAAAAATTACCATACATTTGTAAATTTTTTAAAGTTTGATAAAAATGTTAGGCGACTATCAGAGTTCTAGTAATGATCATTACACATGGCGGATCATGGTAGCCTCTCCCAGGGTGGTTAAGAGATCACCATATAGGCATATGAACATTTAAATAACAATATAAAGTAATATGGTATTTTATCTTTGATTTTATATTTATAATAATATGTGAAGAAATGCAAATGAAGTAAAATGAAAATTAATTTGGTCACTTCATGCATCATGTGTCCCAATTTCACCCAAATGCAAATACGAGAATCCACGGCTCGGTTAGTGTCCTGTTGAGACAGTTTGACGTTACTGGACTTACATTACTCCCGAGATGAACACTTAAGCTGCATTTCCTACTAATCTTTCCATGAGTAAGAATTTTAATATTGTGTCGTAGGAGTTCTCATTTTCTAAAAAGAATAATTAAATTGCCATTTTTTCTTCCTTTTGAAGTTTATTCAGACATTTTTGTGTTGTGTATACTTGACGTGGTAGAACATGTCTAAATGAGTCATCTAATCTGAATACCGTAATTATGCTCGCAGCAAGGGCTTGATTGAATAGAGAGCTTTTGCATTTTAGCTTAGTGGATTTAGAAATTACATGCTTAATATTTCTGAGTCTTAAGCCTGCTTCTGTCTACCAATAGGCACACATTTTTACAAACAGAATTTAAAAAGATATGCTTCCTTTTCAAATGTTAGGAATTGGCAAGTACCTTTCTACTGTAGCTTTCTCTTATATGTAACAAATGATAAGAAACATAGAAATGGTTGGAAACTAGTATGGTATTGCTTGTAGTGCCCAAATGGTTGGTGCTGAGGTTAGAAATATACCCCTTTGTTTTCCTAAATAAAAAATAAAGATGCTTTGGAGTAAACTATTATGAATCTTGATAGATATTTAGACATATTGGGATAGTGCCAAGAATATCTTCTTTTTGCTTTGCTATATAACAGTTACTCTGCCCAAAATATACATCTTGAACTTTAATATCAGTGTGAAATGCTCAATGTGGCCAAAGCAAGATTGAAACTAAAAATGTGGAGTCTGGTGTAGAGCATACAATACTGACAACAGCTTTTCAGGCCCTGTGCTGGGATGCTTGGAACAGGATTGCTCAAGGCTACGGCTGCTGAGAAAAATAAAACACTGAAGTATTAAACCTACACTTAATTTAATGGTTTCTGCCACCACAGTTCTTAACCTTTCCAATGGGCTGAACAATTTGCTAATAGTAAATTCAAGTCAGGAACTGAATTATTGGAGAGCTTTTCTTTTAACAAATAGTCAATAGCATTTTCAGAGTTGTTCTAGATACAACTCTTAACAAACGGCCCAGTGTTTCTCTCTGCTGTTTGATAGCTACAGGCTGTTTGGCATGGGGCCCTTTCTTTTATGTATTTTCCCAGCTCCTCGTATCCTGAAAATTGTCAGCCGTGGATGGGAACGAGCCTTTTGCAGCTTCACAGTTACAAGGAGAGTAAAAACAATTTCTACCCTAAAGGGGGCATTTGTAATACTTTCAATAATAAAGATAAATTTTAAAAAACACAACAATTTCTCCCCTTTACCTCTCCCCGCAATGTGCCAAGGCCTGTGGTCACAGGATCGTCCATTGCTAGTCATGTGCTTTTTCTTTCTTGGTGTTCTTGCCCACTTCAGGAAGTGATAACAAGGCATTGCTGAAATATGAACATATCAGTTTGGTTAGATCTTACACTCTGTTTAGAAGTGTGGTTCTCACAGGGCGATTTTGCCCCCCAGGGACACTAGGCCCTGTCTGAAGACATTTTTGGTTGTCACAGCTGGGGAGGGAGTGCAACTGGCATCCGGTGGGTAGAGGCCAGCAGTGCTGCTGTTCATTCTTCAGGGCATGAAACAGCCCCCAGGGAAGAATCTGGCCCCATAGTGCTAAGGCTAAGAAGCTGTGACCTGGAAGGTAGGGAATGCAGGTTAAATTTGCTTTATGTTGTTTAAGCAAATGGAAATATAATAGATGGTTCTGATGCAGAAATCATTGCACTCGATACGATTATTTATTGAACACCTACTAGATCCTGAAAATAGTGAAGACTGTGACATAACCCCAGAGCCCAGGAGTTTATACTCTCTTTGCAAGATAACAGGTAAAGAAAATACTACTGTTTGATATGATAAACCCTGTAATTAGAGGTGTCCATGTGGCATGTTAAAATAGAAATAATTGAGATTTCATTTGCTAGATATAGGGGAATACCTGAAAGAAAATCATGTTCTCTGTCTAGACCTAATATTTGTCATTTGTGGGTGAAATTGCTCATTTGCTCTTAATAATCATTAATACGTCCCATTTCTTACCCACCTCCTCGTTTCCACTGGTGTTAATTTGAAATGTCAGGAAAACACCAGGAGGCGTTGACAAAAAGGTGTTTTGTTAGAAATTTAGGATATTCATGTATTTTCTTGACACCTTCATTGAGGTGTAATTTACATGCCATGAAGTCTCCTGTTTTAAGTGTATAATTCACTGATTTTTAATAAACTTACAGAATTATGGAACTGTCGTCACAATCTAGTCTCAGGGTCTTTTCATCATCCCCAAAAGGTCCCCTGTGCCCATGTGCGGTCACCCTGATTCCCACGGCCAGCCCCAGGCAATTGCTAACATTCCTCTGTTACGTCTCCCTTTCTAGGGCTATAGATTTGCCTTTTAGAAAACCTGTGGACATTTCACTTGGAATATTAATTTTTACAATAAAATTTAGTTGGATATCTTCTTTTTGAAGATCAGCACCATGTTTATATTTTTCACGTTACCTGTGCCGTAGGCGAGCTACAGTGAGGCGTGGGCACACTTGGTTTTGGGAACTGTAGGACGAAGCAACTGAAAATGTGGGAAGGAGAAGAAAGGCAGGTGTTTACTGCAGCATCGGGGCTACATTACATGTACGTGGCATAAAAAAGCCCGTTCTTCATCTTTGTCCTGTTTTGTACCTGGCGAATCTGTCTGCTAAGATAAAGTTACAGAAATCGCTGAAAAGCTGAGGTCAGGCGAATACCTGCAGGATGTGGGGAAAGTATAGAAGGATTAAATCCAGGGAACTGACCTGTCTGGGGAGTTGTGTTCGAGTCAACAATCTCTTAGCCAAAAGCAAACCCTTTGGGGCCAGATGTCTGAGAATTCAGCTTTTAGAAAGGTCGTTTACTGGGCATCGGGTAATACTCCCATGGCATTCAGGAAACTAATTTCTGTAGCAAAGTGAACAAATGCATTTTGTTGGACAGAAAAAGACCAGATAACTTTATGTCCAGGTGAGTTTTGGGGAACAAATTTATTTGGTAGCAGAGGAACAAAGAAACTCTGTTTTCAGAAAATCTTGCCTTTCAAAATTGCGGATAAAGGTTTGTGAACCTGTCCCAATTTATCCCAAGATATTTAATTTCCAATAATTGTCCCATCTTCTTCCCAACTCCTCTGCCCCCCACATATTTCATACAACTTAGCCATGGGTGGACTTGTCTTTCTTTCACATCATTAAGACTTCACAAAATACCAAGTTAGCTGTTCAGTTTCAGTGGATGAAGTCCAGGCGTGGATGTGATGGCCGCCAGACCTACATGCCCTTGTGGTTTGTGGTTTCACCTCCCTGCTGTAGGTCCAGTCTATAGCCATGTTCATCTACTCCAGCTCCCCAGGCACAGGGCCCCAGAAGATGAAGATAATTTTGTTGGGTCAAGAAGATGCCCTTGAAGAAAATTCCTAAGGTAACAATGGCAGCTGTCATTCCAGGTAGCCCCAGACTCATGCTTGGTAACCTTCACACCCATCACAAAACTTTGGGCAGTGAGACTAAACAGCTATAGGAAGAGATAAAAACCAAAGTAGAGAATCCATGAGAGTAAATTCTCTTGAGATGAAGATATTTAGAATTCAGAAAAGATAAAGGCATGTAGAAAATGGCATGGGCTCACAAATTAGAACCAGGACACCATCCCAAACAAGACATTTCAGACTTGTTCCAAATTGTTAAAAAATCGGCATGGTCCCATTCTATATCTTTCCTGATGGTAATCACTAAGCCTTGCTAGTATTCGCCATAAATTTCACATCTCTGTTAATGTTCACGTTCCTTTGGAGGTACTCAGCAAACTGTGACTGTGGCCGTGGGTTTTGACTGGTTTCCGTGCATCCTCAGTAGCTACACACCCATCAAGAATGGGAATAAGTATGTCAACCAATGTGTGCAATTTGCTTTTGTTTGTATGTAGCATTCGCGCTCTTAGGCAGTGTTCCTTAGGCAGAACATATTACAGGTTGTGGGACCCATTTACAAGCAAGGAGACGCAATTTCTGCACATTGGGGGAAATTGCAGAGCATGGTGTTGCGCCAGGGTCAGAGAAAAATGGTGCCTTTACAGGGACACCCAAGAATTTGGCCTTCAGAGGCCTAGAGCGCCGTCAAGGCTGTCAGAAGATCTTAAAGGGCCTGTGAACTGAAATCAACCAAGTGCAGGGGAAGGCGGTTCAGGTGCTTTAACGGACACTCAGGGGCAGGTTCTAGGGACGACACTGAATGGTCTTAATTGCTTCAAGAGTGACACCAACATGTCTATCTAAGGATGCTGACTTGTTGCCATGGCCGTGGAAGTCCGTGCCCGCCTCTCCTACCACAGACTTCATCCTGAGTGTCTCAGTTGACAGTCATCCCCTACTCCAGCTGCGTCCGACACTGTCCTCTGGGCTCTCACAGCCTCTTCGCAAGCATCGTTTTCTCTCCCGTCTCCCGTCCTGAAGGAGCGACCCTTGCCCTGCCTTGGCTTTGCACCTGTCTTCCCTTGTGCAGTGTCTTCCTGAGTTTGCAGACATTTCTTCTTGTTACCACATTTCCTGTTGTTAAAGGGCTGACAGCCCCAGGGGCCTCCTGCGGTCATGGTGGCCCTTTCCTTCTCTTCACAGAGCCCCCTACCCTTTCTGTGCCCCGCCGGTGCTTTCCCTCTGTTGGGGTTGGGGGTCCCCTCATCGCTGTCCCCTCTGTCTCTCCCCTTCTTTCTGTACAGCTGCCCTTCAGCCCTGGTTCTCCACCCTGGCCCATGAGCCCGTAGCCAGGCAGTGTTGATCCATAGAGATGCCCGGGACTCACCCCCTGTCATTGTGATCAGTGTGCCCCAGGGCCTCCACCTTGGTGGATTTTGAAAACTTCCCGGGGGATGCAGAACCAGCAGTTTAGAGAATGTGACTCCTGTCCACCGTCTGTTGTGTAGACAGTCACTGGGGAAGGAGACACGGGGAAGTCAGAAAAGGGAAGGGAAGAGACCGAACAAAGACGCTACCTCATTGCTCTCCTTACTTCTGTAAGTGACACCCACACCCCCCCTTTGGTGTGGCACCGTCTCCCCCTCAGACTGTGTTCCCAGCAGTAAATCCCTGTGCCCCCAGCAGGCAGCACTCATGTCGGGAGGCCGGCCACCAGGGGCCGGCCCTTCCCTTTCACAACCTCAACTTCGGCCTCTTGACTTGCGACCAGCTATTCCTGCCTTTCCTTCTTTGTAACTCTCTGTACACCGAAGCCACACGGCCTCCTCCCTCACAGGCTCCTAGTTCACCTGACACGCACTGACCGCCACACGCAGGAGCCACGGCCCCAGGTGCAGGTGTTCACGTGGCTTTTCCCAGAGGAAAGGGAACCTATTGTGTAGAAGAGAATTTTTCTGAATGAGTGGGACCAGGGAGGCCACTACTGAGACGGAACTGTCATCTCTTCTAGCTTCCTTCATTCTCAGCACACCTCTGGGTCTCTGACATCCTTCCTTACACCTGAGTCCAGGAGCTGGAGGCCAGCGCGATTGAGTGGCCCCTTTATCAACCTTTTCTCTCGACTTTCTGAGGGCAGAACACATGTCCCTTTTCCAGATCCACCCAGGAGCCTGGGGGGGCGGTGCCCGCTATCCCACAGTTTCTAACCAGACCCAGAAGGCCAGGACATGAAAGACTTCCCAGTTCTCTCTGGCCTCTACTGTTGCACTATCAAGGGAAGTTTTGTTCCAGAGACAACACCTGTATTTTATCAGTGGGCAGGAAGGTTTAATTGAGGGGGTTTTGGTATTGATAACAAGCATGCACAGCTGATTGTTTGCACAACATCTCGTGTGAACTTTATGGAAAATACAGTTGTGCAAAAAAAGCAATAATAAAATGAAGCTTCACTTTTCAAACTACCGTGAAGATATAGGAGTGATTGAAATGCTGCTCCTTTATTGGGGTCCGTTCATAGTAATTGGATTTCTGTAACACTTTCCCCTGAGCACACACGCTGCCCAAAGCAAATTCTGTCCCCAGTCGTCCTGTTCCACGTAAGAAATGCACCTTTTCTACCTGTTGGCCTGGTGTGCAGGCCAGTAACGCATCAGTGTGTTCACCCATCAGCATGCTTTCATTGAGTCCCTACAGTGTGCCAGGCACCCAGTGGGAGGGGACAACCATGCGAACAGGGAATGCCGGCAGGTGTTAGGTTCTAGGCAGAGAAGTGAGCCACGTTTACGTTATTGGGAGTGACCAGGCGGTTAGGAGAGTTCCTCTGAGGAGGTGACATTTAAGGTGACATGTGAATGAAACAACCAGGGCTGGCTAGAATCGAGAGACCAGCCTGGACACCAGGAGAGCAGAGTTGTGGTTGGGGACTCAGGAACAGAGGGTGGTATTTTAGGACAGTCGTTTTGGACCAGGACACAAGGTGAACTGGAGCCAGGGACGGGGACCCTGGGGCCTCGAGCTGGACTCAGGTCCTAGAACCAGGGAGCCTCTGGAGGGCAGGAGAGGCAGCACCAGCTGGATGCGGACGTGCTGACCTCAGGCTTGGCATCTGTCCTCCGTCTAGACCCAGATTAGGCCTCACGGCCTGTTGAGGGAGCCAGCCTTAATTTACTTTTGAGACAATACTTATTAAAGGCCATTTTCTGGACCCCATCCTGACCCAAGGACGTGGAGTGGGACCCCAGGTTCTGGAAGCCTCCAGTGTCTGAGCACAGAGTCCATGGGCCAGTTTTGGAGAAGCATCATGTCTAAGGATGGGGCTGTGACTTTAGTATCCAGTTTCACTCTCACAGCCTCCCAGGGAGAGAAGTGTGTTCTCCGAAGATCTCAGACTGGGAAATGGGACAAGTGTGATGGGCACCTGGCCAGGGTCACACCGCTGGCGCATGTTACTGCTGGCGAAGCCACTTCCCTTTTTGTGGGTCACCCAGCCTGTGTGGAAATGGGAAGATCACCTGCAAATCCAGGAAACCTCTGTGGGTCCACGTGCCTTATGAGTGGACATGGCCCTTCTCTCAAACCCAGGGTCAGGGCACCCCACCTTAGGATTGCACCACAGATGCTTTTCAGTTCCAAACAAAGTTTAATTTTGTTCCTTAAAGGTGGAGTTTAAGTTCGGGGCAATGGGGGGAATTTATAGGCAAAGGACAGGTTTGATCTTAGAGGTCTTCCTGAGTCTCTTTTTGCCTTTTTTCCATAAAGAAGTTGAGTGTTACAGGGTAGCTTTTTTTTTTTTTTTCAGTCACCCATAGACCTAGAAACTGAAGCACTGGGCCTCTCAGAAAATTAGGATGCTTTCCATTGCCACGAATCATTTATTTCTTGTGAGCCTCTTGAACCAAAAATTGGGAAATGATGTCGAGAAGGTGGCAAGGGTTGCAGAGTGAAACGCACATGGATAAATCGGAATTTTACTTAAAAGCAGCTTGCGGACACATTTGCTTCAATCGGTCACCTGCTGGCCCTCGTCCGAAAGTGCGCGGAAGGCTTGGCTTTATTTTCTTCTGTTGACAGGGTCTTGGATGGGTTTATCTGGAAGATTTAACTCCATCGTAAAGGTGGCATTGGCCTTACTTCTAGGAAGCATTCTGTGTTTGTTTGTTAGGGCTCTGGTTACAAAATACGGCAACTTGTGTGGCTTTAATGGCAGACAGTGATTTCCCACGGTTCTGGAGGCGGGAAGGCCACGGCCAGCGTGGCCGCAGACGGGGTCCTCTGGGGCCTCTGTCCTTGGTACCAGGATGGCTGTCCTGCTCTTCGCATCGCAGGCCCCTGGTGTCTCTGTATCCTAGTCTCCTTCTCATATAAGGACACCTGTCACATTGAATTAGGGTCCTCCCTAATGACCTCATTCTATCCTAATTACCTCTTTAAAGAGCCGGTCTCCAAATACAGTCCCATTCTGAAATGCTGGGGGTTAGGACTTTAATATTTGCATTTTGGCAAAACACGATTCAGCTCATAACACCCCGCTTCCCTCCCCTCCGCATCCCCTAGGGAATATGTAGATGGGAAGAGCATGAAAAAAGGGCAAGGAAAAATCCTCCCAGAGCGGGGTGTTCCCTGTCCTGCACCGGCACACCTCCTCTGTTGGTCCCTGCAGCAGGCCACGGGGAGGCCGGTGGGAGCCACAGGGTGGCATTGCCTAGACCTCAGCCCAACCCACACTGGACTCCAGTTATGACTTAACTGACTCAGACATGAGCCCAGTTTGGATGAGTTTCCTGGGAAGGCAAAGTGGCTCTGTCCCCTCTGACCGCGATGTGCGGAAGTGGTGGGCGTTTCTGTCTGCAGACCCCACCGTGACGGTCACAGCACAGGTCGCTGCCATGGTGACCTCAGAGCATTGGATGAACACCCCCTCCTGAGGTTATTTTCCCGAGTAGCTTCCATTGCCGCTGCGAGGGCCGACCGAGTGTCCAGAGAGCCTAGTTTCTGTGTACGGTTTTCCCAGGCTGATGTTTTAGGACCTGGGGTTGGCAGTCAGTTTCATTTCCACCGTTAAGGGAGTGAGCAGGGCTCAGGGCCACCTGTAGGGTACAGTGTACCAGACAAAGGCTACGTATTGTGAAAGCAAAACGGCCCCCCTGCCCCGTCCGTGCCTGAATTTGCACGT
Organism: Miniopterus natalensis; assembly: GCF_054644295.1. Classification (NCBI taxonomy): domain Eukaryota; kingdom Metazoa; phylum Chordata; class Mammalia; order Chiroptera; family Miniopteridae; genus Miniopterus; species Miniopterus natalensis. The sequence goes on along the minus strand of NC_142096.1, from coordinate 32,456,364 downwards.
AAGTGAAAGAAGAACTTCAGGGACAATCTTGAAAGGAAAAGAAAACTGAAGGTTTAACTATAGTTTTGAGAGCACTGGATCTGTGGTTGTAGTGATAGCATTCACTTGATGATTCTGTTCATTGTAAAGTCTGGGACACAGACATATATGTCCCAGAACATACTGTAAGTTAATATCCATATACCATTTGTTATGTATAGTCACTGATTTCTAGACTTTGTGATCACCCTCGGGTCTTTTATAAATGAATTGTACCAGGTTATCTCCCCAAGCTTTATCTGCCTCCTTGGTTCCTGGCTCAGCACTGAAGTCAGGATAAAAAGAGAAGTGACAGAAACCCCCAGTGAATAATGGTTATGGAATGTTTATTTTAGTAGCAGGAGCCGTTCTTTGGGAGAGAAATGGACTTTGGGGAATTCAAGATCATTAACATTGATATCTAGTTGCGATTTTAATAAACTACTATAACAACAGCGTTCCACTGTGTTTGCTACATTTTTTTCCTTAAGCATATAAATCACTCGGGCTGTTTGGGACCCTTTTAGGAAGGAGCCGGTACATGACTAGTACAGAATCACGGAAGCATACCTGAATTCAAAGCCCTCCGGCCATGATAGATATTGAGGGGTTGTTTTAAAAAATGTTTTTAATCCTCACTTGAGGATATGTTTTTATTGATTTTAGAGAGGAAGGGAAAGAGGGGGGAATGGAAGGAGGGAGAGGAAGGGGGGGGGAGAGAGAAAGAGAGAGGGGGAGAGAGAGAAACACATGGATGTGAGAGAGAAACACCAATTGGTTTCTGTATGAGCCCTGACCGGGGTCAAACCTGCAAGCCAGGTATGTGCCCCGACCTGGAATCGAACCCGCAGTCTTTCGGTGCATGGGACAATGCTCCAACCAACTGAGCCACCCAGCCAGGGCTATTTTATTATTTTTTGGCAACTCTTTACAAAAGTAAAAAACTATCCTTAGTTTGTGGACCATAGTCTGCAGACCCTTGCTCTGAGATCCGTATCTAGGAGTGGACTTTCTTACCATCACTTACGCCACGTTCGTTTTAACGGGTGGTGAGACGCTTGAACGTGGTTCTGTCAGTTTCTTCTTTGACAAGCAGTACGTTGGAGTGTCCGACGGGCCTCATCCACACCGTCACCTAACGTTGTTTTGTTGGGTAACTCGTTGGTCTGGTGGGTGGGAAGCAGGACCTCACGGCGGCTCTCAGCCTGCACGTCCTGGTTACCTGAAGTGGAGCGCCTCTCCCTGCACTCGCGAGCTGGTGGTTGCTGCCTGGCCTAGAAAGACTCTATCTTTTGCCTATTTTTTGTTTGGACTGTTTGCGTTTTTCTTGTTGATATGTAGGAGTTTTTATATATTTCAGATCTTATACTCATGGCTATTATGCGGTTCAAATATTTTCCCTTAGTTTTGTTACCTGCTTTTGCATTCTTTTATGGGATGTCTTTAAAAAACATAGCTTTATTGAGATATAATTCACATATTATGAAGTTTTCCCTTTTAAAGTGTATAATTCAGTGATTGTCAGTATATTCTCAAAGAGCAGCTTACCTTTAATGTAGTTCAATTTAATAGCCTCTTATTATAAAAGAACAATATATATTTTTAAATATATATTTTATAAATAAAATATATACATGTAGAGGTTATATTTTTTATGTGTCCTCAGAAAATCCTTCTGACCCCGAGGTTGTAAGAATTCTTGCATATTGTCTTAAGGTTTTATGATTTTGCTTTTTATATTTAAGTCTTTAACTTACCTGAAATTGATGTTTGTGTGTGGTGTGAGGTAGGATCTAATAATTACATGACTTCCCCTAGTATTTTTAATAATATTCAAGCATTTTAAGGGAAGATATTGATGATTTATTCTTAAACTAGGAGACACTTGGAAATAAGCATAGTAAACGCACACATGCACATACACCCCCACACACACCCGTGCACACACATGCATGTACACGCACACACAGGCACACACACATGTGCACTCACACATATTTCTTCTTCTCCTTCCCTCTCAGCAAGAGTAAGAAGCACTCATTTGGGCCTGAGCTACTTCAATGTAGTCCTGCCTAAAGATAGGAAAATGAACCAGATGACTTTTCACAACACTCTCAGCTCTAAATTCTGATTTAGAATACGTAATAGTTATTAAATAGGGCGGAATCTTGTTATTCAATAGCCTATATAAACCAGCGAGATTAAAAAATATGACTTTGGAAAGGAATTAGAACTGTATATTAAAAAAATCATAAAACAAAGAAACATAATTGACCAAAATGCATGCTTTTGTTTTAAGCATTCAAAGACTTCACACATTGTGTACTTAAGTGTACCTGACTGCATTAACAATTCAGTTTTGTATATGAAAGACTCACTCGGGCTAAACAGACTCCAAACATATTCAGTCTTCTAAGCCTCAGGCAGCAGGAGACGGCTCTGCCACCCCCAGCTCTGTGAAGATGCTCACGTGTACTTTTCACATCAAGGGAAAATAAATCTCAGCACCACTGCGTTTCTGGCCATTGATGAGCTCTCCTCTGTGGGACAGGTAGGGCCACGCGCTCTTTGTTTCCTGAGCAGACTTTGCAGGGGCCAGCGGGCCCCTTTGGTCTTGCATACTGAGTACAGAAAGGGCTGTTGTTATTCGAGCACTGGACTTGGTTGCTCACAGAACACAATGCACCTTTTCACGATTTTAATGCTTCTCTGAGTTAATTTTTGGCGGGCGCTGCTTGTCATTTCACTGTTAGTTTTCTTTCTAGGATGCTTTCTGCCGGGTTGGCTGTGGGTCAATCTGGCCGATGAAGCTTAATTTTGCTAAATCTGCAGAATGGCTTGTTAATCCTTCTTTTACATTTCATGGAGTACTGTACCGTGCAGTTCCCTTCTGTTCACCCAACGCGGAGAAAATGCCTGGGAAGCAATAACAGGGCGAGTTGAGAGTCTACTCTGAGGAATCGCCGTGGGCTCCTAGCTGGCCAGTGGAGTACATAGAGAACCCCGATTTCCACAAAACACTCCCACGTGAATGCCCAAGCATCCCAGCGCAGAGCCGCCTTGGATTGTGTCAAAGCGCCTTTATCAATGTGAAGGTTATTGCCATCTACATATTTCTTAAGATTTGCTGTATCTTATTTGATTCTAACATTTTTCTTAACTAAATTTCTTCTCAAGGGTAACCTTTCATACTGAACCCACCAAAAAGGATTTCTGTTGAAAACAGACTTCATCTCTGCTTTTGCCACTCCGTTCATTTCATCTGAATTAAGGGCTGATTAAAGGAACACAGATGTGAAACTGGATCCCGTCCTCCCTGTAATGATGACTGCCACTCCTCCTGTGCATTTAGTTCCCTTAATTCCCAGAAAGGGGTCATTTGGGAGAAAAACTTTCTGATAATGTCAGTATAATAACACATAAGACCTGTGAAGCTACTTGTTACAGATGCCTTTAAATAATTACAGAAGTAGGAAAAAAACTAAAAACCTCACTATTCCACGTAATTTATTGCAAAACGTCACCCACACAGAAAAAGTCCCTTCCCTTCTTTTTCTTGGATTATCTCATCATAAAAAATTAAAATCATTTGGGTATTTTTGAGAACATTTAAAACATATTTTTTATAACTTGGTTTTCTTTGGGGGTTAAATGCATAGCACATTTTAAAGTGTTCCTTCAGACGACTTGATAAGGATTTGAAATCCATTTAATGTAAAGCTTTGTTGCTACTTGGTGGAGCTTTTTCAACATAGTTAATGCAGTCTCCTTGCTCAATAAGGTTTCAGATTTTAACCTCAAAATGAAAGACCTTCCTGTTTCTGGGCAAAGGGAGTACACATACCTGTCCCTGTCATTTTCACAAAGTACACCCAAAGACCCCGGGCCCTCGATGTGAACCAAGCATGAGAAAACTGACTGGTGCAGAGAGGGCAGAGCATGTGTGGACCACAGGGAACAGCACAGTGATGAGTAACCCGGCTTTTCTCTTTGTCTCATGTGTCCCAGATTTGAAGCAGGGACAGTCAGGAAACACCAACAGAAACACATAAACGGTGACAACAGCAGCCTGTCCTCCCTGGCCTTCATTTGCACCCCAGCTTTCCTAAGGGTTAGAGCAGAAAAACCTGCCTGTTACAACGAAGTGGGTTGACCCCAATTCTTTTTAAGATATTTGTGTTTAAAGGGTCCTTAGTAATAGATTCAAATAGTCTTGCAGTTGATTTTATTAAAACAGCTTAAAAGGCACCTTTCACAAGTGACAAGAACATGAGCCATAACGGGCAATAGTTATCTGAACTCAGAAACCCTGGCACTGAAGGAAAGAAACTAGGAGAGGCAGTCAGTATTTTTCCTACTTCTACATGTCAGGAGGCTTGCTGAGGACGTTTATAACACTGACCCTGTAAGGAGAAGCGTCCTCCTGTTCCAGGGTTGTCACCGGTCCAGTTCCGTTCGCGCGGGCTTGATCCGCGTGGCCAGGCCGCGGGGGCCCGGTCGCCCAGCGGCTGCACGGACCGAGCCGTCCCCGGGAGCCGCCCTCCAGCCCCGCGGCGGCTCCTTTGCTGGGACTCAGGGATCGGGAGGGCGCAGAGCGCACTTTGGGGGCGGCTGCGTCTCTCCAAGAAGCTGGGGATCAGAAGCAAGCGGAGTAGCGCAGGACGGGTGAAGACTCAGCCGCTGGAGGGTGGCGGGAGGAGCGCCACTGCCCTGACTCTCCAGCACGGTCCCTCTCTCCTGTCCCTGGCATGACAGACGTTACTTCTGACCTGGGGGGCTGTGGGCAGTGGGCTGGGAAGTCACGAGGGGCACGCGTGGGGACGTTTCTCCTGTCTCTTCCCTCTTCCTCCTCACTCTTGACCGTTGTCACAGAGACCTGACTTGCCCACTGGGCTGCAGGGTGCAAGCTGGCCAGGGGTTCCAGAAATACTGCAACTTTTCCGGTCTTTTCTGGTCGCCTTACCTCTTCCTCTGTTTCTTTACAGGGTGTGTGGGGGTGGGAAGGAGATCCAACTGAGGCCTAACGACACCTCCTTGGTCCTTTCTACCTCCCCCGCCCTCTTCTCCTCCCTCCCACCCAGCAGGAACCCCCCCCCACACACACACACTGTAGGTCCCTGCTGAGGGTGTGTGTGTGTGTGTGTGTGTGTGTAGGACGGTGGTGATTAGGGCTCCAATAGAAAGGAGGTGGAGAAGTGGTGCCTATATGATGGAAAGCCTGGAGATTATGAGGAGGAAGATCAGAAGATGCAGCCATTGGCCTACAGTGGTCTGTAGTTCAGAGAACTTGTTCTAAAATTTCAGTACGCAGTAGATTCTCACGGATGAGGTCAGAAAGACCGCACGAGCCTTGAAAAATGAATTCTAATTAGGCAGGCGGGAAAGGACATAGTCCCAGCAGAGGTAACAGCTGGCGTAGCATTATCCAGGGCAAGAGCCACAAGCTCAGGTCGACACCCTGAATTAGCAAAAGTGAGCCACAGGATTCCTAAGCCCTCTCAGGAGAGGCGGGGAAACAACAGCGCCCCGATATGATCAAAAGCAGCTGGCACTCTGCTGCAGCATCTGGGAGACAACAGGGAGGGGTAAGGACTGTGGCAAACAGGAAGCACAGGGCCCATCCACAGGGCAACCGTTAAATGGGTACATCTAGTTGCTGCTTTTTGAGAATTTGGAATCGTGAAGGTGGTGCTGATAGAGTTTACATGCCACTTACGACACACTCAGCCCAGGGCTTAATATGCTGATTTAACACAACCCCAAAGATTCGGTGAAGGTTTCCTCAAACCCAATACTTCAAGCAATTCATGACAGGCTTCTTGGCAGATGCAGGTCAGCGGTATCTTTTTGTACTTTTTTCCTTCATCTTTTCTGGGGTCCCTTGTACCTCAAGGGACATATGATGGTCTCTTCTAAAAGACGTTGCCTTGAGAGAGAGGAGAAGCCTTCTAAAGCAAGCCTCCACCCTCTGGCTCTGTCTGGCTTGGTGATCTCTCTCTCTAGGTTTATTTAAAGTGGTACCCAGAACATTGGTCAGTCTGTCTCTGTCTCCTACTAATCCAGATGTCTTGCTTTCAGCAAAATTTTCACATTCTTTCAAACCTTTACTCCAAACCTTGAATTATTGAATTACTGATTCAATTAATCTTGTGTGTTTTAAAACATGCCTTCTTTACATACTGCTTTTTAAACAAGGAGCCAATACATTCCTTTCTGACTTCTAAGTATGCAGAAAAAAATCTTAAACAGTTGTGGGAAAATATCTAGCCCAGCTTTTCATACCTGGAGAAATTAATATTTTTTTTCCAGAAAAGTCACCATATGTTGGCAGGATGCCAGTTGGCATTCAGATATGAGTCAAAACAGATGTCTGCCCATACAGATCTGACTAAAGTGCACGGCAGTCCTTTCCAGCCTTTTGGAAAATATTAGTGGTGCAAAGTGATAGAATTTGAGTGTTATCAAATGTTCTTCACTAACCACTTTTTGTGGTTTTCTAAGGGGAAAACCCACAATAAAATTCCCCTCGGTAGAAAGTCAAGGCTCTGAGCCCGTCGTAGGAAGTGTGTAACATGGCAGCAAGGACAGTGTGGAGGGAGCTGGTGTCAGAGGTGCAAGGCCGAGAGCCAGCATAGCAACGGCAGCTCAAAGAGTGTCTGAAAGTTTTCAAATAGTGTTTTTTCTTCTGCTTGGAGTACGTGTCCTCCGGGGTTTGAGCATGTGTGGGCCAGCACTTAGGAGCGTTCAGAGAAGGAGGCACTAGAGATGGGCAGTGTGCAGCAGCTGAGGCTGCACCGCTGAGCTTGAGGTGCGCACACATGTGGAATCCAGGTCTCCACGTGGTCGTGTGCGCGCACTGACGTGTGTCTCTCCCCTCTGGCGGAGCGCAGTGCGCAGCCCGCTGCGCGAGATGGTTTCTAGATCCGTCTCCCGCAGCTTGTATTCAGAATGCCTAAAGAATAATGCCTCCGTGGCAAACAAGACAACCAGCATTCTTGGTGAGCTGTAGATTTTTTATCTGGAGACCCACAGAAGAGTGCTCCAAGGAGAACACTCCTGAAGGAGCACAAGGAGGTGGAGCCCTGGGGGGGAAGACAGGAGGCCCACGCGACCTGTAACCATTCACAGGTCACTCAGCCTGTCTGGGTCTCGTCTGCAAACAAAGTCGTGGAACTAGATGGCTCTCCAGTCTGTGCTGTGCACACAAATTCCCTGGACATCCTGTTAAACTGCAGCTTTTGATTTAGCGCATCTGGGATGGGGCCTGAGGTTTGCTTTCCAGCAGTGGCCAGGAGCTGCTGCTGGTGCCAGGCCCAGAGCACATGTTCACCTCGCTCTGTGAGCTCTGAGCCTGACCCACAGTAGCTCCACGAGCTATGAGAAAGTGATCATCTGGCATTTCATAAGGATGGGGAGGTTTCAGGAAACATGCCGGCCATGGTACCAACTCTCCTCATTTTTCAAAGTCATCAAAAACCCTGTTAAGTACCCAGTTATGCATAACGGTCTGACATGCTTTACAAAAAGAACTACCTGGATGTGGGCTGGCCTTACTACGCTTGACAACCTGAGAGAGAGAGAGAGACAAACACGCAGAAGTAGTAGTAAGTATTCACCCAGGCGTAGAACATACCAACCTAGAAAGGTTATGTGTTAAGCATGGGCCTGAGAATATTTATTTTCTTACAGCTTCTGTTCCTTTTAAAGTCTGGGAAACTTAAAAACAAGAGGTTTCTGTTTCTATTTTACAGATGGGAGTTGGGGAACTGGAGGATCCATTCCTGAGGCTTCTTTATTTGTCATTGTTGATGTTTTGTTTATTTTGGCCTCACTAACTTCAAAAGAAAGATGATCGGCCCCACAGGCCTAACCCCGAGGATCACGCGCTGGTGTCCTGGCCTGGTTTTGTGTTGCTCGATGCTGAGTGTGTGGACACAGGCTTATTAACTTCAGCTCTTCCTGTCCAGGGGCCTTGGGCCCATCGAGTCCTTGGGGAGCAGAGGAGGCAGGACCATGGTTCTCTCTGACTTGTGGGTGATTAAGTGATACAGAGAGGGAAGCTGGTGTGTTCAAATCTCATGGTAATGAACTCGCACAGGAAGGGTTGGATTCAGGTCTCTCTCTCCCCAGCACTTGCTAAGCTGACCAAGAGCTCTCAGCCTTGGAGGAAGGGACCAGGTGAGTGGTCACTGCCAGCATCTTCTCCTGACTGGAGGCCCGGTCACTCACCCATCAGAGATTGCGTTCAGGTACCTGGGCGATGAGCATGTTTGTTGTAACCATATCACAGTTTAGCAGAGCAATGCCAGATTGGCTCTACTCACTAGATTTCTTCTAGCTGAGAAACAGCTAAAAGACTGATCACAGATATTGAAAATGATCACATCTAACCGAGGGTGTCTGTCTGAAATATTTGCCGATAATGGAATTGGAAACCATTGGTTTATACACTCTTGATTCAAGTAGGCACATAGAATATTTAGCAGTGACTGTACGTGCACTGAGGGGTGCAGAGACGCAGAGGGAACTTGTCCATGGCCACAACTAAGTGATAGCTGTGTGTTATGCTCAATGGTGTGTGTGAGTGAGGCAGGGTAAGAGTCAGGAATGCTTGGGTTCACCACTCACAGGCTGTGTTAACTTAACCTTTCCAAGCCTCAGTTTCCCCATCTGTGGAACCAGCACTGGGTAGCCCAGATGCCACGGAATTCTCATGAGCCTCTATGACATGAGGACTGCAAACAGGTGGCTCTTAGTAATCCCAATAAAATGATGACAGGTAACAGCATCTGCAATCACTTGGGTCTTGAAAAAGAAGAGCGAGAGATCCCAAACTTGGCAATTTTTTATATTATTTCATGGGTGACTGTTTGTACAGGAGTTTGTATCTGGGTTAATGAAAATGTCACACTCTGTTTATTAGGAATAAAGTTATTATTGAAGCAAAACCTGCATTAATTAGGCTCAACCTCAACCTTCATCCTGTAGTGTCGAATACAGTGGTGGTTTTCCTCATTTTACAAAATCAGCTATAAAGAGGAAAGGCATCTGCCCCTGTTAAAGAAGATCTAAAACCCTGAGTACGTGTTATAGCAGGAAGCTGAACCTTTTTAAAAGCTGCAAAGGCAGGACGCTCCATTCTGCATCGGTGCCTAGTCGTAGATCTGTGTAACACGTGGGATTATGCAGGCTGCATGGAAGGTGCTCGGTGCACCCCCCAAAGGCAAATGAGGGCAGAGGGGGGTCTCAGGAAGCAGGGCTGCCATTTGCCTGTAGACAGGGTGGGAATGGGAGCATGTGCTCGGAGGGGCAGTGTTCTTGGGTAAGTGGAGTCTGCAGCCTGCAGCCGCATTGTCAGGCTGCGAGTGGAACAGAGCCAAGGTGTGAGGCCACTGGATGGAAACCAAGAAGCCAAAATGAGCCGTTTCAAGTAGAGGGTGGGAGGCAGAGCCCCAGGGAAGTCCCTAATCTTGAAAAGCTATCCAGTAGCACCTTCCCATAGGATGCCTGTGGCTTCTGGTCACATGGGAGTTGAGCCAACTCGGTTCAAACAGGCCAGTCCTTCCTCAAATGTAGTGTGCGTGTGAATCACCTGTTAAAATGTAGATTTTGATTCAGTGGGTCCCAGGGGAGATCTGAGTGTTAAATAGGATGATTGACATCACACAGGGCGGAGAATACAGCAGATGCTCAATATAGGTCCCTTCCTCCCTCCCTTCTCCCCTCTGCCCTTTCTGACAGTCCCCATCCAAATTGCTCTCTTTTTCCATAATATGAAAGTTTAGATATAAATATTATTATGTTTTAACAAGTCATCATTGTAGACCAGTGATTCTCAACTGGGGAGCAATTTTACCCTTTAGGGGATATTTGTCAAAGTCTGGAGACATTTTTGGTTGTCCCAGCTGGGGGCTTCAGGGAATCCTAGCCCCTCAAATAAAGAATTGTCCAGCCCGGCCGGGCGTGGCTCAGTGGTCAAGGCACATGCCCAGGTTGCGGGCTCGATCCCCAGTCGGGGGCGTGCAGGAGGCAGCCGATCAATGACTCTCTCATCATTGATGTTTCTGTCTCTCTCTCCCCTTCTCCTTTCGTCTCTCTGAAATCAATAAAGATATATTTAAAAAAAAAAAAAGAATTCTCCAGCCCCAAATGCCGGTGCTCTGTACTTTACACTGGTATTTACAGTTTATTTCTTCACTGGGTTCTACGTGGAAGAGCAGATTGAGAAGGCTGAGTACCGAGGCTGGGACAAGTTGAAGGACCCAGCTCCCAGCTCCCAGCTCCCAGTTCCCAGTTCCCCAGCTCCCACCTCCCACCTCCCACCTCCCAGTTCCCAGGGTCTACTTCCCCTTAATAAGCACAGTGCACACCGTGTCCGGTTTAAAATCAAGTGCTTTGTTAGATACTCATTTCCATATTAGTTGTTTAGCCCATTTAACAAAAACAAGCAAGCAGACACTGTGGCAGGGTGTGGAGAACTCAGGGTGGCAGTGAGGGCGATGAGCTAGGTGAGGGCGGGCGAGGCGGGCAGGTGGCGGGGCCGGGGCGGGGCGCTGTGCGTGGGGGCCCTCTGCACCCCCTGTGCTGCACTCGCTGCCTGTTACATGTGTGTTCATTGCTGCTCATGTCTCTCTGGATAGTCTACTGGAAACGATCTTCTGAACTGGTCATCAGCTTCTTTAAGTTTGTATAGCACAGAGGGTTATCGGTGTTTATGAGACAGATTTAGCAGCATCTCAACCTAGTCACTTCTCCCCTTTCAGACAGATGCTACTCCCAAACACTTGTTTCTGATGAACTTGTTTAGAGCTTGAGATGCGTCTTCCTGGCTTTGTAAATGCTGGGTTTTCGGGGTGGGTGGAGACCTTTCAGAGCCCTTGATCTTGCTAGGCTGCGATGCTTCGTAGTTCAGCATTTGGGTGGGGAGGGCTGTCCTGAAAAAGGCAAAGAGGAGAGAATTTCCATCGCCTTTCTTTGTAGAAAGTGAGCTCTTGCAAGTGTGATCTTTACCCCTTCCTTCCTCCCCTGACCTGAAACTCTCCCTCGCCTTCCACCACACGTCTCTTGGAGCTCGCAGCGGGGGGCTCTGACCGCCTGGGCAGGGGCTGCATTAGGTGGGATGAGGTGGGAGCTCTTGTCCTGCTGGCTGCTGGAGACTGTGACGTGGCAGGTCAAGGGGGGGTCACCACCTTGCTTGTGACAAGCTTACCATTTCCCTTTGGTCTTTCTACCTAGCATCACTTTACTTTTTCTCTCTTCCTAAGATATAGGTCTTTTGGTTGTTTCTGTCCCCTTTTGACTTTACCCTAAAAAGGAACAAATGCATTGTTTACCCCAGCGGATGTTTTTTCTGAGACTGTTCAGCCTGGTTACTCCCAGTGCTTTGTACTCCACTGAGCATATTGGAAGGTGCCTCCTCAGGTCCACAGACTACAAAATCAGGCTTCTAGATCTGAGATTAGGCTTCTCGAACTTAACTCGCGTTCGCTCGGAGGAAGTGACCTGTCAGCGACAAGGTTTTATCTTGAGCATAGGAAACCACGCTAACAGGAGCATAGCGTGTTTCAAGATGAAGAACAACCGGGCTCCGGCTATTACAACAGTTACCGCACAGCTCTCGACAGTTTGGTTGGAGTCGTCCTTGTTCTGACAAGGCTGTTGTCTCCTTAAGGCTGCGACTGCTTTTGTTTTCACCCATGTACCTTGTACAACTCGAAGGGTCCATATTAGGGTCTGGGAGAGAGAAGTGGAATGAAGCAGCGAGTAAAAACAAGGCTTGGGCATAATTATTAACCACTGAGAGCACGTGTGAGTCATGCCATCCTCTCTGCTTTCCTACGTACATGGAATTTGGGATGATATATAGTCTGTGGCTATTTTAAGAGTAGGTTTTAACTTTGGTTTTCCAACATTCTTCTTTTATAGTATTGAAGGACTAAAGATTAATTAAATAATTGTTTGTTAGCCGTTTTCTGTATTGCTCAGAGCTTTAATAAGTAAATGAAAAGATAATCATTGCACCCCCAGTGATGGCCATTTTAATCCCGTTCAGTTTTGAAATTGTTTCCTATTGCACCCCCTTCCAGAAAACGTGAGGCTGTCTTTTTTCAACACCTGAACGCACATCAGAGCTGGGAAAGGTGATTTCAGGGTGTTTCTTTATCTGGTTTATTCTACATTCTCGCGTGTGAAAGCTTGCTTTAAGCTTACCTTTGTAGACATCGGTAGTTTACTTGGGAACTTGGAGTTGTGGGACTGCAGACACACAGCTTCAAAAGTGAAAAATCTCATGAGTATTATCAACTAGTCCAATGATGAGTTTCGTACTGTGTGTCTCCTGCTACAGAGGCTGAGGTACCAACGGGCCTGCTTCCTGCATTCCTGCACCACTGTGTTCCCTTTGCTCAGTGCCGGGCACAGTCTGCCTTGGAACACCCGTGTGAAATCGGGCAAAGTGCCTCCCCTCTCATTCTCCTTCCTCGTCCTTGAGGTGGAGATGATAACTGGATAGCCTCACGGATTTCCAATTCCAAACAGTGCTCACCAAAATATGCAAGGCTGAGTTTCACCGTTATTATCAATGATATTAGTGATCTCACTTAGTGCTGATAATAAAGTGATATCAAAATTCCTTAACCATCTTGGGTCCTCTTTGAACAGAACCAAAGCCAGAAAAAAACTACCCAACCTAAAGCAACCAGTTACGCAATGATATTCTACGTTTGATTTTAGCAGTCAGTTTACTATACAACTATCGAGCTTGAGAATGAATGAATCCTAGACTTTGAAGTGCTGTGCCCACCCGTTTAAAGGACTTGCAGACCTCAGGCACCGTGACCTGCTTGTCCCTGTCCATTGTCCATCCTCGCCCCATTCCTCTCCAGGCTGGGCAGGAAGGCACATCTGGCCTGAATCCTCCTATCTTCCCACAAGGAATCTCGTCAAGTAGCCCACTGTCTTTTAGTTAAGTCTTTCCTTCAACTGGAGAAGTTCCTTCTCTCAGCAGAGCAGCACTTTCCCTCTTAGGAGAGCAGGGAGCGACTGCAGGGTCATTTTGGATTCTGTCTAAGGTCTTTCTAAACAGAATCAACAATCCTACAAAACAGCTCAGCTTTGTTAGTTAATTTTGGTTAAGGGGTCAGAGAGTGAAGAGCTCTACTGGTCCACACTCCAGAAATGCCTTTCTCCGACCTCCCAACATTGGACAAGAATCTCAACACAGGGATTAAATGCTGTTTTTTCAAACATGCTTCCATTTCCTCTAGAGCTGCTCACCTTCCACGTTTCATTTGTGGGCTGAAGTATAGAGCACTTCACAGTTTTGGGCGCTGAGAGTGAACTGGGGAGTCCATGTGTGTTAGAACAGGTCTCGGATGTTTCTGTCATGAAATCACAGAGCTCTGACATTTCTGGAAAGCCTTGTATTCTGTGCTACTCTTTTGTATGTGGCTGATTGCTTAAATTTTACAGAGAATATTTTTCTACCTTTAAAAAAAAAATTTAACCTGTAATTTTCAATTTGCTCTCTCTCAAATTTTTGAGCCCAATGTTTTGATGATCTTCACTCGTGTATCCCAAGCCGCTCTCCAAATTAGTATGTATACAGTGAGACTGTCTTCTCCCAACCCCCTCACTCGTCCTCTACTTACACCTGATTCCCTCTGCTGGAATCAATACTCCAATTAAGGGCATCACTGCCGACCCCATAACTCAGGCAGAAGCCTCCATCCTGACCTCGCTCCCCCCTCCGTTCCGTCCACAGCAGATGCTGGATTTACGATAAAATATGAATATTCCAAGAGCAGCGCCTGGCGCTTGGCGAGGCCGTGCATTCACCGCAGCTCGGGAGCGGTGACCGTAAATATCTTCCCACCTTCCTCCCCGCAGCCTCCGGCGTTGCTGCGTGGTTTCTGGCCCTCACCAGCTCCGCGCAGGCTGTTGCAGGAGTGAACGCATCCAGATAGCTCTTTTCCAGAGGACAGGCCCGCTCTAGGTGCAGACTCACAGCGTGATTTCCCTCAGTGACTCCCGTGGGCGCCTATAACCCTGAGACTGGGCCCACCCAGCTGGGTGTGAGTCTCCACGCCCCCCCCCCCCCAGTGCCCTGCCTGCCCGTGTCCCTCCTTTGCAGTCTGTGTCTCCCTAGCACCAAATTTGGCGGGGTTTCCAACACATCCCGTCTTTCGCACGTGCTGTTCTCACCTCTGAGAATGCACTCGCCCCTTTTTTCTTATAAATTCCAGTACATCCTTCAAGATCCGCCCATTCCCATCTGCTCTGAGCAGCCCTCCCTGACTCTCCTCCGTCTGGCTGGACACCCACAATTCTTCAGTTGTGTCCCCAGTTACACCACATTTAGTTATCCACTTGGATGTCTGACCCCCCACCCCCCCACCCAAGCTAGAGGGTGAGGTTTGGATCTTCACTGTCTTTGCATCTACAGCATCCAATACACGCCTTGTACGCAGTGACACACAGTGGGTGCTCTAATTTCCTTTAAGGAGTGTATCTCTGAAACTGATGGAGAGCGGGACAGTGTTTGTGAAAAGCAATCTCGAGCTGTGCTCATGTGTATAAGCATTTTTCTCAATGTAATGTTTTGCTTTCTCTTTTGGTTTAGTGTCCGTGCATTAAAGCAGAGCCGCAAAACCCAGTGATGGTCCTTCCCCTTTTCTGCTGATGTCAGTGTTGGCATGGTGGCTATAGGCTTTGGGAACTTTTCATTGTGACTTATTTCCACTTTGGAAGTAGATTCAGCCAATATCCTCACCAACTTTGGTAGTGACAGTAGTTTTTTTTAATGGTGTTTTCATTTGAGGATTCAAAAAAAAATTTTCAGCATCTATACTATTTACATTTAAGGTTATTATTGATAAATATTTATTGCCATTTTTATTCTTTATGCCCGTGTTTCTCTCTCTCGAAATCGCCTCCACCCATTTGTAGGCTCCTCACGTGCCTGTGTCTTGGAAGTGTGTTTCAAAGTTCCAGGGTTGTTCTTTGCAATTTTCAGAAAGACAAACAACAAATGAGGACAGACAGTATATCAGGAATGACCTGGCCAGACACGAGCCCCTCATCCGCATCAACAAATGAGTGTCTCCTGAGAGACCACAGTTGACACAATTAGTGATGAACCACCTCTTTGAGGAGCTAGAGAAAATAATGGGATTAATTTTTAATTCCAACCAATTCTGAGCAAGAAAGCAAGAAGAGCCTTGGCTTTCCACAGTGGCTTCGTCATCAGAGGTTAGCCCGAGCCTGTCAGGACTTTGAACAACCGTCGCACCTGAAAATAGGCTCAGGTTATAAGGTGATGCTGAGCTACGGTGACGTTAGCCAGCCTTTGTTCATTCCAGCATAAGCTGTTAGGTTTCTCTCTTTTTTTTAATCAGCAAATTTTAATAACAACCTGCTTGTGCCCTGAAAAAATGTCCAAGAGTATCAAGAAAGAGTTGAGTATCGATGAGCGTTACGACATAAATCCTAACCATCTCTAGGCCAGCAGTCAACAAAATACATTGCAGTGTCTTTTGAATCTGATGAAACTTTATCTTTTTTTTTGCTATCCTTCCCTCATTTATTGTATGTGTGTTTTCTGGATTATAAAAGCAATATACATATTCCCTACAGAAAGCTGAAAATTACAAAACTCCTAAGCAAGACAAAAAGCTTCCCCGTGAGGCCGCTACCAAGAGAGCCCCATTGTCAACATCTTGGTTGATATTGGCTATATAAGGCTTTCCACAAACATACATACCTGTAAACTTTTTGTTATGAACAGTTCTTCACACAGAGAATAAAGTACGCAGCGCGTTCTCATATACTCACACTATATTCACAGATTATCGAGCTTTTGCCACCACTGGCCCATCCATCCCATGTTCCTCTTTTCGTCTTTCTCCCCTTTGGAAGTATCCGCTAACTACTTTAAGGGGGATGGGAGACCCCGATAAACTGAAGATAAGGACTTGCCTGCCAATTTCACAGACCCTCACTTAGCTTTTATTAGGAAGCACAAAGTATGGGCTTACACCTGGTATTACATTGTACTTTGGGGATAAATAGCCTTAAAGCCCAAGTCTATCGCATGCTAGATGGATATCGATTTTTCCTCTTCGATCAATGTTTCCCTGGAGCACAGTTTTATTAATTCATAAAGCTAAGCCCGTGTCTGACAGGAGTTAGAGCAGTGTAAGTCTGTGGTGCGGGCACAATGGGAAAAGCTTTGGTGAGACCGAGAAATCAATGTTCTGAAGCCAGAGGGGAACCTCATAAGCTGAGGCCATTTGGTCATCACTGCCTGGATTCCGGCATTACTGCCCCCTCCTCTTGCCCAGCCCTTGCCAAGGAGCCCGTGGGACTTTTCGCTCTGCATTTGTCCTGACCCAGTGGTTACTTCCCTGTGTGGCATCCAATGGGCGTGGTGATAACACATCTCTCTGTGTGTTAACATGATGGGCATTTCAGGCAAGAGAGTCCTGTCAAATTTTCCAACCATAGATCACTTATGAAAGACTTTGAGAGAGAAATACAAAGGCATTTAAGAATTACCCACAAGGTGTTAACACGAGGGCCAATTGAATAGAAAGTTCTGCTGGGATGGTAGACTAGCTAGTCCTGGCTTCCTCTTGAGTACTGTTGTTTAAGGTAAACCCGAATACCTTTCAGAAGGAAATCTCTCTTCTTTCCGGAACACTCCAGCTCTCATCTCTCCACTCCAGCCCAGAAGCCCAAGTTTGATCTTGGTCTGTCTGGGAATATAGTTACTAGAAGTTCTGCTAAAGCCTGTATTTTCCATGATAACGAATCCAGTCTTTTCTTCAAGTCTGCTGCCTGTATGCAAATCAGATAAAAATTGGACTGTGTGTGACTCAGGCTGTTCTTTCAGAGAGCAGAGAAGCTGCGTGGAGCCTGAGTCCGATGCTATGCTCCCTCCTGTCAGATTAACACAAGGAAATGTTGCTTCTGTGGCCCTCAGAGGTCGTGTGTACTGGACTGTTTCAGGAAAACGGAAAACAGCCTCTGAATCTCAGGGTCTTTGCCACTTACTTCCTAATTTTGGAAGGTCAGCTCGTTTTTTATTATCTTTTATTTACACTTTGAAGCAGTAACCTCTTGCATGTCCGTGGCCTGAAAGCATTCATGACCTCCTGTTCACTGATTTCCAATAAGATGGAAAAGCTGTTCCGAGTTGGTCCTGGCTATTAGCAGAGAAAAGGCAGAATATGAAATGAGCAGGGGGATACATCGCAAGCCTTTTGTAAGGGCTGTAACGTCTCTCAACACCTAATCCTTGAGAGAAAGTTATTTTGTTCTGGAAAGAATAGGTTTCTCCCCCAAGAAATGCCAAAGTGTCTTTTATTTATGAGACGGATTGTAGCCTGTGAATGGAATAGAGGGAATTCTCAATTCTTTAATTTTACCATCAACTCGCTGTGATTTACTTCAAAAAATAATGAACCAGTGAGGAAACCATTCTTGTGCTGCTCCATTTCTTGACCTATTAAACAGAGTTAACGTTACCTACTACAGATGCTCCTTCATCGTCAGCGCTTCAGAAGTGCTGAGCTCTCCGAGCCCTGGAAACACTGCCCTGTTCAGAAAGTCGGAGTTACGGACACAGCTTCCCGGGTGAATAGCGGCGGAGGAACGCGGCTGCTCACTGATGGACAGGATTTCGAGCTTGGACCGAATGCCAAACTCAGATATTTGCTTGTTTTATTTAGACGAATGATCTAGTCCTTTATTCTTTTCAAATATAGGAGTTTGGGAAAATACTTAGGCTTTTTAAGGAAGGTAAATGTGCTGTGGTGGGCCCTGTTTGCAGCCCGACAGCGTTGGGGGGCCACAGCCTCCTTCAGGAAGGGAAGGACGGTTCTAGATGTCCTCCGAAGAAGAACACGTGCATAGAAAGCTTTGCCTATAATTGCAGGTAGCTTACGGACCCTCGCAGGTGGGCCAGGGGCCCTTTGGGGGGGGTCCCCGGGGAAGGAGACCCTGACTTACACCTTCCACGTAGGGGCTGAGGGCTGGCTGCCCTCGGTTATAAAAGGAGCTATAATAGCACCTAGGTATACATATGAATATGTTCTTTAGCACCCCGTCTAGTGTTAGCTGCGATTCTCATTATTGTCATTTTGCAGCCAAGGGCACTGAGACTCAGAGGTTAACCCACTTGCCCAGTTGCACACACGGTGAGAACTACAGCCAGGGTTTTGAAGCATCTATGTGACCGCAAGCCTTGTATATAGTCTATATCCTTAGCTGAATGGAACAGAAATTCAGAATTCCGTGTTTTCAAACTTCCAGTCATACTAATTTGCCTTCCAGACATCCTTCCCAGAGATCTTATGCTTTCCCAGGACTTCATTTGTCATCTTCTGCAGGGGTGGTGAACAAATTGTTACCTGCAAGCAAATGCACTTGGACGCCTGTTCTTATAAATCAAGTTTTATTGGGACACAGGCTCGCTCCTTCTTTAGCTGTTGTGGATGGCCGCCATCTGCTGCAGTGGTGGAAATGACTGGTTGTGATGGATCATATGGCCCTCGGAGCCTAGAATATTTACTCTCTCGTTTATTACAGAAGATATTTGGGTACTCTGGCCTTACTGATTACTTTCAGCCTTTCTGCTGAGATCTTGATTCCTAAATTTGGCCACCCACCGGAAGTCTTTACCTCCATGCCCCACATCCACCTTAAAAATAGACATTTACCAAACTAAGTTTTTCCTATGTTTATTTCCCGCTCTACTCAATTTCTCCTTCAGGTTTCCAGCCCAATTAATGGCACTACCTGCCATGTGCCCAAGGTGCTCCTCTCGTTTATATTACTCACATCTGACCTGTCACCAGGGTAGTGCACTGACCACCCAAAGTACACGAACACCTTGAAGACAGCAACCTAGGCTTTTAAATAACCAGTGCCCTCCACTCTCATAGCCTCTGCAGTCGGGCCAGAAGCTACTTTTACAGTCCCTTAGAAGTTGCCATAAAGTACATTCAGTGAGAAATAAGTGCTGCTATGTCTCCACCAAGGGAGCCGTGGAGAGATGGGTCCATTTCTCGCCTTTTGATTCTGCCTCACGAGTAGGAATGTAAGAATGCTAGAGAGCCAGAGTATTCTCATAGCCGTACTTCCACTTTTTGAGTCCAGTGAAGGCAGCATGGCTGTTTGGTTTATTGAGTTGCCACTGTAAAACTATTCATCACTGATGTTTTAAAATTAAATCTCTGTTCTTCTGCAGGGCCTCATTGGCAGGGGAATGGAGAGTTAAAACTGTAACAGTGGATTTCCATTTTTTCTGGTTCATCCAAAGAACATATTCCGATAACAAATGTATTTTCACCCTCATCAGTATGACTTGAATATTACTTTAAAGCTCATGATATGATTAGCTCTGAATTCTCTCTTATGAATTTAAAATTAAGTTATAATAACTGATAACGATCCCAGAAGAGCACATTAAAAATAAATAAACTTTGAAATACGAAAGGATTAGTGAGGATAACAAGACACTCAATGTCTCAGAGTATTTTAGTTCTTGGCATTTGTTTTATCCAGTAAATATTTGCATAGTACTTTAATTTCAGTTTCTCTATCTGAAAAGTTATTCAGGAGCAGCCCTTGTTTTCAAGAATAACAGAGGTGTTTATAGTATTTAAATCCAAAGCAGAGGCCATAAATTAATTCTAATTTTCTGAGCAAAGACATTGGCCTTCGTGCCACATAAGGATTTGAGCTTGTTCATACAAAGTAATCCCAAGAATAATAGTTCCTGGTGCTCAGCGATGATCTTAAAGATTAGTGTTTCCCTTTGGTTAATGATTATGTAATACACTAATAAGCTTCTCCAAATACTCCCTGAGCTTTTGATTATCCGTAGACTTTCAAAGCTATATTTTGATCAGACATGTAAAGATGTGTTGTAGCTCAATTCATGTCAGCTCATGATGGTTTTACTTTCTGACATAGAGAAAAACGCCACCCACCATCAGAGTTAGAATAGCTGGGATACTTGGGGGCAGGGGGAGTCCGTGGGTGAGGACAGTAAGCTGAATTATCAGCTCAGTGTCCTGTTGGTCGCTCGCCTCCTGCAGTAGAGACGGCTGCTGCTGTTAGCGTTGCTTTCCCTGTTCCAGCTGCTGGGGCTGGGGGCAGTGCCTCAGCAGGCCTCCCGCCTGAGCTGGGGGTGGCACGCGAAGCCCCACTGCACGGTCTCACATAGAAATTACTCTCAAGTTTCAGTAAATAGGTTCCTGCAGGTGGAGAGCCCCAGCCAGTGACCTTTATCCAAGAATTCGGCAGTTTGTGTGAGAAGCGTGGCTCTGATGTAGACCATGTAGCCCGACACGAACCCCCAACCCTCTTCCTGTTTAACATGGGAACAATAATCCCTCATTTATACAAGCTGTAAGAATGGAAATAATATTTGCAAAGCACCTGGCAGGTGGTAGATGCTTATGAAATTGTGGTGGTAGTGGTCACTGATGGAATCATCATCGTCATCATCATCATCGCTGCCATATTCGGGGCATTATGCTTGTTAATTATTCAACATATCTGTTTGGTTTTCTGAGGTTGCCTGTCACTCGCAGGTGCTCCATTAACCAGGTATGGGAGGAGTGGTCTCCGTCTCGATAAATAAAGGGCCCTTCTCCAGAATGCCGTGTTTTCTATCACATGAGGTCATGACTTGGTGACGTTGAGAAGAATGGGCAGCAGTCATCATGCAAACATTCGTGCCAGCAGCTCTTTAAAAAATGAAAATTTGGTAACAATTTGCCTCAACAATGAGAAAGAGACTAAGGATATAAAAATTTGTGATATTTTGTTGTATTTTAAATGACATATTTTGCAGCCTGTTTTGAAACATGGAAATGCATATTTGACATGATAACTGAAAATAGTACAAAACAGTATTTCTTCGCTGATGGCAACTTTGTAAATGTTTCTATGAAATTGAAGATCAAAGGAAACTTCACAATGCGGTAAATAGGGTTTTAATATTCATCGGTTTCTCTGTTTTGCACAAAGCTGTTCAGCTTGATAGGGATTGTTATGACCTGTTTGTCTTAAGAACGGAATCACCCTCATTCTCCCTCTAAGAAAGCGCACTCAGCGGTCCTAATGACAGCCTTGACGATGAACATTTGGAATGAAATTCTTTTGTAAATTAGCCCTCTTCTAGGTTTTTTTGTGGGGGTTTTTTCTTGGGTTGCCAAAATCTTGTGTAATTACAATTAACCAAAGAAGGTAGAGGGTTGAGGAGAAGATTGAGACTTTTAAGTAACCCAACACAGAGAGAGAAATACATAAGTAGATGGATCAGTGCAGTAATTTGCGTGGCAATTGGGGGCCTGATGGTTTCTAAAAGTTTGCGTAGTTTTTAAAGGGGACCCGACAATGATTTACATAAACTAGGACTTCTCTGTACTCTCATTTTTCTGTGTCCTCTTATCGCATCTCTCAGGGATCTAACTCCGCAGCGCTCGCTCTGCGTGGAGAGAAATGCCTCCGAGCTGAGGAGGCTGCTTCACTGGGGCCTGGGACAAACCCAGCGTTCAGACAGGACCAGGCCCAGCCTGAGGGTGGCCCAGTGACATTCGCTACATAAGAAATAATGCCACGTTCATGTCAAGGTTTTTAAATAAATACATAGACCCAATCTCCAGAAGAGTCCAGGGTGAGATGAATGTGAAATTAGTGCTAGAAAGAGAGCCTGGTGGAAGGCAGTGGACGACTGACTTGCCCTGTCGCTCTCCTCTCCTTGCCTGCCCCAGGAGGTTGAGGGCCCTTGGAGGTGTGAGGTGCGAGGTTTGTTTCCCTGGTAATGAGCACGTGTCCTGTTGTGTCCCAGAGTGTGAGGCCGCGACTAGGGCACCAACTCCACACCTGCTTTGCTCGTGGGTTTCTCTGCGTCACAGGCGCTGGGCTGTCTTGCTGTTTCCCTCCCTGGAAGGAAACCTGCCTTAAATCCAAATGGGGGAAGGAAAAACCTGCCTTAAATCCAAATGGAGGAAGGAAACCTGCCTTAAATCCAAATGGGGGAAGGAAACCTGCCTTAAACCCAAGTGGGTGACCACTCAGGAGTCTGCATGTGGACGAAGCTAGATGAAAGCAATGTGTGTGCCGTTCTTCTCACTTCGGGACCGGGCTCGGGTCATCTCTCTCCCATGTTTCATGACACTTTATGACAACTGCACTTACCAAGGGGCAGCCTCATATTAACATCGTGCCCTGAGAACTGTGGAGCGGTGCTGGGACCTCGGGTCCCTGTGACTACAGATGCATGAAGCTCAAAACTGAATTTCCAAAAGGTTCTCCTCCACAGCATTCTCATCACTGTTGCTGTGCGCATGTAAGTCTACGCTTGTTTCATGAGATAAATTCTGACGTCTTGGTGCTAGAATGAGGAAGACTCATTTATGTGATTAAATTCTCATTTATTTGATAGAAGATTAAAGGCTTCATTGAAAAATGCCAGAGGCTATTTTTAATTTGGAGGCTCAATTTTAATTGAAATACCATCATTCCAATTTGAGCATTGAAGAGTAACAATGAAACTGCATTAATTTAAGGCAGTCTTTCCTAGTTTTGCTTTTATAAGAAAAATATTTGTAAACTTATCTTTGTTTTTATTTGTCTATAAAATAAAAACAGTATATTGAGCATGCCATACACATGTTCATGACTGGTTCTTTGTCAAATAGGACGACCAAAGGGAAGGATCAGGAGGGCTCACACACCTCTGCCCCCAGCCAACTTATCACATTACGGGTGCTCAGTAACTACTCATTGAATCCCAAGTGAATGATTAGCTGCTGGGAGTCAGCCATCTGTCCCGAGTACCAGCATTGCCGGTCCTCAGGAATATCACCAAACCTCTGTGAGCCTCAGTTTCTCCATGTATAAAGTGGGTATGACAATGTTTGCTTGGGCATTTTAGTGGGAGACTGAGAGTCCAAGGAAAATGTGTGACGCATTTTTGGAAGCTGGAAAGGACTTTACCTGAGCAATCATTACCAGCATCACTGCTGTGCAGTTATGTGCTGCTCATCTGTACCCCTTTTCCTGGTATTATTATTCAGTTAACATTGAATAAATCGATATTTTAAGTAAAAAAAAAAGTGAACTAAAAATAAAATTGAAGAAAAATTAGTTTATCATATTAATTGACCTCTACATTTTCTTGAAACCCTGTGCTTATTTTGACATAGTTGTAACCCTTTCTGTATTTAACTTACTTTTCTTTTTCATGGGGGACACTCAAATGTATACTTACACAACTGAATCATTGTTTTTCAGCAACATTTCTCATGCATAGCTTTTTATGCACATGCCAAGCTTTTCATGTAAATGTGAACAAAGGCTAACATGGCATCTTATGAAGGTAAATGTAGGTAAATAAAAACTTGGTTGTGATGGATTATCATTGTGGCGTTGGCAGTTAGATTTGAATATATTCCACATAAAATTCGCTCTTCGATACGCTGTGAATGTAATGACTGGGGTTTGTTGAAATGAGATCTCGTGGATTCTGATGAGGAAAATCCACCAGCCGTGCCTTACCTTTTGTTCTCCCTTTTTGCTCAGCGTGCAGTTAAATTCACGCTGCAGGACCACCTGCCTATGCTAACTTCATGCCAACACTGCTGCTAAATGATATAAAAAATGAATTGATATTCCTGACTGGGTGCTCAGTTGGTTGGAGCATTGTCCTGTACACTAAAGGGTTGTAGTTCGATTTCCCGTCAGGACATATACCAGGGTTACGGGTTTGATTCCCAACCAGGGAGCGTACAGAAAGCAACTGATTGATGTTTCCCTCTCATTGATGTTTCTCTTTCTCTGTCTCCTCCTTCCCCTCTCTCTAAAAAATCAATAAAAAACATATCCTCAGGTGAGGAAATATATATATATATAGCAAAAATGCACTGATAAAGTCATAACCAGTGGCTGGAATCACAACTGCTATAGCCCTAAGTTTTGTTACGGTTTTCATTTTATATATATCATTAGGTGATGTATTCATGATTGAAACTATTGAGTTTATTTTTATTATACGTTGGGCAATGAGGTGAAGACCTGGGTGACAAAGGCTTTCGAGACATGACCCAACACTCTGTCCTGGCAGAGAGAGGAGACACAATCTCACATCAGCATATGACACTTACATATATGAATGATGCTGGAGTCTTGGGTGAAACCACAATAATGACACCTGCATGGCCTTCCCAAGTTCTGAAAACAAATTAAGAGAGAAGATAAAAGAATTGGCTGCCAAGGCTCAAATATCACCTGATTGCTAGTGAAGGCCAGGCTGGAGGGTTGATTTGTTGTTCTGCTATGGAAGGAGCCCCAGAATGAAGCACAGGTCTCACTGGCTGGGACAGACCTCTCTGTGGGCCCAGAAGGTCAACTCAAATTATGGAGGGTCAGAGATGAACTCTCATGTCCCAGAGGGAAAAGGGGAGCAGCTGCACCCAAGATGCTAGTTCATGTACCCCCACATCACCCATGTGGTCAGTCACCCCACCTCCCCTTGAATGGAATAAATGAAGAGGTGAAAGGAGCCAGAGTGTTATCTGGTTGAACTGTGCCAGATAAAAAAAGGATCCACCCCTCAGTATAGGACAGATTAGGTAATATTTGATGTCAGGTGAACTGGGCAGAAAGCAAAGGACCATCAGGACTTAGCTGAGTGCTCAGGGGAGACGGGGTAGGATGTTCCACAGACAGGGAAGGTGAGCGTGTGTTGGAAAGGGTCTGGAGCTGGCAGCCCAGGTCACAAGGCTGGGAAGACCCTGCCACAGGAGCTAGGGAGCTCTGTCCGGGCCCCAGGTGCTTTCAGAAGCGGTGCCCTTGAGTATTTCATTGTGAATGTGCATAAGAGAGGTGGTTTTTTCTTCATCGCATCCTTGCATATTGACCTCCGGGAGTATTTTTTTCATATATTTGCATGGTTCCCTCTATAATTTCTCTTGGCTAATTACATTTAATTACAGTCTTTCCAACTGTGTATTGAACTCAGTGACTAATCATCAGATTTCAATGGCGAGGAGTCTGTCAGTTTTGGTCTGTGTGACCTACGGGAGAATAGGCTGCAGAGAGAAATGAGTCCTCCCCTTCCATGATAAAAATTTTGTTTGCGGTTACAGTGAAAGCTGCCTCTAAAAAAATTTAGTTGTGAGATGGTTTTCAGAACTGAAGTTTACCGCATGTGTCAGACCGGGAGGACCCAGTGGACCCCAGCTCACTGGCTCCTGCTCGGATAGATTCACAAGCCAACAGCCTATTGATTTGAGCAGCTTCTTCTGCTGTTTAAGGGATTATAGCACAGGGTTCTCCAGAACTAAATCCTGAGAAATGGGGCCTCAAAAAACAGTAACAATCAATTATGGGACGACGTGCTACATAGATTTTGTTATTCAGGCGTTAAATCATGTTTGTTCCAAAACAATGTTACTAAAAAGGGAACAAATCTCTTTTGTACAATGAGACTAAAGTGGGGTGTATCCTGCACTGCGTAAAGCTGTTGTTGACTCTTTACTGAATGCTGTGGGTGTGGAAATGTGGGAGAGAGGAAACCCTTCAGCAGCCTCCTGTCTTCACAGAGTTTGAAGTTTCACTGGGAGATGTGACAAACATCCACATGATAGGTGCTCAATAAGAACAGTCCGTGAATAAGCCACAGGATGTCTGCTTCCAGCATTGACCCCTCGGGCACTGAACACTTTGGCAAGTGTTCACAGCATAGTGCCCGTTGCCTGACACCCTGACTCGTGCTCCTGCCTTGAACCACAGAGCTCGTTGATTTGCCCTGTACCTGACATCCCCTTCACCATCTGAAACCTCGTAGATTTTAAGAATTCCCTTCTTGGCTGTCATTTGTCATTTTATCTCAGTTCCCTCTTAGCTCTCCCATTTTCTGAACTAAGTGTATCTCGAATGTGACACACAGAGAAAGAAGAGAGAATCGGGTTCTTTAAGACAAAAGGGAAAGTTCTGGAGTCCATTTATAACGGGCTGACGTGAAACGTCCTGGGGTCAGTCATTTTCTGAAGGATGCTGTAACATTACAGGATATGGTTATGTTTTTGTTTGTTTGTTTTTTCTTAGTGCACAAGGTTCATTTTATTTTATCTTTGTGGATGTTTGGCTACTGAAAAGTTGACTTGTTTTTACAGCGATTCTTGTGGACTGGATTGGATTAAATAACTATGTTGTTTTTCTTAAACAGCTTTATTGAGTTATAATTCACATACCACACAATTCATTCATTTGAAGTGTACAGTTCAGTGGCTTCCAGTTTTCAGAGTTTTGCAACCATCATCACGGTCTATTTTAGAATATTCTTCTAACTCCAAAAGGAAACCCTCCCTTCCTTAGCTGTCACTACTTCCCCCCTGCCAATTTCCCCCAACACTGGGCAACCACTCTAATGAAGGGAGCAGTCAGTAGACAGTAGGGATCAAGTGGACACTGACCCCTTAACTTTGATGATTGGAGCGGATAGTTTACAGTATCTGTTGGGAAAGTCTAATGTTTCTAAGTGTGATGATTAGAACAATGAATCTCATAAAAATAAGACAAGCTGCAAATAGCCACAGGTCAGTGTGGCCAGTGCTGCTAGGCCACTGTCAGGTGTGAGCACCAGCCACGTGCAGACAGCCGTGGCCGACAGTACTTCACCTCTCTGCACGAGGGATGCTTAGTAAAGTCTACGGTCATAGTTCCAGGCCCTGCACCGTTCACCCGGCACGACCCCATCTCGGACATTCTTCGTGCAGGGACTTTGCTAGGATACCTTGAATGGCTCTACCTCAGCCAGCTCACAGCACAGCTGGGGGGATGGATGTGAATAAACAATAGATACAGAATGGTGTCAAAATGCTCTAGGTTTGCCACAGAAGGGACTCATGAAGATAGTTATGCCTGGGGACACAGGTGGGGAAGGGGAGTGTCAGCAGGAGATTAGCTACAGTGCAGTGATAAAGCTTGGGGGCCGGTAGAAGGGAATTTAGGTAGAGCGACCAGTGCAGTGCGTTCGAAAGCAAGGAGGCGGGAAGCAGCCGAGAGCCTGTGGACGTGAGCGGATACGCAGCTGAGGGCAGCGAGCCTGTGAGGTACCACATGAGATGCCTCGGGGGTGGGGCCCCGCCCACTGTGTGAGTTCCTTGTGGCTGCTGTAACAAAGGACCAAAGCTGGTGGCTGAGAACCACAGAAATTGATTGTCTCTCAGTTCTGGGGGCTGGAACTCCAAATCGAGGTGTCAGCAGGGCCATGCACCCTCCGAGACCTGTCGGAAGGATCCTTCCTTGCCGCTCTAGTTCTGGTGGCTCCAGATGGTTCTTGGGGAGCAGAGACAGACATGCAAGAGTAACCACTGTAACATTGTTTCTAATTGAGGAAAACTAAAAACCTTCTAAATATTCATTCATTGGCATGGAAATGCCCACATATATAGTATATCCATACCATTGAATGCTCTGTGGCTATTTAAAGGAATGAGATGGCTCTCTACATATGTACTAACATGCGAAGTTCTCTAAGATACAATAAACGAGTACAATGAGTGTTGAAAAATGCCTACTGTAACGCACCCTATATGTAACAAAGAAAGAAAAAATTACCTGTCGATTTTTATATCTTTCCAGACCTTTTTAAAAAGTGTCTACTCACCTCTAACCGTGTTTACCTGTAGGGGAAGGAAGGGGTTGGGCAATAAAGTAAAAAATAACCTTTAGTTTCTATAACATATCTTTCTATATTCTGTGAACTTTTCAGTAAGCACGCGTAATAATAAAACTGGGGATCTACTGTGACGGAGATCTCAGGAAGCAGCCCCGGGAGGCTTGGCCACCGGGTGAATGTGCGGAGCGGCAGGGCGCCAAGGAAGGGGCCAGGGGCTCAAATGACAGGGGTGAAATGGGGACGCATGAGTTCAGAACTCTCACAAGTGAAGGGCAGTGTTTTAAAGAGGGAGCTATTTTTGAATAAAAGGAGCCAATCAAGAAGACAGGAGCTATATGTTTACCGGCAAAGAGATCCATGGGTTTTGTTTGAGAAACAGAAGGATTTATGTGTCTTTAGCTACAACTGGCAAACTCTTGGGCAAGGAGCACCGGGAGGAGAGAGCTGGTGGCGGAAATTACTATCATCCCCAGAACTGCTTTAGCTGAGGAGTGTACGAAGCCACCAGTAACCTATCACTGTGATCTACATACGGCGCACAAAGTAAGAAACCTTCTCAGGGACACGGACATCTCTGTACAAGGAGGCGGAAAATTCTTTCCACTTGTTAAACCATTTCTTCCTCTCATTTTCCCTTCTTGCAGCCTTCTTTGTCTTTTCCTCCCTGAGCCCTCTCCCCGTTGAGCCCTCTCCCCCCTCCCCCCTCCCCCCACCCATCTCCCCTCCCCCTCCCTCCCCACATCTCCCCCTCCCCGCCCTCCCTCACCCATCTCCCCTCTCCCCCTCCCCCTCTCCCCCATCCCCCTTCCCCTCTCCCCCTCTTTCTCTCCCCCTCCCTCCCCTCCCCCACCCATCTCCCCCTCCCCCTCCCCTCTCCCCCCTCCCCCTATCCCCCCTCCCTCCCCCTCCCCTCTCCCCCTCTCCCCCATCCCCCTTCCCCTCTCCCCCTCCCCTCTCCCTCTCTCCCCATCTCCCTTCCCCTCTCCCCCTCTTTCTCTCCCCCCTCCCTCCCCCTCCCCCACCCATCTCCCCCTCCCCCCTCCCCTATCCCCCCTCCCCCTATCCCCCTCCCTCTCCCCTCTCCCCTCTCCCCCATCCCCCTTCCCCTCTCCCCCTCCCCTCTCCCTCTCTCCCCATCTCCCTTCCCCTCTCCCCCTCTTTCTCTCCCCCCTCCCTCCCCCTCCCCCCACCCATCTCCCCCTCCCCCATCTCCCCCTCCCCTATCCCCCCTCCCCCTATCCCCCCTCCCCCTATCCCCCCTCCCTCTCCCCTCTCCCCATCCCCCTTCCCCCCTCCCCCTCTCTCTCTCCCCCTCCCTCCCTCTCCCCTCTCCCCCCTCCCCCCTCCCCCTATCCCCCTCCCTCCCTCTCCCCTCTCCCCTCTCCCCCATCCCCCTTCCCCTCTCCCCCTCTCTCTCTCCCCCCTCCCCCTATCCCCCTCCCTCCCTCTCCCCTCTCCCCTCTCCCCTCTCCCCTCTCCCCTCTCCCCCATCCCCCTTCCCCTCTCCCCCTCCCTCTCTCTCCCCCTCCCTCCCTCTCCCCTCTCCCCCCTCCCTCCCTCTCCCCTCTCCCCCCTATCCCCCTTACCCTCTCCCCCTCTCTCGCTCTCCCCCTCCCTCCCTCTCCCCTCTCCCCCCTCCCTCCCTCTCCCCTCTCCCCCCATCCCCCTTCCCCTCTCCCCCTCTCTCTCTCCCCCTCCCTCCCTCTCCCCTCTCCCCCCTCCCCCCTCCCCCTATCCCCCTCCCTCCCTCTCCCCTCTCCCCTCTCCCCCTATCCCCCTTCCCCTCTCCCCCTCTCTCTCTCTCCCCCCTCCCCCTATCCCCCTTCCCTCCCTCTCCCCTCTCCCCTCTCCCCCCATCCCCCTTCCCCTCTCCCCCTCTCTCGCTCTCCCCCTCCCTCCCTCTCCCCTCTCCCCCCTCCCTCCCACTTGCACACACACGCCCCCCCCCCACACACACACTCCTGTGATACAAACTTGCCAACCTGAAAACAACAGGTGTCAAGAAAAGGAACTGACAAAGACAACGACATCCAAATCAGATAAGCACCTTCAAATGACAGCGGGACAGAGCCAATGACAACATGTGACAGTTTTGTGGCCTCCTTGTCATAAAAAATGTGAATCTGGTAACATTAACATAGCAGAAGCTCACAAGTCAAGTGACAGCAGTGTTTCCAACATCAGCTTTTACTTGCCCTGGCGTTTTACTGTTTGTGAACAAAGCGCAGTCGCTCCCGTTGTCTCGTTTGAGCCTCACGTCAACCCTTTGAAGGAGCCAGTGGCTCCAGATCTTTGCAGAACAGGCTGCTGAGGCGGGAGATGGGCACAGGACGGGGAGCCAGGCCTCAGGGCCCTGTCCACTGACCCGTCACTTGCACAACACTCCCACGTCTGCCTGGCCTTGGCGCATACCTGGGAACGGCACTGATGTGTC
The DNA here is from genome assembly GCF_054644295.1 of Miniopterus natalensis. Classification (NCBI taxonomy): domain Eukaryota; kingdom Metazoa; phylum Chordata; class Mammalia; order Chiroptera; family Miniopteridae; genus Miniopterus; species Miniopterus natalensis. The sequence goes on along the minus strand of NC_142096.1, from coordinate 32,426,212 downwards.
TCTCGGGCTGAACCTTGCAGACTTGATCCTTCGAGAACTTGTTTTGTCAGCTGTCCCGACTTCGAAGAATCACAGAAGTTAGCAGAATATATTAATCCGTGTTATTTACTGAGCGGAGTGGTCCTTTGAACAACGAAAAGCTTGGTAACTAAGGGACGGAGTGTGCTCCCTGGTGGGGAGTGGGGGCACCAATAAACAGCTTACGATCTAAAAATGCAGACTTTCATTTCAGAAGCCGTCGTTACCATGTTTCGCTCATGGTGCTACCGTATTCGGGATGGTAGTTTATGGGATACTACGAAACGCTGTGAGCCGTGGAGGGAGGACCAGAGGAATGGGGTTCTGTCCTAACCAGGCTCGAAGTTCTCCCTGGTACCAGGGCTGCAGATTTCGGCTGTATTTGTACATAGGAAGAAGGAGCTGTTAATTAACTATTTCACTAATTTACGGCATGCGAAGCCTAGCTTCTCCATCTGAAGGAAGAAAGCAGAGAAATTGTCACTAGACGTTCTACCTGCTGGAGGTACAAGTGCAATAAGGAAGTCATTCACTAATGTACCCTCCCTTTCTAGAAGTTTCCGGACGTAAGAGTGTGCAACGTCACACTCCTGGCAAAGTCATCAAAAAGCTAAACTACACACCTACCTGGGAGTGGAGATATAAGTTAGCACCTCCGATAAAGTGAGGCCCCCACTGGGTGTTCCCTGCTCCTTGGGGACCACTGTCCCGTCCCTGCAGCATCATTGTCAGACACCAGCACCTGACGAATGGCTAGCAGGTCTCAGGTTGCCCTTCCTGCAGGTTTTCTCACCTCCGGCCGCTTCCCAGCTGCAGGACAGTTACCATGGCAACACCTGTTGAGGGCAGACAGAAAAAACTAGCTCTGCAGCCAGGGAGCTGCTCCTGCTCTCAATAAAAATACGTTCTTCTTGGAAAGGGGATTCTTTTCACTCGACTGCACCACCGAAAAGGACTTTCAGAGCAATTATTTTTCCCAGGGTCGGAATCTTTTTGATGCTTAATTTTTTCCCCCCTTCATTTTATCTTCATAATGGCCTCTCCTTGGCACCCCTTGGAACGGTCCTTTCTTGCCTCTTCCATGTTTCTGTTCCTATTAAAGAAAAAACAAAACCCCAGAAAACACTCCTTTCTTAACGGACTGTTGCTTTCTGTACACCAGGGTTGTAGCTGTGGGAGCTGCGAGAGATGAAGCAGGAGGCACGGTGTCAGGAAGGTCTGTTAACACAGGAAACACAGGGAAGGCCGGGTGTGAGCAACAGCAGCTGGGGATGGGGGACACGAGGGAACTACAAGGGAGCTAAGCAGGGAGAGATGTGCAGCCCAAGCGGCACAAGAACGCCAGGACAAGGGGAGGAAGCGTCCTGAGTTACGCTTTTCCATGTTACCTGGCCCATGCGCATTGTCTCACTGAGGTACCACTGAGTATATTTCGCACCATTTTCTTGTATGATTACTTTAAACGGCTGAATATTGAAATTTTAATGGAAGGAAATGTCTCGTCTTTGAGGTTAATCTCTGTTGTATTGACAATTTATTTAACCCATTCTAGAATTCAGATGGATTAACAAGAAACCATATGCGTTAGTTTATAGCTATGTTTGATTTTTGTTACCATAAGGGTATTGAATTGCTAACATTTATCATTTGGACAAATAGGGGTTGTGTGTAACGAGCTGGATTAATAACTGGGTTGGTAAGCGTATCCAGAGGGAACTGATTAATAAGAAGTTTTCCAGCAGGTGAGCCTAATCCTGTCCTGGTCAACATTAGACCTCATTTGGGGAAAATACATTGCGGCCCAAGACTGGGAGAGGTGGCTGATGTACTAACACAGGAGAGAAACAAAGTTCAAGAACATCTTGACATTTAATGCAGTGACCCAGCTCTAAGAGGCACAGGGCTGATGTGAGCACCACCACCACCAATTAAATCGCCAAAAAGCAGTGAGGAGAGAGGCGGCCAAGCTTCATCACTTACGGGAGACATTTAGGTTTGTGTTAGTCGAGTATAAGATTCGTGGGTGGCAACAGTGTGATGTAGCTGGTGGGAAACGCTTCTGTGATCTCAGGCTTTCGAAACAAAAGTAATATCTGGACTGAAGAGAGCGTCCTGCTCTGCTCTCCGCCGAGGAAAGAGCTGCTGCATTTGGAGAAATGCCTTTGAGCTTGGTCCTGGGAAGAGAACCACCCCCCGGCGGGCGTGCCAGCCCCATCGTGCCTCTCCCGGCCCCCCATGTGTTCCTCTCACACCATCATCCTGCCCTCCCTGAGTCGGAATTCATTCTCACTGAAGCAGGAAATATTTGAGGGGCTGAAGCTTCCCCCAGTCCAGTGGGACGGGCCCCTGACGTTCTCTGTGCATTGCCTACAGCAGGGTCTTGCTCACTGCTGGCTGGACTCATTCGCCAAGTTTTCATCTCCCTGCTGAGAGGGGTCTTGCTCAGTGCTGTCCACTGGGGTGGCCTCCACTGCATCCCAGTGGCCTCTGTCGCCATACAGGTGCAGAATCTAATATCTCAGGGATGACTTCCAGGGATACTTACTCTTTGACCTTCCATATTTCAGCTCTTTCTCTTCCTGTGTGTCTAACTGTCTGGGCTGAGTATCTCCTTTGGTACCATGATCTGTGTTGGCCTTGCCAGGAGGTCTTCTCGAGAACTGTGGCTCTTACCCTGAGCCACTGGCCGGTGGCCAGATTCCACTGCTCTGACTAGACCTCCGGGATGGTGGTGGACCACTGTTCTGACCTCACCAGCTCATTGCTCCCGGCTGACAGCTTTGCCTTCCTATGATAGCTGTTGCCCTGAGAATTCCTGGCCACCATCACCAAAACCCAGGTGAAGACTGTTTCCTACATCAAGTCGAGGTGACCTTTGTCCAGTGGGTGCTGTGCTTGGTCCCTACGTTGAGCTTTGTAGCTGGAACACACTCTCTACCTGCTGTGCTCTTGTGAGTGGGCCTGGCCAGACCCAGCTCCGTTCTTACAGTCTTTGTGCTCCTTTGAGTTACGGTAGGTGATAGCCAAGACCATATCCTTTGAAACAAAAAAGTGACTTCTTTAAATAGGTGTCTTCAAGTATTTGAAAGGTTGCCATGTAAGGAAACTATCAGTCTTGTTCTGTATGGCTCTAGAAGTTAGAACCAGGACTTGAACTAGGTTGATGCCACCAAGCCCCTAGAGTACAGAAAAGCCTTCCTGACCCCGAACCCAGATCTAACAGCACTTCCTTCTGGGTGCCCTTCAAGGTCTCAGTTTTGTTTACTGGTTTGTTTCCACAGCAACATGGATAAAAGAAAGTGTTTATTGGGATAGCATTTGAATGTGTGTTGTATTGCCGTGGTAATATACCGACCGTGAGCAACCTGTAATTCTATTACTTTCTCTGTCTTCAGGGACTGCCAGTGAGAACAGCTTCATTATAACAATATCCTGGAGACTACTCTAATTTTTTAAAATTAATTCACTCCATCAGCAAATAAATATTGAGTTCCTATTACGTGTTAGGTCCTGTGATCCATTCAGTGCTCAGTACTGTTAGCTTATGTTGAACCAAGTCCTCTTGACATTGCCCTTGTAAACCGGATGTCACAGATGCTGTAGAGAGGGTTCAAGTATCAAATGGGGTTAATTTGTAGACCACCTGTAAATTTCTTTGAAATTTGGGAATCGTGAAGTGAGATTCATGATTCTAGTCTCGTATTAAGTGGATATCTTGCCCTCAAGTATGGTTTTTAAAAGTCAAACATGAATTTGGAGTCTGTGCTACCAAGTCCCTGTATTTATCTCCCCAGAGAGCAGGGATGTCAGGACTGCTTCCCCAGAAAGGACAGTAACACATGACTTTGAAACAGCACTCCTCTCCCGGGGCCTTTCCCCAGCCATTCCAGCTGGAGCTTGGGCCAGCCCATCTGTCAGGTGCATATCCCATTCCTCGGGGGCCCAGTGACCAAGAAATTGAACTCTATTTCAGTTCCTCTGAGTGACTTTCGCTAGAACAAGCCTTCAGGTTAGTTGGCAAAATGCAACATGAATTATCAGCGTTCACTTGTTTGAGCCTCTTTATGAATGTCATCTTCCTTGTTAAGAACCTGCTAACAGTCCTCATGAAAACTGTCAGTCAAAAAATGGGTGTAAAAAAAAGTAGTGCTGAGCTTGGCATCCCACTGGCTTAGTATACCCAGTGGGGGGCAGTCACACTTGACTAGATACCTGCTTTCAGAAGTCCCAACATTCCATTCAGTAGAGAAAGAAACCAACATCGAAAGCAGAAGATTTCTATTTGATTGGATCAATAATCTTTTGTGCTGATTAGCTGCTGTCCACACTTAAAGACAGTCATGGATGAAAGGGGACCTGAAGGAGCCCTTGGTCCATGCAGAATTAGATCCAGGTGACCTCCGTCAGAACGCGACCGTTTGCGGTGGCGCCTGGGGATCCTAAGTCGTTGCAACGACCCCAGCGATTCCAGCTAAGATTACACTTGGGTTTGCCATCTTTCTTTAAAAGTTTTATGCAAAATGACTGACATGAAAATGTTCTCATGCCATGGAGTTATTTTTTGTAACAGCTTTATTGCAATATAATTCACATACCGTACAATTCACCTATTTAAAGTGTACAGTGTAATGTTTTTTAGTACATTCACAGTTATGCAGCTATCTCCACAATCAGATTTAGAACATGTCCATTACCTCAAAAAGAAACCCTGTCTCCTTAGCGATCTTCTTCATTGTCCCCAAACCCAGGCAACCACTGGTTTACTTTCTGTCTCTCTGCCCATTTAGTTTGCATGGCTGACAGTGGAAAGACCTGGAGTTGTGTATCTTGTTCTGATATTTTTAGACTTATTAAAAACCAAAACAGAAAATAATAATGTAGCTGAACACATCAGCCAACAAGGGAGTCATTTCTCGCCTGGTAACCGTCAGGGAGGCAGTAGAGGAATTTCAAGATAATGAGAATAATCTGCTGACCCTGCAAGAAGGCAGAGCTTGGTCTGAGATGACCATCTGTGGTCCGAGGGAAAGAGCATCACAGGTGTGCATCTAGCAGGCCCATGTGCTCCTCGGTATTTTATATTGCAGACCTGGAGGTGTACCTCAGTCTGTTAAAATAATTGAGAAGTTCTGAATCTTAGTCAACAGCCAGGATGTTCTCCTTAGAATATAAAGCATTCATTCATTGATTCATTCATTCCACCTCCCCTTCCCCACTCTTCCCTCTCGCCTACCATGGTGTCTTACCTAAAGCAGAGGTTCAATGCAAGACATATTCATTAGAGGACAGGACGAGGACTGGAGAGGAAAGGCTGGGCACTGAAAACAGAGCAGAGCCACGGATGACAGGTGGGACCCAGGGTCACCATCGAGTCAGGAGGGAGATGAAGGGAAGACGTCCCTGCGTCTCCCCCATTTCTCACATTTTCCCCATTTCCTCAGTGGAATGGATGAAGGAACATCTCAGGACTCTAAGAGATCTGTGTGTCCTGCAGGTCACGCCTCTCATGCTGCGCCCGAGACTCTCCTTTTAATAAGACATTTCACAATGCGATCACAGCTTGCCTCCCCCCAAAGCATAAAGCATGCTCTTCAGATTCAGATAACAGTTCCTTGAATTTTGATATTACTACAAAAGCACATAGATTTCTTTGTCATAAAACTAGGAAACATATGGAGGGAGCAAGTAATTGATGTGTACTTGATGATACTGACTTGGCTATGATTTGGGGAAAAACTTTTGATTCACTGCTCTTAGTAGTTTAGCCTTGGCTCTGCAGCTCAGCATTTGGCATAAATTTGCTAAGGTTTTTACAATGAAAGGGACAAGTATCTTTCACATTCTTTACCCATCAGCAGCTTTTTTTTCTCTTTGGTTGTAGGCCAAGGAGGAAGAGAGAACCCTCGCCGCAGCGTTTCAGAGGGACAGCTTTGCCAGAGTTGTGAATAGTTACTTGGACAAAGTTTCCTCCAAGGTAAATATTACCCTTGTACCAGTAAGCGGGCTCGTCGTTAGAACTGGCCGGTTGCAGTGGGACCGCACAAAGGCTCTGTTGTTTAGTTCAATGGGAACCCCGAGTGGGAGGAGAGCGAGACGATGGAGGGGAGAAAGCGGAGCTGTTGGGGTGCCCTGCACTGTTACCAGGAGAACCCCATGAGAATCTGGGCATTCGCTGAGCTAGACTGGAACTGTGTGGGAAAAGGGAGCGAAGGGGATGCTTTCTCAGATATCCATGAAAACAAAGCCAGTGTGGTTTGATTATAAAAATAGCATTTTGTCTTTTATGAGCCAAGAGTGAGGTGATTCCCTTTAGAGGTTAAGATAAAATATATGCTGTAGTCACGTCGCAAGGGGGAAAACCGTGAATCATTAATATTTTACACCAACTAATACGTGCAAATATGAAAGATGTGAAAGAGATCCGTGTTTTTCTATAACAAAAACACCTTTCATTGGTCGGTAACAAATGCTCCATGAAGTTTATGGTTTGGAAGTGGGGAGAGGGGGAGAGGGGGAGAGGTGTGTGTGTGTGTGTATGTGTGTGTGTGGCAGACAGACAGGCAGACACACCAGAGAGAAGCCTGTGAGCGTCACACTGTACGCTTTGGAGGAGTAACTGCAGGCGCTTCCTCTATGAATCGTGAGCTCAGCGGGAATAAAGGCTGAACAGAAGCAGCTGAATTCAGAGTCAGCTCCAGTGTTCGTGAATTAGCTGCCAATATCCTCGCACAAATTGCTGTGTCATTTCTGTGACGTCCCCCTGGGGCTGCTCAGTCTGGAGCTAAAAGCTGCTCTTGCTCAGCCCTGAATTATATCTGATGAAACGCCTCCTTCCTCCTGATAAAGCTCTCTGAGCACACGCACACACACACACACACCCACACACACACGCACGCACAGAAATGCAAAAATATATGCTCCAATTTAAAGGAAAAGAAACTTGTCCACTTTCCCTGATTGGCAGTTGACACACAGTTGCCATGACGGGCCTCTGGCTTGAAGAAGGCGATTTCAGATGGGGGGGGCCTTCCTGCTCAGCCTGGCTGTCCTTTCTGGAGGGGGCTGGTGGGGCTGGAGGCTGGACATCAGAGCGGGTTTTGTGATACGGCTTGTTTCCGTTCTAACAGAGAAGACATTGTTCAGTGAGACGGCTGGCAGATCTGTGCACACAGACCAGGACAGAGCAGAGCAGGGAGGAGCTGCAAAATGCTCAACTGTACATCACCAGGGAGGGTTTTTAAAAAAATATATTAACGGCATATCATTACTGTGGACGCAAGTCTAATTTGGGGAAACAGTTTTCCCTAAGTGAGGTTTGCTTCGCCTTGCGCTGCGCCTGTGCGGCAGGAGAGAAGTCTGTAAGGTAGCCGAGTGCCTGCCCTGGCCCTGCAGTGACAAGGCTTAGACTCAGGACAGTGTAGAAACACTTTATAAACACCACATGGGCTTCTCGAGCACTGCTGTGCCGTCACATTCCCAGCGGTGTAAGTAAAAAATGCCTGATTCACGTCACTGGGTGGCCCGCAGAGGCGAGTGTGGGCGCCGAGGCTGGAGGAAAAGACACGCACAGGAAGTGCCTTCAGGTGAGGCCGTGCTGCAGGCCTGCGGGGGGAGGGGGGGGTGCGGGGGGGGGGGTGCGGGGGGTGTGCCCCGCCCAGGTGTTTAGCCCTGAAAGGCAGCAAGAGTAGAAGCGCAGGTTCAAAGCCCCGTACAAACCGGCCTTGGAAACTGCACCAGCAGGAGTGGGAACCAAGGCTGAGGCCAGGGTTTCTGCTGCTTAGGGCTCGGCCTTCACCCAGGCCCCCACCCTCCCCAGCACAGGAATCTCGAGACAGTGTGGTCCCTGATGGCCCCGGTGCCTGGGGACTTCCTGTGCATGTGTGTTCGTGTGTGTGAATCTCAGTGGAGCAGAAAAAGCTGTTGCCGGGCTGCAGGCTCGGCGTTCACAGCCAGAGCATGTGAACTGGAGGCCAGGGCTGCCGGTGAGCAGGTTCGCTGGACCATCCCCAGCCAAGTTCAAGGGCCTCTCCTCCTTATGCTCAGAGATTTATCATTGCCCCAATCTCGGCTGGCATTAAGAAGGACTCCCTGCATATTTTTACAAGAATTATTCCTATAAGTGACGACATTTCTGAAATTCCAGGTGTGATGATGTCAGGTACAGTGGGCCATGGGCCACTGCACACCCTTTCAGCTGTGTGTGGCCTGCGGAAGGATCGTCTTCCTGCCCGAAGCAGATCGTTACTGCGTCACCGTGACGTTCATGTGCAATCTGCTGCGCTGTTTGTCCATTTCTCAGTCTTTTATCATGCATTCGACAACATTTTTATAAAGGGATTTGTACAATCTTTTAAAAATGTTTAAAGTATATTTATATGATACTTTCAAGTAAACACACCAAAAAAAACAAGAAAAACTAACCAAGGTGCTGCCTTCCCTTTCCCTTTATTGTTTCAGTCTATTTGGTACATTTATCTGGTCTGGCTTTAAAGCAATTCTTATTTGATTTTTTTTAACAACCAAGTTAAGGGCTGGCAAAGGGGGTGAGGCAGAGGTGCGACCAGCCTTTAACTCCCCCACCAGGAGCTCCTTGGAGGCCCCAGTGACAGTTTGCAGAGTGACTGCTGGCCCATCTGTGACTCCAATAACCTTTCCCCCTTCCTGCCTTCTTGTTCCTGTTCTGCTGGAATCCACCGTGACCACTGTCCACGAGGCCTGATCATTAGCATGTTCTGGTGACAACCAGGCTCCCATGGCACATAACCACAACCTGCCAGGAAGGGAGGGCTCCCAGGCAGCTAAGCTAGCGTGCACCTCTGAACAGAGTGCCCCCAGTCTGGGCGTTTGTATCCTGTAACCCGCCAGGTCTGGCACCTGTGTCTGTTATGAAAGGAAATGTGTAGCAATAGCGGGAAACTAGAGTGAACACTCATGACACAGTTTCATTTAACAGACACTGAGGAGACTGTACTTTTGAGGCGAACACTGGCCTGAGCAGTGTTGCAGAGTGACTGCTGGCCCATCTGTGACTCCAAGGCAAATATTTGCAAATTTGCAAATATTCATTCACCCAACCTGACTACCCTACTGCTGCTATTACTATTATTATTCTCATTTTACTGAGGAGGAGCCGAGCTCAGAGAGGGGAGTAGCTGTTGTAACGCCCACAGGCAGTGTGGGTGGACCGCACTGGGACTGGGGGCGTCTACACCAGAGTCTAGGGTTTGGGCTCCATGCGCCCTACCACGGGCACCCCCTGTACCGCAGCAGAGCTTACCTGACTGTCACATCCGTTTGGGGTCTAGAAACACCCTGCCATCCCCACACAGGTACACACACTCTGTTACATTGTCGATTTGGGAACAGTGTACTCCTTGTCAGTGGAAGCAGACGTTGTCATTTCTGTCCTTCTAGAACTCAGTGTGGGTGCAGATTGCTGCTGCATGGCAAACACAGGGTCCCAGGCACCGCAGCCCACAACTGTAGGGTGAGCTCTGCTGTGTTGCATGCCTGCATGGGGTCACCCCAGCAGCTCTGCAGAAAGGCCAAAGGTGATTATTGGCCCTTTCCTCAACACCTTTTTCAGTGGGTGGGCCCTGTATTTCTTGACCTAAACTGTCCTGAGGCCGGTAGTGTTCCCCAACTTGCCAGCGTTGACAGAGGCCACTCATCAGCTGATGTGTCAATAAGATGGACATCTGATGGCTCTTCCCTCTCCCTGCTATGGGATAGAGACAGCTGCCTTCCAAGGTCTTGTCTTAGCCCAGTACTTCCCACAGTGTGCTCTGGGAGGTGTTAATGGGCACAGCTCCCCGCCATGGCCCTGAAAGAGAAAAAAGATTTTACTTATGGTCGGGTATGTTTGGGAGACATAGGTTAAACAAAATTAAATTGATTTGCTTATTGCAGGTTTCTCAGAATGTTCTCTTGACTCTCCCAACCTAGATGTAGAGTGTAGAATTTCCTCAATGGGTGGAGAGAAATGTCTCCCAACACCCCTCAGTAGAGCTGCCTCAAGAAAAGGAGAGACGCTAGAACCCGACGTCAGGGCAGGCCATCGTGTGTTGAGGAAAAATCAATAAGCTACCTGTGGCATCCTTCAGTTCCATCCAGCCTGTCTTCAATAAAACATCAGTGAAAGTCTAAGGAAGCATTTCAATGGATGTGATCTAAGGACAAAGCAATGTACATTAAGTGGAATATCTTTTCCATTTAGTTAATTGGTGTAGCTACAGCGTTGCTCTGAATTGTAGCTTTCACTTTCAAACTTTGGAAGACTGAGTCATTTGGACTAGGAAGTAGATGCCAAAGACTATGTTTGGCAACTTAGAGAACATTTTTAGCGTTTGAGTTTCCCTATTTATAGTACAGCGTCACGCAGTCAAACGTTTGGCATGTCTACAAGGGATGCAAACTCTTTAACATTCTCTGTTGTGATCTAACAATTCATTTCAGAGTAAGATGAATCAGTCTCATTTGGAAAATGTTTTATACAAATATTGGCAAGGAAACTCTAACTGCATGTCTGTGGATTGTAAAAATGCTGACTCCCCTAACGTAAATGATGACAAATTGCACAACATTGCTTCTTTCTTCTGCATTGCTGTAATGCTAGGGGATCCGCCTTCGGTTACCCTAAATTCTCTCACGGCTCCGCCCCACTCCTTGCTTGTTAGGTTTTGTTAATCCACAAATCAGTTTCTAGGTCCTTCCAAATGTCAAATTTTTGAAACCTGCCCTTCCTCTTATCCAGTGTTTGTCTCATAATTAAAACTCTGGGTTACTTCACTAGCATATGCCTTTTTCTTTTACATTAGAGAATATGAGAACAGTAATATGTAGGATTTTGCCCTTAATTGGCTGAAAAAAAGAGAGATCTCTCTCTCTCTCTCTCTCTCTCTCTCTCTCACGCACACACACACACACACACACAGTGTTGAACTAACGAAAATAGAGCAAACTACATGTACTGTGGTATCCTAGATGGCTTCCTGAAACAAAAAATGGACATTAAGCAAAAATTAAGGAAATCTGAATGAAGTATGGACTTTAGTTAATAATAATGTACCAATATTGGTTCATTAATTGTAACAAATGTATTGTGCTAATGTAAAGTGTTAATAATAGGCTAGAAAACAGTACAGTGACTAATGTATTAAATGGCTAGAATGGATTCCGGCCTGTTTTGTGATGAGAACTGGAGTGGAAAGGGATAGTGATTTCTTCTGTGGCCAAGGTGTTCTGTGAACACAGCCACCTGCAGCAGAGGTTGGCAGGATCCAGGCCAGGAGCACCAGCCAGTGTCGGCGTGGGGCTCGAGCTCGCGTCGCTGGCCTTCCCCTGTGCCCGTCTCCAGAGAGGCGGCTGCAGGCTCAGACGTCCGGGCTCCGTTCCCAGCCGTTGCCTGGCTGGAGCTTTGCTTGACTTGTTTAACCTTCCTGAGCATCACTTTCCATTTCTGTGAAATCCGAGAGTCAAACCACAGTTTTCCCCTTGGGGAATCTGTGGTTTGGAAGATTCTGACTCTCTGAATAAGTGTTGGAAGTCTGTTTGTGATTGCAGCTATGAAATTCATTGAAGACGAAATTTTGGCATGAAAGCATTTTGCGTGATTATATAGTTTATAGCATAAAATTATTCATTTTTCAGCACTTTTGAACTCTGCCAAAAAAGAAATAGTTCCTGAAAATGATATTGTTGCATGTGAGAATCACTTGTACATTAAGACAAGACCACAATTTTTTTTAGTTACCCACACTAAATCTGAACTCAAAGTCATATTAAAATACTAAATTATACCTTAATCTGTGATAAAGTGTTATGACTCATATAAGGCATATTTTCAAACAAAAATTTTAGGTTAATGTGCTTTTAGATTATACACATAATTGCAATTTAGTTTGAATTTTTTATTTAATATAATTTACAGTGTTATGTGGTATTTTAATTTAGGACAATAAAATTTTAAATACCTAATTATGCTTAAGGTCTTTGAGACTTTCAAGCCCCCACTACATATTCATATTATGTTTGCCGAGTTACTCAACTGATAATTATTTCTTAATTCCTTTTTTAAAATTTTTTATTGTAATATTTAATTACCAATGACATGCAATATTTTATGAGTTTCAGGTGTCCTTTTTAATTCCTTTTGACCCAGCCATTATGCGTCATAAGAAGTTATTTTCTGTGTTGTGTTTATATTTCTTGTATTTCCTAGCTGTAGTATGTGGGTGCTGGGTTTTGATTAGAGGCATAGAAAAAAGAAACTTTACTTAGATCTGCCTTAAAAGTTAATCCCAATAATAACCACTCGAGCAGTGGAAACGCTCTGGGGAGGGTTGAAGAGTGGTTCTCAAATTTGACTATGCCATAAAACCACTCCGAAGGATTTTAAAAGTCCCCATGTGCAAGCTGTACCCCAAACTCATTAAGCCCATCTCTGGAGGCATTTCTTAAAACTCCCCAAGTGCTTCTGATATGCAGCCAAAGTTGAGAACTAGCCTTGCAAAGAAGGGGAATGCCTCCCAGGGCAGTTCTTTCTATCACAGAATTCCCCTCCTCTCTGAAACTGGGTGACTTGTGTGGCTACGGTCCAATTAAAGAAGGTAGACTTTCAAAGAGAAAGAAGTTTGCCAATATTAAGAAAGAAAAAGTATGTCCCTTATCCTAAATCTCTACCTCACAAATACCAAGGGATTTTTGTCCTGGCTTTGAAAAGATTTAGGGAAAATCTTTTTCCCTAAGCCAGTGTTTGCTTTGGCTTCTGATCTAGGGGTTTGGGGGCTTGGGGGGCGTTTTCGTTCACGTACAGGATCGCTGAGAGCCAGCACTTGTGGAGCATGCCTGGTACGCATCAGGGCCCATGCTAGCATCACTGTCTCACAGCCAGGAAAGACAGAAGCTGTTCGCTTCAAAATAAGCAGCCAGAGTTCTGTTCTGTTAGGGAAACTCTCTCACTGTAATTGGATACTTAATCATTTATTCATTCATTCAATAAACATTTAGCAAATATACGTGCTATTTCAAAAATAGCTGTAAAATGCCAGAAGAGCACAAAGCATCTGTATCCATTATCTTTTTGCTGTTGCTGTTAACTCTCACCCGGGGCTATTTTTTCCATTGGTTTTTAGAGGGAGTGGAAGTGAGGCAGAGAGAGAATGAGAGCGAGAAAGAGGGAGATATCCACGTGGGAGAGACACATTGACCGGTTGCCTCCCGCCTACGCCCCGACCTGGGGCTGGGGATCCAACCTGCCACCCTTAGGTGCACAGGCTGACACTCTAACCATTGAGCCACACCGGCCAGGGCTGTATCCTGCTTTTTGCTTCATGACAAGCTTAGTGGCCTAACATGGCCCTTCATTTAGCTCGTGACTTTGTAATTGGTCATTTAGGCTGGACTCCACTGGGCCTTTCCTCTGGTGTCAGCCAAGCTTCCATGTGCCACAGAGCTCGGCGGTGGCCTGGCTTTGCTGATCTTGGCTGGGCTCTCACGTGGCTTGGGCTCCAGCTGGGACAGCCTGGCTGATGGAGCTGTCGTCCATGTGCCCTCCCGTCCTTCACAGGGCTGGCCTCCTCTGGCTCACATAACAGAGAAGGCAGGGAAGTGTGCAAGGCCCCTGCGTCCCTGTCTCAGAGCTGGTGCACCATCCCTTCTGCCACATTCCTTGGCCAAAGCAAGTCACACGTCCAGGCTAGATTCAAGGGCTAAGGAAATAGATTTCATCTATTGATACATGGCACAGAAAAGTTTCATTACAAAGGGCGAAGGTAAAGGAAGGAGTGAGTAATTGTGGTTATTTTTGCCATCAACCACACATGGGAAATCCTACTTCTGTCTTGGGACATCGAGGAAGGTTTCAAAGGTGAAAGTAAATAAAAACGTATTTTTTTTAACATTTTTAGGTAAGAGCAGTTGCATGAGCAAAACAGTCAAATTGCAGTTTCTTTAGTGAAAAACAAAATGGAGATTGTAAGTTCCCTGAACGTAGGAAATACGTCACACCCAGCACAGAGTATGTAGGAGGACCCAGCACGTCACATGTTCTTTTTCATTTCTGTCCAAAAGAGTCAGTGCCATGAAGCGACAGAGAGTGTGGGCCCACGAGGCAGCCGCCATAGCCTGGCAGCTTCGCCGCTTGCCGCCGGTGACCCGGCCAGGTTACGGCCTTTCTGTGCCTCTGTCTATATAGTGAAGAGAGCCACACCTTTAGCGTCAGGTAGCTTTGGCTGCCAGACAAACACCCCGCCGCTTCACAACTTAAAACAATAGCCATTGAGCTCGCCCGATTCTGTGGGTGTAGGGGTGGGCGGCTCAGCCCCGCGCCTCTCCTGGCCTCCGGCTGCCTCTCGTGTGTGTCGTGGTCAGCCGGCAGTCAGCAAGGGGTCTCTGCTCCGGCCACTGGCTGACTGTTGGGGGACAGTGAGGGCACCTGTGCCCCATGTCCCTCATCCAGCAGGTGAGCCTGGGTGCTGAGAGTGAGAGTGGAAGCTTGCAAAGCTTGTGGTCGAGGTTCAGGGTAGACACTCTGTTGCTTCCACTGTAGTCCACGGGACAAAGCGAGTGACAAGGCCAGCGGAGAATTCAGGGTAGAGAAATAGACATTTCCTGCCTGCAGGACCTGCAGAGTCACAGTGCAAGGAGTGAAGATACAAAGGGGGAGAACTGTGACCATTCACATCTACCTGTAGCTCACAATTTTATGAAGAGTAAGTGAAAGGTTAACTTGAATTTTCTAGGTGAAGCTCCAAGTTTAAAAACTACCTGCAAACAGTGGGTGTTCAGTAAATAAAAAACTATTGACCATATAGCTTAGGTTTTCCTTACATGTGTTAGAAATCAGATTTTCAGCCACATTTTTAATTGCTGACTGTTACGGAGTCTCAGATGACGCTCGGCGTGGTGCACACAAAGGTCAGATGCTGTTTTTTCTCTGCTGTGAAGGACCATGGATGTAGGGAAAGCTCGCCGCATGTGGACCCTGGCACAGAATTCAGGTGTCCTCACCTGATGAGGCTGGCAGAGCCTGGCAGTGGCAGCCCGCCGTCTCCACGGCTGTCCAGGAGAAAAACCCACCTAATTAATGTGAAAGGTCAACTCAAGAAAATGCCCAGAGACCAGAAAGCACAATGATTCGACTCTAAAAATATCAAAGGCCTTTTTAATGGGTCAGAACCCTTTTCTGAATCTACGCAAAGAATGAAAACCTTAATAAATCTTTATTGATTTCTCTCACTGTTGTGTTGTATGTATTTTCACCCAACCCGCCAAACCCCATAGAGTTCAAGATTAATCCACAAATTCCCCTTGGAGCCCATAAACTGGGTTCAGCGGAGATTTCTTTATCTGGCAGCTAGAATATCTCTAATCAGCTATGTGAAGTGGGTCAGAAAAAACTCTCTTCTTTGAAATGAAAAAACATCAAAGGCCATTCAAGGGTGTGTGGTGTAGAAATCTGGCAAACGTGTGCTAAGGATGGCGGCTGCTTCCTACAGCTGTGGAACTTTGAAGCTTCTCAGAGGCGCCTCAGATGGTCACTGGGCTCTGCCTGACCCCAGCCGGTGAGGCCCCTGAGAGATCGAAGCCGCTTTCAGGCCCTGACTTCCCGCTGTGCTGCAGTCCTGTGCGCAATCGCAGGACGTCCTTGCGGCAGGGTGATTAAGATCCGTGGCTCCTGTCCTCACCCCTGTGGCTCTCTCCCTCTCTGAGGGTTGGGGATGGGGCGGGCATTGGCGGCTGAAAGCCCGTAAGCCTCAGTTCCTGATTTCATCGATAACCGTACAGAGACACGTGTTTACGCGGCAGTCCCATCACACCTGTAGTCATCGCGTCATTAACAACCGCACGAATATCAAATCCCAGAAACGTAGGTTCCCAGAAATGTAGGTTATCAGAAAGAAAAGGGGACTGTAAGTTAAAATGTCCAAGGTTACCCAACACAAGCTGATGCCTTGCATCTGTTTTCAAGCCTGCGGCCACATCTGTAGTCTCCTCGGTATTTCACTCTAAAACACACATGCAGGCCACTCTTTCTGTAGACAGCGCCGTTCAGTGCCTCTACCACAAAGAGGAAATGGTTCATTTTGAACACTCAGTGTTTGTTTTTAAAGTAATGTTCTATGGGTCGGGTAATGAAGTACCTAACCCGGTACCTAGCATATGGGAATAAGTATTCGCAGACTTGGTGTGTCTGTCTCTGCGTGCCCGAGAGTGATTTCTGTGTATGAAACTCGTATTGGCAAGGGAAGTGGGTTTTGTTGATACTGATGGACCATCTGGGCCTTGCTTTCCGAAATTGGATGACTCTATTTATATATAACGTCTTTGGGGGGGAATTCCACATTTTTCAACATTTGTTTGCCAAACTAGAAGTTGTATACAGTTTTCTGGACCCGAGATAAGAGAATGTTCCCTTTGCAAAATATCTTATGTTACTGCAGTGATTTTTTTTTAATAAATAAAAATTAAAGGCAAGTATGTTGGACCAGATCTCAAAGATCCCTGGACATTCTAAAGTTTTTAATATTTGTTTCTGCAAAGGATGTACAGTATATTAAACATTTTATATTAAGCACATGTCTTGAATGCTATTGGAAACCCTATTCAAATGAAAGCCGTCCACAAATCCAGTAAGCATAACCGATTTCATCCCACAAACTTGAAGTGATTAATTAACCGTAAATGCTAGTTCTGTCTCATACAACTGTAGTATCTACACAAGTTCTCACAAGCTGACTCTGATTAATGGGTCCCTATTCTCTCACCTTTTAGAACTTTGTTTCTTGTAGAAGATGTCATGTCTTATAAAAGAATTGCAACCAACATCCAACTTGGTGGGTGTGGAATAGAAGTTTGCCTCAGTCTCCACCCTGCCCTATTACCCCACAACCATCAAGTTGAGTTTCAATCACCATTTCTCATTGCTTTTGTGTTATGGTTTTCTTCAGGTAGAGTTAAAAAGTTTCTTTGAGAAAGAGAAACGATTTCCATGTGGTTAATGCCCAGCTGTCCGCCTCGGTGTGTGCAGCACTCGCCTGGTCCCCGTGGTGCTGGAGCTTGTGACTGTGGTGACTGTGTGGTCTTCACCTTCCTGGCTTGCTGGTGAGACCTTCACTTTGTATGGAACCACATTTTTTCTAATATGCTGTGTAATGAGGACAGAATATAAGATTTAGCGTAGAAGTCAGGGCTCTGCTGTTTCCTGGGTTGGGCTGGGTCTCAGGCGGCCACTTCATCTCTCCCTCCTATTGTTTTCTCATTTGTAAAACGCCAGTAATGATTTAAAAAATAAAATAAAATATCCCTGCCTTAAATTTCTCATGAGATTGTTGAGCTACTCAAATAGTAAAATCCGTGAACATGTTTGATAAACTCAAAAGTATTACCCAAGAGTGAAGTAATAATAATAGCTGGTGTGAATTGTGGGGTAAGGGCGGATGGAGAAGGCCCTCAGGTGAGTGGGGACAAGCGATGACTCAGGCTGGAGGTGAGCCCGGGCCTGGGTGACGTAACCCAGAGGGTTCATCCCACCCCGGTCAGACTCTCACCCGGCACGTCCGCTGTGTTATTAATAATGCTTTGACCATTGTCTCTTTCTTTTGTCTGCTCTAAAAAGGGCTAAGTCAGGCTGATATAATATGTTTTTTAATGTCCATATTAGTTCATATTTTGTGCTATTTCAGTTTTGCATAACTTTGAACTTGAAAGTTCATAAAGTAATTAAATGCTATTACACTAGAAATTGGAACAATTATGTGATTTATAGTAACGGGCTTTTATAGAAACAAAGAGTGCAAATGGGCCCTCCTTTAAAGCAGACCTCATACCTCACACCTTAGTATGGCAACAAAAGCAAACACAGGCAAAGCAGGGTGTCTGGATCCCGCAAGATCACCACGCACCGCCGATGACAGAATAGAGTGTGCCGATGGCAGGGTTTCCGCACAGGCTCGTGGGTGGGACAGACGGTAGGCAAACCTTCACGTAAATGAGAGGACACAGGGAAATGGGGCGTGAAAGAGAGAAACGCGTAGCCCTGAGCGGTGACCTTGGGCATGTGAATGCCCCGCCCCTGGGGGCAGGTCTGAGGGAGGAGGTCCCGGGTAAGGAGGCGGGGAGCGGGATGGGACAGTGAGCGAGGAGAGCAGGGCGACCGAGGGAGGCAAAGCCGCCTGACTCCCCTGTCTATCTTTTGAACAGTGCGAAACCGTGAGAGGGTTTTCAGCAGAGAGCTTGGTGTGATCAGATTTTTTGATTTTTTTTGAGAAGACCCTTATGGCCGGGGTTGGAAGAAGGAACTGGAGGGCAGCCGTGTAAATTCGGTCGCCAAGACCAGAGATGCTGGTGATTTGGCCCAGGGGTGGACCCTGGAGTACAGAGGTAGGGACGCGCTGAGATGGATTCGACAGTCACCCAAGAGGTCGAGGGTGCTTGGCCTGCCGGGTTAGATGGGGGGCCGGCTGAGAGGGTGACAAATGGGAGGATCTGGGGTGTGACCTCGTGCAGTTAGTAAAGGGCACACCGTTCACAGAGAGGAAGCCTGGAGGAGGACTCTGTTCAGGGGAAGATGGGCTGTCCCGCCTGGTGCACACTGAGGCCGAGGCCTGGAGCCGTCCCAGGGGAGGGTCAGGTGGCAGCTGGACCTTCGGTCGAGACCTCAGTTTAGAGGTTTGGGCTGCAGATACACATGGGGGCCAAGACCACCCAAAGGGAACTAAAGCTATGGTGTAACTAAGAGCCAGCTAAATATGATGCAATGTAAGAAAAGGGCCTCAGACTGAACCTCAAAGAACAAAAATCCCAAAATCTCACCACCAGGAAGAGGGCAGAGCTCTGGGTGTGTCTTCTCACCCAAATGTGTGGTCACCACAGCTTGTTATTTCATTTCCTTACTCGGGACACAGTGATGTTTTCATTGACACATGGGTGGATGGTTATACATGTTGCACATAGAAAATGTGCTCTAAGGTTTCTTTTTTGCGTAGATAGACACATAGAAAAACTAACACAGACCTCACAGTCCTGTGAATGGCAGTTCAGTGACACAGGGAGACAAAATCCTTGATTGTTATTGGATCATGTAAGTGATAGAGGTTTAAAAAAATAAAGCCTGGTGGTTATATCTAGAGGCATAATCAGTTCAGGTTCACACTTTTTAAAAAATATATGTCTTAATTCATCTCAGGGAGAGGGAGAGGTAGAAACATCAATGACGAGAGTCATTGATCGGCCGCCTCCAGCGCGCCCCTGACCGGGGACCATGCCCGCAACCCGGGCATGTGCCCTGACCGGGAATCGAACCGCGATCTCCTGGATCCTGGGTCGATGCTCAACTGCTGAGCCACGCCCGGCTGGGCCAGGTTCACACTTTTGGCAACAAGATTTCACAGTTAGTGCCCCTCCTGCTTCACACACCCCCTTTCATGGCACTGAGATTTCTTCGTGGGCTCAGGTGGCCTCATCCTGACACACCCACCACACAGTTTCCCTTCAGCCCCAACCTGAGAGTCTGAACAGCCCTGGATGGTCATGGCTGAGAAATAATTGTTGGCTCTGAGTTGGTTTTGTGACTGTTTACAGCCTGCTGCCTGCATTACCTCGGATCCTGTAAACTTCACAGAGACTTTTATTTGAAATGGAATATATTTTAAACAAATTCGAATTGATCATCTTTTAAAATACTATTTTTTATAAAACATTTATATGATTTCACAATACCACTCTTATAAACACAAATATATACATATTGGATTTGGTTAAAGCAGGATCTGCTGTCTCTTAGAACTTCATATGCCGCGGCTTCCAGCATTTGAAGCAGCCGATCCTGACATCGCTGCTGATGGCGTTTCATCATTTGAATTAACTAACAAAGGGAAATAATCAGATATTAGCTGTGCATTTAAGTGTTTGAGCTACATTGAGCTTTTAAAGGGTACAGACTCTTCTTTAGATACATTTTTGAATAAAGATTTTGTTAAAATAACAAGGAAAGCAGAGAAGGAATATGTTAGGTGGCTTTTCCGGGCCAGGGCACTAAACTATGCGTGTTTCACAAGACACGAGGGTAACGGACATCGATGGCCATGTCAGATACCCTTTTCTGCACTGAATGGATCCCTGGGGTATGAAGACACTGATGGAGCCGACATGCAAACAGGCACACACTTGGAAGGCTGGCAGAATGTGCTCTCAATATGGCTTGAAGTGCTGGTCTAGACCAAACAGAAGTGCCTCAAAATAGAGGTCGTGTCCAACTGTCTATTCCGTCTGTCAGTAGGATTCATGCCGAAGACATTACAGCTGCCTTGGTAGCCAGTACTGTTAGTCTCATGTGGTAACAGTGCTAGGGTCAGATTACTGACCAAAGCTCCCAGGCTGTAATAAATCCACCAACGTTAAGTGGATGCTTTTTGAAATGTAGTTCCCATCCCGAGCCAGACATGCACGGGAATGAACAGTGCAAGAGACCCCCAAACTTTTCCATGGTGGAATGAAGACCCTATGCCAAGCAAACATGGTGCTATACAACACCAATAAAGTGATCTACAGAAACCTCAGCAGAAGGTTGGAAGTGCAATGTCAGACAGTAATGTCTCGCTGCTTCCTGCTGGGGGCCGAGAGGAGCAGCCAGGATTGCAAGATTTGCAGGTGGAGAAGCTTGCTCTGGCAGAAGCTGAGAGCCAGCCAGAGGTCATCGAGGTACACAGTGCAAATCACTTTCTCTGCAGAGTGGCTGGCTCTGTGGGTTTAATTAAAATCCTAACATGTGCATTTGTGTGGGGAACTATAGGTTAAAATGGCAACATACACACTCATTTATTTTCTATTAACATCGTAGTTTCAGCCTTAAAGAATACAAGACTGTATGCCCTGGCCAGCATGGCCCAGTTGGGCACTAAAAGGTTACCAGTTCGATTCCCAGTCCGGGCATATGCCTGGGTTGCAGGCTTGATCCCCAGTAAGAGGTGTGCAGGAGGTGGAGATTGATGTTTCGCTCTCACATTGATGTCCCTCTCTCCCTCTCTCTCTAGAAGTCAATTTTTAAAAAAGAATATAAGACTATATTTGGAACTATTCTTGGTAAGACTGCAAAGATATGCATTCATTCACTTCGTTATATTCTACAGGGTTATATCCTAGAGGGCATTGTGCAACCATAAACACAAAGACCAATAACTAGGATGCTTTTGTGCAAGGGTAACGGGAAAAGAAGAGGGGATCCTGGGATCAAGACTTGGTTGGGGGTGGACAAGAGGGCTTCAGACAAGATTGTGTGCTTTCAGGGTGGTACAGCCTTAGACCTGAGGGCTTTAGCATGGTTGGTCAGCGAAAGCTTCTTTGGGAACATGATGTTTGAAGAGAACAGAAAAAATGAAAGAGGAACCAGCTGTGTAATAAACTGAAAATAAACAGCATAAAAGATCCAAGGCTAGGACAAACTTGACATGTTCAAGAGCTGGAGAGAAAACACCCATGGGCTTGAAAGGTCATTGCCAAGGAGACTAAGGAACTAGCTGAGGCTGTAAGGGTTGGGCCTGCCTGGCCCACGGGAGTCCTTCAGTAAATGTTTGTCAAACGGAGCTGAACAAGGTGTATTGTGACCATTTATTTAAGCAACGGAGAGCGAGAGAGAAGCTTAAGAAGCCTAAAGCATTGAGAAAAGTATGGTGATAATAATGTACTGGTTTCTAGAACACTCTTTACCTCAAGAGTAATGGGTCATTTTGCAAGTGGAGGCACAATGAATGTATTTTAGATCAGCTTCGACATGCAACCTAAAAACAGTGAGAACCAATAACAGACCTGAGATTGTTTTGTATTTCTGGTTGAAATTTTTATATTTGAAAATGCTTTTTTAAAATGCTGTTTTATTTTATCCAATCAATTATGTCTAGCCAGTCAACTTTCACATTAGCATTTTGAGGGCTACAGAAAAAAATATGTGGACATAATATAGCGGACAATGAAAGAACCTGACTCACTGTCCATGGATTCTAACTTTTAGTCTTCCTGTTGCACGTCCAGATACCACCTTCTGAGGTACGCTCCATACATGCCCTGTTTTGACCAGGGTCCTGAGGATGTCCTGTGCACAGAGCTCGGTTTCTGTGGTTCCCAGCACCCACGTGTGTGGCGAGGGGAACAAGAGCTGTATCCATTTTATGTGGTCACATCCCGACCTTGCCATGTTCAAGTTACTCTAAGAAAGAAGCAGCACTGGCCAGGGAAGGGTTTAGAAGTGTGAATAAATATCGAGCCGAGGGATTCTCAGCCCGGTCTATTCAGATGCCCTAGGGACACATTTACAAATGTCAATGTCCAGACCCCCATCCTTGCCCAATTAAGCCAATTTCTGGGGTCAGGCCTGGGCATTGGTATATTGTCAAAAGTTTCCAAGTGATTCTAATGTACAGCCAGGGTTGAAAACCCTAGTCTGATGCAAAGGATCTAATAATTCTCAACAGCCTTCAAGATAAAGCTGGTTTGGTTTGAGTCATCTCGGCCTTTGCCTCTCATCTCACGTCACCTGGACACTTCTCTCACTGCTTCCTCCACGATCAGGACGGATGCCCCCAAAGGTTAATTCAGCGGGGAAGTCTTTTGCTCTTTCTTCCTTCCTTCTTTTTTCCTATTCTCATCTGTTGCTTTTTTAAAAACATATTTTCTCCTGAAGCCTAATCTGCACACTGAAAACTTTTTACATCTATGAGGGACTAGTCCATGGAAATGACATATAAAGCTTCCCGTAGGCCATGCTTAGAAATTAAAATTTGATTCTAAGAAATGTTGAAGTTGTTACAATAAAGGCACTTATGTAAGACTCTTCAAAATGTACAAAATCAAACACTTGTAATTGGGGCTGGTGCAGAGAGAGGAAGAAAGATGTACGCTACAGTAATTGCTGTAATTGAAGGATAATTATGGCTTTGAGCTTCCAGCCCGGCACATGCAGGAAAGAGAAAAGAAAATACAATTTGGGTATGGACAGTTTAGTTGTTATAAAAGAATACACAACTAACTTGTCAGGATTTTAAAAACCTCCTTCCAAGCACTAAAATCTCTGAGTTACCACTTGAACACCCAGCGTTAGGCACCACACAGTAGAACAATGTCACTAACAGTTTTACCAAAACATGCAGGTAAACAAATTGTGCCTGTTTCTTATATTAGTATTTCATAAAAGCCACTTTTTTATGACATTAATTAGTCAGTGGGTTCAGCTGCTATTTGATACAGCCCCTCACCCTGGCTGGGTAGCTCAGTTGGTTAGAGTGTCATCCCAACACACCAAGGTTGTGGATTCAATTCCTGGTCAAGGCACATGCCCAGGTTTCGGGCTTGGTCTCCAATAAGGGGCTTGCAGGAGGCAGTCAATTGATGATTCTCTCATCATTGATGTTTCTCTCTCTCTCTCCCTCTCCCTTCCTCTCTCTGAAATCAATTAAAAAAAACAAAACACTTTTTTTAAAGTTTTAATAAAATTATGTGGGTTTTTAAAGGGCAATGAGAATGTCTCTTAAAAAAAAAATCAACCAATGACTGCATAAGTGGGTGGGACAGCAAATCGATGTTTCTCTCTATATCTGTCTATCTTTCTATCTAAAATCAATAAATTTTAAAAGAAGAAATTTTAAAAAAGAAATTTAGACCCTGTTCATGACAGCAGGACAGTGTCAGCCACATACAAAGGGAACAGTATTCCAGCTGCCAGTGGGAGGAGGGTGTCCCTCAGTTCATCTGAAAGCCGCACCTAGTCATAAATCAGGGGCCAAGGCGTCAGGTCACAGCTCTGTTAAGGAAAATGAAAGATTGGACTTTGACCTTTCGTCCTATACCTACCCTTTTGAATTATCCCAGTGGTAGTATTGTTATGGCACAGTCTTTGGGGGAGTATTAAGCATTTGGGGACTATACTGAAATCTTCTACCCTGGTGTCTTAGGTGGACAAAGACAGAATAGCAAATGTTCCGGAATGTCTGAGATTGTTCTTCACCATGTTCTCCGTGCATCAGTGACTGCTAATGGACTGGCTGATCCTAAAATTGGCTTGTCCCTGATGTATTAGACTGTGGCAATGAGCTAAGAAGCAGAATGAAATCAGATGCCAAAGAGTTTGAAGAAAGGCTTAGAAAAGTAATATAAGACTGAATTATTTCTTGAACTAAGGTATAATAATGTATTTTTAAACAATTAATATTGAGAAATCACATAACCATTATAAGTAATGGCTTGCAAAAAAAAAAAACTGGAGTGAAGCCACTTTGGCTTAGATTATTTAATCCAGTGAATTTAAGCAAGACTTTTAATAAAATTATGTGGGGTTTTTTTGGTCCTGAAAACACACCTCCTTGTTCCATTTTTTAAATATATCTTTCTTGAAGTTTTTCTGTATTAGAGGCATAAGAAATAATTAAAGCGACCCTTTCAAGATCAAATCCACTGTTATGTTTCCCCAAGTGTGCATCTATTGCAGCTACGCATCATCGCACGCCCCTTCCTCTAGGGGGCACCACTCACAGGTCAGAGTCTGTGCTCTTAGAAAGAGAACTCCCCTTCCTGGCTCCATGTGCCGAATTTCTCTGAGTTCCCGTGTCCCATTTTTAAGCGCTTAATAGTTTTGCCTTGTACTGCGTAAATATCTGCTTCTTTTGTTAATAAATGAAAGTGAACATTGAGTAACTTGGACACCCCAGGAAGATGAGGCTGGCAAATTTTTTCCTGAGCTTAACACCACACAGGAGGGGTGGGGCACTCTCTCCACTGCCTTCCCAAGTCCTTGACATTAGATGGGTCCCTGCCTGGTGGCTGGCTGACCCTCACTGCGAGCAGCGTCCGTACACCAGGCAGTCCTTTCCTCTGTGAACACACAGGGCTGTCTTTGGAATCCACCAGACACATTGAGGCCAGTTCTCAGCTTGAAACATCAGTCCACGGGACCTGCAGCTGCCTCAGGGCCTTGTCAAGTGATCAGAATCGGGCTGCAGTTGTGACCAAATGTGGTTTGGTTTCACATGCTCAGAATTCGACAATCAGTGGTTCTTCATCTTTGATCAAAATATAAATCTCCATTAGGAAGTTAATTCTAAATATTTTTCACCTCTCGGGAAATGAATTTTGCAACTGAATTGCAGCAAGCCGGGTAATCTCATAGTCAAGGTGTGACTGGAAAGCGAAACAGTGCTTGACACATAGTAGGTATTTCTATTATCTGTTTAATGAATTACAGTGTCAAAGAGGAACACATACTTTGTGCCTTAGTGTCAAAGAGTTGCCAATGAAACTGACCCAAAGAGCTGACCATCTTTAATAACAGAGACAGAAAGTGTCCAGAATGTTCTATCACGTTAGGAACCTCCTCAGCCTTATCGAGCACTGAGACTGGAAATTAGATGGATCCTTTCCAGACTTGCTGTCTCTGTAAGATTTTCCTAAACTTGGGCATATGCCTCTAAATAGCCCCAGAAGCTCCCAGCAGCCTCAGCATTTTCTCTCTGTATTACCTGGGCGGGCCCATCTGTGTATTTTGGTTCGTCCTTGAATTGTGTTGCAAAGCTGTTATAAATATGATTTGTATACCAACTAGATGTTAATGAAAACACAGAGACGACTCTGTCAGCCCTGCAGCCAGCGTGCTGTAGTGGCTTTGCCAGAAGGGCAGGTGACATTCCGGGGGGTGGGGTAGCCGTCGGGACTGATTCCTGGCACTGGACACTGATCTCACCTCCTGGCATTCCTGTCACTGGTGTGGCCTCATCAGGTTTTCCCGGGGATTACTAAGACTGCTTTCCCGGGAGCTGAAGCTATTGATCACACAGAGAACTGCAGGTTCTTGCTGGGTCAACAGTCCCCTTGCGTGAAAGTCCTGAATTTGGCTACTTTGATAAATGAAAGAGTGATAAAATGATAGAATCTCAGAGCTGGAAAGAAACCTTATAAATGACCCTATTTCTCAGAAGGAGATGAATGACCTCATTTTTCAGGAGGAGAAACTGAGGCGTGGGAGGACAAGGGTGATGCAGAGCCCAGGCTGCGCCTGCACGCACCCGGGACGTGTCCACGCACTGCCCGGCCGTCCAACTCCGGGCTGGGGAAGGTTCGCCTTGCGTTCGCGCACTTCCATGGGAATCCAGGAGGCTCCCAGGAGGCGGGAGCTCTCCCCTCCTCTCCACACAGCCTCGAGTGAGATGGGGACCAGGCTGCAGCCCCACGCACCTACTTGGACAGCCCTTCAGCCCTACGTGGGAGGAAGATGAACATCCTCGCCAGTGCCACTCCAAGCGTGGTCCCCAGGCCAGCAGCCCGGGCTCACCTGGGAGCCGGTGAGACACGCAGAATTCAGAACCCGGACCTTAACAAGATACCGAGCCCTGTAGGCAGGTGAAGTGCTGTTCTGGAACAGTCTTTTCAAACCTCCCCCCTCCGCTCTGGCATCACTGGCTCCTGCAGGAGAGGCCTGGGCCCAGCCCAGACACCCGGGCCCCTCCCCCGCCAGGGCCAGTGCTCGGCTTCCTGTGTGGATCGATGGGTTGGGTCTGTGCGAAGAGTAATCAGGTTACCCTGACAGCGCCTGCAGGATTTATGTCCCGCTCTGTGGACAGACGCCAGACCCCTCTGCCTGCAGCCACCGCCTCCGCAGCAGGCTCAGCTTGGTGATGGTGAAGCCTCCCAGGGTCCTGCGTCTTGTTTTTCTCCGAAGCTGCTGCAGAAGGAAACCTCGAGACATTGCTCCCTGGTGATGTTATAAAGTGATGCGAGAAACCATGAATGAGAAATGCTTACCCTGGACTCCTTACTTCCCTCGGCCCCTGGGGTGTCTTCCCCCCCCCCCCCCCGACTCAGGGAAGGAGGGCGTGGGGCAGACTGTCGCAATGACCTTATTTGGCAGAAAACCTTCGTGCCTTAGCTGGGTGGACAGTAGACACTTGCTTGGGTGATTCCCGTGTTGACAGCAGCCCTGGTCACCAAGTTCAGTGTAGCAGGCTGGCCTTTAATCGGAAGAAAAATCTACCTGAATTTAAGTGCTTTAGCTTAAACCCCTTTGGGAGACCCTGGGGTTCTGCCAGTGTAGCCTTGGCCTGGGACTTGCCGAATGCCTCTCAGGACAGGGGCCCAGCAGAGCCTCGGACTCCTTGCCATGCTAAACGAGTTCGGTGACTCTGTGGCTCAGATGTCATTTCACTGGGTGGTTCCCACACCTGGTGAGGACCGGGAAGGAGGAGGAGTTCCTGTGGGGCTGGTTCCATCAGTGAGGTGACGCGAGGTGGTTTCTATCATGCTTAATTATGGGGTGACCAGGACAGCTGTGCAGTGGGAGTGAGTCATTACTGACCCAAACCTGCTTCAAAGGAACTAAGTGCCTGCTCAGGAGCCAGAGCTCGTCTCACCAACCATCCCACTCCGCCAAATTGTTATTTACAGAATTTCCCGTGATCGGAGCGCCCACCTGCTGAAGAGCGTTTGGCTAAAAAAAAACACCAAATAGCTGCAGTTGATCTGCACCTTTCATTAATTTCGTCTGGTATCTGTTTTCTTTCCTGTTGCAATGCATTTTGGAGGCTGATAGCCTAGGTCGATGGAGATAATTAAAATGACAAGCATACCCCAGAGGCAGCAAGAACAGCTGTCTCCTTGGACCGCCTGAGGGTTAGGGCTGAGGATGGTGTCCTGCTGCCACCTTGTGGTCCGGATGCACCGATCTGTAAAGTAAAAGGCCATCAGTTTCTCTACTGATTGAATCACATGTTGATTGAAGGCATGAAATGAATGGGTGTGAAAAAATAAGTTATGGAGCAAAACAATTTCATCCACAATATTCTAGTCCAAAATAATTATCCAGACCAGTTTTTGAAAGGATCCCCAACACAAGTCCTACAACCTAACGCACTAACCTTTCTCAGGGTCAAATACAAGTTCCCACCATAGGCAGAAATTATATAAGAGTGGGGTGGTGGGGTGTTGCCTCTTTTACAGAACTATCACATTATTGTTAAATTATAGTCTCGATCATGATTGTGCAGCAATGCAGCTGACAATGGAGCCTGTTCTGAAACAGAAAGAGCTGGTGTGCCACAAGTAAACCTAAGTGTGTTGTTTCACTAATGCTCCCACCTTCTGCAGCTCACCTTAGAGGGGCGTTGGTGCCACATAAACGTGAGTGCAGGGACAATGCCTGGGCGCCTCTGCCCTGTGTGGAATAACTCGTTGCTTATTTATGCTCGTGATCTGACAATGGAATATTTTTTTATACTTTGAAGAGATAATATTCTGTAATTGAATGCAGTTTGATTGAGGCAGATAAGAATAGGACTGAGAGAAACAGGCTGAAATATTGCCATGAACACATCAGGGGGGAGAGCCCCAAATTGTTCACACATTTCCGTTGGGGTGGATTCATTCTAGAGACTCAGAAAATATCTTACCTGGTATAGGAATGGGCAGAAAACAGGATGGTCCTCAGGGCAGTAACGGTATCACAGACTTAGAGCCTTGGATTATCTTTCCCACGGGGCGCCTGGTTGATAAGGGTGCAGTCTGTGGTCTGGAACACGCCCTCACCGTGGTGGCCCTTCCTATCAGGGTAATTCACTTCCCAGAGGCTGGGCCTCCTGTCTTCTTATTTGTTTCCCTCTATTGCTAATCCTGAGAGAAGCCTTCCAGCCATGGGAAAGGCATTGGTCCCAAAACTGCTCTCAATAAACCAAAAGGAGACAACCAAGTTCTATGTTTAGCTCAGTGAACCCACTGCACAGGGTCCAGCCTTGAGGAAAGGCCATTGCCCTTCTACGAAAGCCCCAGAGCATTCACAGGAGGCCTCCAGTGTCACTTCACCAAGAAGGAAAAACATGAAGTCACATATGTGCATCTACACACCTGGGGGTCAGCCCAGCTAGTCGCGTGAGGGAGGGGCTGTCCAGCTGCACACCTGGTGGGGGTGTCAGTCCATCTATACATGTGGCAGAGGGACAGTCCAGCTACATACCTGGGGATCAGTCCAGCTACACATCTGGGGGTCAGTCCAGCGACACACAGAAGGGAGACAGGTCTGTCTCAATTGTAGGTAAGCCACCAAAATTTAAGTAGGTGATGACCAGAGAAGGAACACATCGGAGAAGTATGGAAATAGAAGTCCCAAAAAACAGACCAGGAGAGAAGAGTAACAGGGCACAGACTTCCTCTGAAATAGGAATAATCCCCCTGGAGGTGTGGCGTGAGGTCCAAGTCCTGTGTGTGGCCCCTCCCAGGGCACCTGTCCCTGCCCCACCTCCGCCCCACTGGACTGTGTTGCTCCAGGTCTGTCCAGCTGCACTAGAGGCTTCTGGGAGGTGGAAGCGCCCTTGGCCTTGGCGACTACAATGTATCTGACTCAGAAACACGTTCCAGATGATGATCATTCTTTTCACTGTGAGATTTTTGTCCACGATGAGAACTTTTGGGAAAAAAGTATCTTTTTTAGCAACTTTTCAGCCAATTTTAGTTGAAGGGGAGTGAGCCTGGAGTTCGGACACATTTTTTCTGAGTTACAGCCTTTATCCAGAAGCTGGTACTAATCAGCTTTGATCGGCTTTCTCCCCACACTGTTCTGATGGGCCAGCACCTCTCATATTTCATCATATTCTATCGGCCTTCCCTGTGGAGAGAGAGCGAGAAAGAAGAGAAACATACAGAAACGAGAGGGTGCTGAGGACCCACCGTAGCTGCGGGACACGTATCTAGCTTTGGAATAACTCAGGCGGCAAACTACTTTCTCAGAACCCGCCACTTTGTGAGCTCTGCCGTGGGACGAGGGGAGGAAGGAGGGAGCCAGCACATGCTCGCAGGACAGATCCAAGCGCTGTGCTTCCGACGGTACATAAGGCTTCATCCCACGCGCATCCACAGGTCCCCATGGCATGTGCCTGCTGGACTGTATTTTAATTACTGTGGTGCCATCTGTAGTCTGAGTTTAGAGGGAACGATGCATCGTTTGCACAAGTCCTAAGAGAAGCGGTGCTGTCCCGTCACCCGGTTGGACGAGCCAGGGGCCCGCGAGCCAGCGCTCTGTGGCCGCCGGGGACTGTGCTGGAGTGTTTACAAACCACCCGGGAGGAAGGAAGCTCCCACTGCACAGGAAAGTGAATATTTATGTGTTTAGAGACCAGCGGAAGTGCTGCTGCTGATTCAAGGGCTCAGGGGAAACCGTCGCCTTGTCTTCTGGAATTCTCTGCACACGTTGCTGGTATATGAGGCCCATTTCTCTTTTTTCTCCAGCTTTTTTGCTATTGTTCCTCAACCGTAAATATCCAAATGTATGGGGAATAGTTCACCTGGAGAAAATTTGGTCCAGGTGAACCGCCTTTGTGGAAGTGGCTTTAATCCCCCCCTTTCTCTGCCGGATCCTGTTTGCCACGAGGCCACCACGGGCTGGCTGGGTGGGATCAGCCAGTGATGGTGAAACACAGCGACAGCTCTTTCAGCGAGGCAAACCAAAACGGAAACATGGACAATGTTTTTCAAGAAAATACTGTTTTTGAGTTGTGACTCATATTGGGAGACAGAAAGATTTATCTGCTTATTTTATTCATGACATTTGAGATGAAGTTAGAGGCTGTTCCTTGTAAGTTAGAATGTTCTAGAACTGAGCACAGCGAGTGTTCTTTAAACAAGACCTCTCTGACGAGAGATCATCATTCATTTGATTATACTACTCTGTTTTTCAAAGTCTAGAACTTAAAATAGTTCGGAAGACTAATTTGACATGCGCATTTAGAAGCATTTAGCTGGAAGGGAGCGGAGCGCCCTGCAGGGGCGAAGACCACAGGCCCTGGAGCCAGAGGCCTGGACTCCTGCTCTCCTGCCCCTCACCACCTGCGCCACCTGGGGGGTGGGGGGTGGAATAACCGGCATCTCTGCCATTCACCTACCTAGTCTGAAAAACGGGGGTTTCAGTGAGTGCCTCCTTCACAGGCTGGGGCAGCAATTAAATGAAGAAGGCATTTCGCAGAGGCCCGGGCACAAGCCAGGTGCTAGAACGTTCCCAGTGCAGGTCCTTCACTTCATTCGCCATTGTCATAAACTCCTGTTTACCGCTGGTGATGCTTCTTAGCACAGACTTTCGCCCATTCACCTGAAAGTGTGTTTATGGAGTGTTCGTAGAAGCGTAGAAAGCTGGCCCGGAAAATAGTCGCATATTCGGAATAGACAACTGTTTACGGGGTGAGTTTAAAGACATCCTGTTGCACTAATTGCCCTGACCTTAAACCTTCTGGAAGAACAGCAGGTTGGGGGAGCTAGGGAGACCGGTGGGGAAGGTGCAGACTTCATCTTGTGAACGCTATGTAATAAATGCTTTACACCGTCTGGGGGAAAAAGAATCCAAATGCATATTTGTGTGTTTGCTCTGGGGTCCTTGGAGTCCTTTATCTGAAGGCCTTAAGGAATCTGTCAGCAAAACGATCAGACACCCAGGCACTTGTATGTTCCCAATTTACGTTTTTAGGTGAGGAGACAAAGTCCTGGACAGTGAGGGGACAAAGATCCAGTTGAGTGCAGAGCACTCACCTCCCTGACTCTGCAAAGCCTTCCTCCCGACAGGACTAGTTTTGAGATGCTGGCTCCTTGTCACCTGAGACGTTGTTTCAGACAGGTTGGCCTCTCTGCAAGCGGACGTGGCCCTCACCCTGATGTCACCAGCTCTGCAGGACTGACTGACTGACCAGCCGCTGCCACCTCCTGCTCCCGCCATGGGACCCTCCGGGAGCCTGCTGGGCAGTGGACACATGCAGATTGTCCTGTGGGGAAGTCTGGCAGCTGCCGCCACGTTCTTCCTCATCACCTTCCTCGTCTTCCTGTGCTCCAGCTGTGACAGGTGAGAGCCCACGATGTGTCTGCTGGAATCTTAAAGCGACACGTTCCCGCCCCCAGCAGACTCTGCATAGAAAAAGCCTATTGTACGCGGTCACAGAAATGCGTGCGTTCAGATGAGCTGGTTTCTCTGCCGTGGAAGGTCCCGGCCCTGTTCTCTTGTGTGAAAGCCCGTATTCGATTTTGCCATGGAGCAATGGGAAGAGCCCTATGGACGAAACTTCCCAGAATGAAATTCCTGCTGCTCTTTTGAGCACTGGTCAAAGTTTCCATCGTCTTTTTCTGTGGACATTTGGAAATCCAAGTTGGATGGGCATTGAAGATACCCTTTTTGCTACCATTTGAGAGTTCCTGAGAACGTCTGTGTTACCTGACTTTGGAGGGAACTGTTCTATTACTGACTTGTAATCTAGAGCTGCACTTTCTTAAGAAACAGCTTGTTTTCCTATAAGAGAGACATGCTTCTTATGAAAAAATTATCTTGTCTTCTTTTAGAATTCTCTCTCTCCCCCTCTTCCTCTGTGTCTCACTCATATAAGATGTCTGTACCCCCCCCCCCCAAGAGATCTTTGCTCAGAGAGAAGCAGGGTCCTCCTAAGCAGGAGTAATTTTCAAGGTGTTCAGACATTGTCCCCATATGTGCAGCTCCTGGTGAGTTGGCTGCTGCTAGGAGCCTCTGCGTGCCCCCAGCCTCCTTCCAGTAACCTCAAAAGAGACTCAAGTGTCATTGAAGAGTCTTGATATGGCTTCCTACCCTAATGTCTCTGTCAAAAGTGGAGAAGCTGGATTCTCTGGACCCAAGAACCGCCCCTGCCTGCCCAGGGGGGCCCCGGGCCTGCAGGGCTGGGACAGTGTGACCAGGAAGAAATGAGCCTTTGCTCCCAGGTCCTGGGCCGACCTGCCCCTGTAGTTGGTGTGTCTCCCACTAGGTGGCGATGTTGCCTTGTGCATCCATGGGAGCACACTCGAGACTGATGGCTTTCTTTAAACTGTCCTGAGTAAAAATAAATTCTATTTTTAGTCTATGGACTTTTCCATAGACTGGAAGTACACATGACTCATCCTGAGAGCACGCACCCTTCCAGACGTGCCAAAATTTGTATTTTGTTTATTTTCTGTGTCCCACTGCGGTGTGTGACTTTGACTTTGCAAAGACTCCAAGTTGAGAAAACATGAGATGTCTAGATTCCCTCCCTCCCTCCCTCCCTCCCTCCCTCCCTCCCTCCCTCCCTCCCTCCCTCCCTCCCTCCCTCCCTCCCTCTCTCCTTTTTTAAAGGCATCATTCCCACAGTATGCTAGATGTGCTGTTTCCACTAAGCATCCTGCCTCAGTCCTTTTGTGAAGAATTTGTCATTTTTGCCCCGGGAGGAAGGGGGCAGCAGATTTTGGGCCCTTGCTGTGACTCAACCCTCCTCACACCCTCCCACCTGCCTAGGAGTGATGAGTGCCTGCCAGGCTTTGCTACCTTGGCAGATTAACTCGGTTCTTAAGAGAGATGTAAATGTTGATAAACAGTAGAATGGGAAAGAGGCGTGTATGTTTGATTTTAGATGGCACATTTGATATCACAGGGATGTCTTATTTTCCATTTCAGAGAAAAGAAGCCAAGACAGTACAGTGGAGACCATGAGAACCTGATGAACGTGGTGAGTCCGTGTGCACATGCGTGCATGTCTGTGCTTGCATGTGTCTACATGTGTGCACACATGTGTACATGTATCTCCATGTGTGTGCGCGTACCTGCATTCTTACATGTGTGTCTATGTGTGCATGTCTCTGTCAAAAGACATCTGCATTTGCACATGTGCTTGTGTGTGTGTTTGTGCTTCTCTTTGTGTGGACGTGTCTACATGTGTCTGTGTGTCTGTGTATATGTGCATCTGCATGCATGCATGTGTGTCTACATGTGTGTACATGAGCCTGTATATGCGTCTGCATGTGCATGTTTTCAAACACCAGCCACTTATCTAGGCATGTTCTTACAAGCTTATAATTTCCTTCCAGAAAGAACTCAGCCTGAGTTCACAGCTGCCTGGGCTGGTCCTTCCTCAGGTGCAGGCTCACGTGGCTGGCGGCCTGTGCAAGCAGCCAGGCTTCTGGGAGGGCTTCTAACATGGGTGCAATCGAGCAGGTGCCGGGAAGATCCTGAGAGAGCTCCAGCCTGCAGCAGGGATGTCTCTTTGCTGCGTCCACCCTGCTCCAGCTTGTGTATTCATTCACTAGGGCTATCCTAACAAAGGACCACAAACTGAGTGGCTTAAACATCAAGTTTCTTGTCTAACAGCTCTGGAGGCTGGAAATCCGAGATCAAGGTGTCAATGGGGTTGGTTCTGAGGGCAAATCTTTTCTGGCGTCATCATCACGTGGTGTCCTCCCTGCCATGTGTGCCGGTCTCTGTCCACGTTTCCCCTTTTTATAAGGGCTCCAGTGTGACCTCATCTTAACTGGTTTCATCTGCAATGACCCTGTTAAGGTCGCATCCTAAGGTATCTGTGGCTGGAACTTCAGCACAGGAATTTGGGGAGGGTACAGTTCACCCCATAACAGCTGGCCATCAAGCTAACCAGAGCCTGGGAGCCCCAACACTCTGGGTGTGGCCTGGCCTTGGTGCATTTTCCTGTCCAGCCCCAAGGGCGTTTCAGGTCCACCTGGTGAGGAGCCACCTGAGATGCCTGGTCCCTTGGAGTCCTGGCTCTGCCTTGTGCTCTCTGCTCAGGTTCATGCCCTTGACCAGCGGAATCATTCCAGCAACTGGGGGTGGGCCACCCTAGTGTTTGCAGGGCCGTCTTCGTCAGGGTCCTGCCTGAGCCCCAAGGGCTGCTGAAGCAGAGAGCACGCTCCCTGATGTGATCTCTCACGATCAGGCAACAAGTGCAGAGTCAGCCTGTTTGGGGAGAGGGAGTAAAGTGTGCAGGGAGCAGGTGGGCTCAGAGCTCACCCGGGAAGTGTCTCCAGGCTCGGTCACCCTGCTCCACAAATGTGCCCAAGCAGACAGGAAGCTGCCAGGACCCTCTCCTCCTGGGAGCCCCTGGGGTCCACTCCCCTTCCATTCTGGTGCACCCATTGCTATCCTGGGTTCTCATCCTCACCCTTTGTCTCACCCTCTCTCAGTCTCTGCTTGTCTGGTTCCTGTGGCCATTTTCTCCTAGAAGCTAAAAGTAGTGATGGTAGGCAAAGCCCGGGTTATGGTAATTCAGCCGGGATGGATTGTTACCTGGGAGGCTTCCTCCCACACACCTGACACCTGCCCCGGTAAAAATTCCCTCCTGTGATATTAGCCTCTGTTCCCCGAGTTCCTGGCCACCTCACACAGTGACCCGTCTCCTAAGCACCCTCCACTGAATGAAACAGCTGATTCCCATGAGCTTTCGGATCGTGACGCAGCCTGAGCTATTTGCTCTCTACTATTATGTGGCTCCCAATCTGGAGTCAGAATGGACAAGGCCACCCGGCTGAGCTTCTGGTGCTCTTTACATCAGCACTTTCCACGTGAAGTCCTGGAGCTGGTCCAGGGTGGCCTCCTGGGCCTGCAGGCCATGCATTCCATGAGATGGGTGGGGACAGACACATGAGCGGTGGCTCAGGCTGCCACACGGGACCAGCTGGGTATTTGAAGAAACACGTGAATGCCCGGCCGGCGTGGCTCATTGGTTGAAAATCAATCTATGATTCAGGAGATCACGGTTCGATTCCCAGTCAGGGCACATGCCTGGGTTGCGGGCTTTGTCCCCAGTGGGGGGGGGGGGGGGGCGCATGTGCAGGAGGCAGCCAATCAATGACTCTCTCATCATTGATGTTTCTATTTCTCTCTCTCCCTCTCCCTTCCTCTCTCTAAAATTAATAAAGACATATTTAAAAAAAAAAAGAAAAGAAACAAACAAACACGTGAACTACCAGCTTGCTGACCACCC
The DNA here is from genome assembly GCF_054644295.1 of Miniopterus natalensis. Classification (NCBI taxonomy): domain Eukaryota; kingdom Metazoa; phylum Chordata; class Mammalia; order Chiroptera; family Miniopteridae; genus Miniopterus; species Miniopterus natalensis. The sequence goes on along the minus strand of NC_142096.1, from coordinate 32,390,441 downwards.
AGAGCCATAGCTCGGCCCAGCATGTTAATCTATGCACCTACACATTCGAGCCCAGCAGAAACCCTTCAGTCTCCAAGGCCATTCTTCCCTCCCCGTGCCCTGAATTTGTGAGAGTCAGAAAGGTTTGCAAACCTGCTTTTATGCATCTGATTGTTTTGTGAACCTGGAAGTGGAGACTTGGCTGGTTATGAAGCCGTCTCAGAAGTTAGTGATGTTATCTGTCATTGACAGGTAGATTTAAGTCTTCCCATCAGGTGGCAATGGGTGATGCTTTCCCGTGTTTTGCATGGCATGGCTCACCTCCAAGAAGAATAGCATTCTGTAGCACCTGGGGGACAGGGGTGAGGCTGTGCTGGACTTGATTGTGATGAGCAGCTTGCAGCTTCTGGTCCCCTCCTCACCTTGGGGGAACTGATCCCTCACCACCTACCTGGAGCCCATCACAGATCTGCAGGTGGGAGGATCCCCAGAGCCCAGGTGATGCTGGGACAGCCCCCAGCAGAACTCACTAGAATGGACGTGTCCTGTATCTGATCTGTATGACACGAGAGCCACTAGTTACATGTGGCCACAGAGCACTTGAAATGTGCCCAGTACACTGAGCAACTGGAGCTTATTTAATTTCTCTTCATTTAAACCAAAGTGGTGGGTGTGGGTTTTTGTTGTTGCTGTTTCAATTTTTAGAAAAAGGCTCGGGTACCCCCCTCAGCAGCAATCTGACTGTGGTGTGCGTCTCTCTTGCAGCCGTCGGACAAGGAGGTGTTCAGCCGCTCGGTGACCAGCCTGGCCACGGACGCTCCGGTCAGCAGTGACCAGAACGGTGCACTCACCAACGGGGACAGTAAGTCCTGCAAAAACACCAGCTTTCCACGCAGAACTCATCCCCTAAGGAAGGTGTAGGTCTCCAAAAGTGTAGCTCAAAGACTAGGAAGTGTGAGCCTGCTCACTTTGTGTACCAGTTTTAGCAGAAGTCATCTCATGTGGATGAAAAGCTCAGGTGCGTCGATTGGCTTTGGTGTGGCATTGCTGACTCTCTTATCCTAACAGCCACCTGTAAGGTTGCTGTAACAGTGACCTCGCTGCCCCCTGTAAGATGAGTCTTAATATAAGTAGCATTACTGTCCACAGCAGGCAGCGAGGAGTGATGGCTTATGGCTGCTGCAACAGACTGCCAGGAACTTGGTTCCTTAGGACAACATACGTGAACTCAGAGTCTTGGCAGGGCTGTGCTCCTCCCGGAGGCTCTGAGGCCCCTGCCTTTCCCTCCACCCACGTCTCTCTCCCACTGACCCGCCTCCCTGCCTCACTTGGGGGCCTCATGATAACAGTGGCCCACCTGGTAGTGACACAGGCCCACCTGGGTACCGCAGGCTGCTCCGTCCCTCTCGGGTCAGCTGATACTTCCATCTGGGTCCCTAGTCCCTCCCCTGACCCATAACCTTCCACACTCACAGGATGCGGGGATTGGGACCGGGACCCTCTGGGCCGTGAATCTGCCTGCCACACAGAGGTCAGTCATTTACCTGAGATCAGTCAGGGCAGCCGAGACAACTTACTAAATATTGTGTTGGAAAGACGTGACCGAACTAGGAGTGCCGACTGACAGTCGGAACGTCGGAACCTGCAGCCTAGAGTCAAACACGAGTAAGCACGTTGACACTGCGCAGTGTCCGATTCCCCGTCGTAACGACCTCGGGCCGTCTTTCCCCCTTACCCCTCTGCTGCAGTTGTCTCGGAAGACAGTGCGGTGACCTGCATGCAGCATTACGAGGAGGTCCTGACCTCGGCCTCCGACCTGCTGGACTCCCAGGACAGCTCGGGGAAGCCAAGGTGTCACCAGAGCCGGGAGCTGCCCAGAATCCCCCCGGATAGCGCCGCAGACACGCTGGTCAGTGCCAGGAGCCTGGACGGGGACCCGGGGGTGGGGACGGAAGGGCCGTACGAAGTGCTCAAGGACAGCGCGTCCCAGGAGAACGTGGTGGAGGACTGCTTGTACGAAACGGTGAAGGAGATCAAGGAGGTGGCCGCAGGCGCGGCCCTGGGCAAAGGCGCCGGCAGCCGGGCCAAGGCGGCCTCCGCCCCGAAGGAGCTCCCAGGGCCCCGGGCCCCGGGCAGGGGGGACTTCGCTGAGTATGCCTCGGTGGACAGGAACAAAAAGTGCCGGCGGAGTGCGAACGCGGACAGCGTCCTGGGGCCGTCCCCCGACCCGGAGGAGGAGGCCCCGCCTCCCGTGCCCGTCAAGCTTCTGGATGAGAATGAGAACCTGCAGGAGGACCGGGGGGCAGGCGACGAGCAGGCCCCGGAGGCGGCCCGCGAGGCCAGCAAGGTGAGCGCGGACACCGCCCCACGAGCCCCCGTCCTCGGAGGAGCTGCGGGGTCCCTGGGCCCTTCCCGGCCCTGGCTCGGGAGGCACGTGCGAGCACGTTCAGGGGTGCTGGGTGAGGAAAGCCCTTCGGGGGAAGCTGGGCTGGACTTTCTCCCTTCCGAGGCGTAAAAGACTGAACTCTCGTGCTTATAAAATATTCCTCTCTTAGCACCTTTCCCGAATAGTTTCCAGTTTTTACATCACGTCAGATTAGGGCCAGGGGTTGTTTTCTTCCTTTTGAAGACCTAGAATTAAGTAGAGAGACTAGACTCTTGGCCATTCATTCAGTGTCCTCTGTTTGCTGTCACCTCCAGTGGTGAGGTGACCTCTGTCGTCTCCAGATCCCGACATCAAAGCAAGAGCATGCACGAGGAAACCAACTCACAGGTGCCACTGGTTGTGCCCGATTAACTTTACACTTTGATAAAAATCAAGTGAGAGATTTTACCTTGTGACAATGTCTGGCAATACCCTGTGCCTCCAGGTTAGATAAACAAAGCTCTAAAATGTACTATGACCCCCCCCCCCGACCCTTTGTGCATCTGACAACTTGATGTGTGAGCCACAGTAGCTTGAAATTCTCATCTCCAGCTGCCCCCATTTCCTGGGATTTCACTTGGCTCAGTCTTCTTTAGTTGACTAATCTAATTTTTATTTTCTACATTAAAAAAAGGTTTTGGTAGGAAGGCCATTTAGGGGTCAGTCAGTCAGTAACGGGCCTCTAAAGCCGTCCAGAGTTCATGGTCAGAGGTGAGCCCTGGCTGTGATTATATAGGTTACGTCAAGTAAGTCATTCTTTGCAGCGTTTCAGCTTTTCATATTGTCCACGAAATCAGCTGTGGGGAGCACCGACGAAAGTGAGCATAGTCATAAAATACAAAAGCGTAGTCTAATTTTTTGCCCTTCATCCAACCAAAGAGAATAATCGAATGTGGAGTTCGTGCTGCCTGACGCGGTTGGAGCTTTCATCCGTGAGGCTGTGTTCACCTGACCAGGGAGGGCGCTGAGCATTTGCAGTTTCACTGTGAGGCGGACTCTGGCGTCCAAGCTCCATATAGCAGGACAGAAAGACAGCCTGGAGAAGCAGGCATTGGAAAGGGGCTGTTGGAACTGGGTCCTGGGAGGAGTGAGCTTGAGCGCCGAGTGCTGGCCTGAAGGGGGTTGTGAGGAGCTGGGGTGGTGGGGCAGGGTGGGCTGTGGATTGGGGTACCCGAAGGCCCGGCCTGCGGCCAGGGGCTGAGCAGCGGGTCGGGTGGAGGAGAGCAGTGCGTGAGGGTCAGGGGACTAAAGTGCTGGGTTTGAAAGGACTCATCTTTGTTGAAATCAGGGAGAATTTGATTTATGCAGGAGCCGTGTTAGAGGGAGAATCGGTGAGCCAGGAGCCAGAACCCCTGGGAAACGAGGCAGGGAACGGGCCACAGAACACGAGCTGACTTCTCCATTAGCTGTGAGAAGTTTCCTGGTGCCCGGAGAACTTTTTGATCACTCTCGAAAACTGTAGAAACGCAAAATCCAAACATTCCATAAAGAAGCACAATGGGTTGTTTTTTTATTACCGATCCTTCAGTGACAATTAGGAACTGAAACAGTAGTCTGGCTTATTTGTACCGACAGCTTTAAATACAAAATTGGAAGAAAGGTACTACTGCTGGGCATCCAAACACATCGCACATGAGGCTTTTATGAGTTTATTCCTTTGGCGCTTTACATACGTTCATGGTAGAAAATCATGTATTTCCTAAAAGGCACCTGAAACATTCGTCTAGATAGATGCGTGAACACACGCACAGAAGGAAGTTGGGGTATTGGCTTCACACCGCCTTCCCTCGGTTTCTGTTTCCTAACAGAGATTTAGTTCCCTGTCGTACAAGTCCCGCGAGGAAGACCCGACTCTCACAGAAGAAGAGGTGAGTTCTGTAGCTTTTAAGAAATAGTTTATTGGTTTTTAGAGAGAGAGGGAGAGAGAGGGAGAGAGAAACATTGATGTGAAAGTGGAACATCGATCGGCTGCCTCCTGCACGCCCCCCACTGGGAATCGAGCCCACAACCCAGGCGTGTGCCCTGACCGGGAATCGAACCGGCGATCTCCTGGTGCCCGGGGGATGACGCCCAACCAATGGAGCCACAGGCCAGGGGGAGGTCTTATGGCTTTTTTTAATCACCAGAAAGCCCTGTAATCAGACCAGAGCGCCCCTCCTTGCATACACGCACCATCACTGACCCCTTGTCTGAGAAGCTGAGATGCCCTCTGGAGCCTGTCTGGAGCTCAGGGTTCGGATGCTGGCTCCGTAGTAGCTCAGATGGAGTGACTGGCAGACAGGATGGACAGACAGGTCGGCTAAGTAACGGAAAGCAAGTGGGAAAGAGGGATCAGGACAATCGAGAGAGGACGGGAGGGAAGGGCCGGGGAAGGGAGGGGAATTTAGATTATGAGAGTTTGGTCAAAGTCCCCGTGAGGAGGAAGGTCATTGTGGGCTGGAAAATACAGGAAATTGGAACGGGGTGGGGGTGCAGGGAATCTGACCTAGCTGGGGAGACTGAGGCAGCCCATCTCAGTGAGGGATGCTGGAGGCGAGAGCAGGGAGCTTCAGGGTGTGCAGGTCCAGGCTGGGCTGGGCCAGACGTACGGCCAACGAGAGCGGACTGCAGGCTCTCCCAGCACCGGGGCTGAGAAACCTCTGGTTAAACTTCAGGGGAGCATGAACATTGTCAAAGCCATCACGTGTGTTGTTATGTTGAGCGAGGCTCAGACAGAGAGCTCGGTGCCTTCACTGACCTGGCTGCAAGTCGCTGCTGTCTGGAACCCCCAGCACACACAGTAAGTCTGTCTGTGCAGAAGTGGTGACATATGCAGGCGCAGCACCTCCTGCATGGGGCTCTGAGTGAAGGACCGAAACGTGGAAGTACTTGCCAAGGGTGACGTCGCCCACCCTCCAGGGGTCCCCCCAGGAATGCACCTGCCATCTAGCCGCATGGTGGCACAAGCCACAACCTGGGGATCATCCTGACACCCCATTTCCCTCACCGTCCTCAGATGCAGCCAATAGCCAAGTCCCTCAATTCCACCCCCAAACAGTTTCTCTCGTGCGTCCCTGTCTCCATCCCACAGCGCCCTCCCGCCTGGCCCGAGGTGGCTCCCTGGCCTCCCTCCAGCGTTTTCCACACTGCCATAGCCACCCCCTTTGGGGACAAGAAAATAGAATGTATAAGAGACCTGGCAACAAATCTTATGTAAAATAAACCAAGACCATGTAAAATTTTAAATTATTTTTCTTCTTATCTTACATTTGTTTGTGGCTTTTGAAAATAGGACCTAGGTATACTAATGAATTTTTAACATTAAATAAAGAACTGTGACTCATATATATTCATTTGAGGAAGAAGATTTAAGAAAAATAAACGTGGAAATCATGTATTTCTGTATTTGTGTAATGTTAGTCCAGACAAACTGAGACCTGAGTCTGAAGTACCATTGCCCAGTTTAACAGAATGACGGGGAGAGAGCTGACTGTCAAAAGCAGAGAAATGGGAACTAGGAAGAGAGTAGTTTATGAGAGCATAACAATTTACAGACTGAGTAATAAAAATGAAAGGTGTTACAGAGAAAAATTGCAACACTAAAATTTTAAAGAGAAAGAACTCAAAGCTAAGGGCTTGAAGAGAAACCTGTGTACAAAACAGAAACAACAGTCACAGAAGGAATATTCAAAAGGAGCATTAGGAGAGGTGAGAAACATAAGAAAATTTATGACGACACCCTCTGCCCATTAGGCTCACGCCCAGAGATAATATTAAGTTGCAAGCTAATGGAAGAGCCTGTAATTCTTTTAGAAAGAGTATTTCTTCCATGGGGAAGGAACTTGAGGAGAGGAACAGAACCAGTGGCGAGGGGCCAGCTCTCACCTTTACTACCCAGGTACAGGTGTGTCTGTCCTCCCAGGTGACCCCGGGAGGTGAGCATGGCTGGCTCCCTCATCACTGGCATCCACGCTTTACCCCTTTATAATCTGTCCACATTCTGGCTTGCACTACTTTTGGGATAAAAAGTTCCGTATGTTTGTACTTCACCTTGAAAAGAAGACGATTTTTTTTATTCTTCCTAAATTCAAAGAAATTATGTCTTCCTTCTGAGAGTCATTTTTCCATTAAAACCTCTAAGGTGAGATTGTTAAATGAGCAGTCATCAGAACGGTCAGATCACCTCGGGCAGACTTTGCCCAAGATTATCCCTGTGCCTAAACCTTTGGGTTATCAAGGCCTGGCTGCAGTGAGCCACTGGCCTTGGCCAGCCGTCCTCGTGCAAATGACCAGCCAGCACACGGCAGGCAGGTCGCAGGAAGCCTGCGGGGCCAGCTGGAACGTCAGCCACAGCATGCGGGCGCTGCGGAGGCAGGGAAAGCTCCCCGCACGTGCAAAGCCGAGCATCTGTCAGGGAGTATGTTCATTTATTTCCTGGGTGTTTGGATAAATCAGCCACTGTGGCCAACACAAGTACACGTAATGAAGGAGATGTTTACTTATTTCCAACCATGATTTCTAACAATAAAATAATACCCCAGACAACCTCTTAATCTGCGCAACTACTCTCTCATCACCAATGAAAATTAAATCCCTTGAGATATTAGAGACTATATGGGGTATGTTAGTGACACTGAGTAGCTTGGAAAACAGCCTGCTCCTCACAGTACTATGCACACAGCCAAGACTTGGAAGCAACCTCAGTGTCTATCGATGGACAAATGTGATTTTATAGATATGTAAAATGTATGTGTAAAGTATTTAAATATACACACACAGTGGAATATTATTTACCCATAAAAAGAAGGAAGTCCTGCCCATTGTGACCTTGAGGGCATTAAGCCAAAACTAGCCAGAGCGGGAAAGACTTTATGTTCCCAAATATATGTGGAATCTTAAAAAAAGCTGAGTCCTGGCCAGGTGGCTCAGGTGGTTGAAGCATCACCCTGTTCATCAAAAGTTTTCAGGTTCGATTCCTGGTCGGGTCACATACCTAGGTTGTGGGTTTGATCCCCAGTCGGGGCACCTATGGGAGGCAACTGATTGATGTTTCTCTCTCACATCGATGTTTCTCTCTCTCCCCCTCCCTCTCTCTCTAAAATCAATAAAAATATGTCCTCAAGTGAGGATTAAAATAACTAATTAATTAATTTTACAAAGCTGATCACATAGAAATAGAGAGTAGACTGGTAGTGGCCAGGGGCTGATGGGGGGGAATTGGAGGGGGGATGGGGAATGCTGGTTAAGGGGTGCAAACTTCCAACTATAAGATGAACAAGTTCTGGGGAGCTTGTGTTCAGCATGGGGCTAGAGTTAACAATACTGCTCCGTATTATATACTCAAGATTGTTCAGAGAATAGAGCTTAAATGTTACCACCACACCCAAAAACTGGTACCACGGCAATGTAGGTATTCACTAGCCTCATTGTGGTAATCATTTCACAGCACAGATGTGAATCAGATCTTCATGTTGTGCACCTTAAACTCACATATGTGGTATGTCAATTGTATCCAGTGATTTGATTGTCCCTTTGTTTTCTAGATCTCGGCCATGTATTCATCTGTAAATAAACCTGTACAGTCTGCAAATAAATCAGGACAGTCGCTTAAAGTGCCAGAGTCCAGCGACACCTCCACCCCAGGAGCTGCCCGGAGGTCCCCGTCCTCCTGTAATGACCTCTATGCGACTGTTAAAGACTTCGAGAAGACTCCCAGCAGCTTCAGTGTGCTGGCACCGGCAGGGAGACCCCGGGAGGAGCCCGAGCCCGACTACGAGGCCATCCAGGCTC